>NC_139676.1:3192270-3201534 GCF_951799395.1 Argentina silus | reverse complement strand
GACACACACACACACACACACACACACACACACACACACACACACACACACACACACACACACACACACACACACACACACACACACACACACACACACACAAATGGTTAACAGCAATGAGGACCATTGTAGGTGTTCTGTGAGTCTGATGAGAACTAACTCATCCCCTAATGAGCCACGTTAGATGTGGGATGATGACGGTGGACTCCAGGGGAGGCTGGTGGAGGTAGAAATCAGAGGACGGACTCAACCCTAACCCCTAACCCTAACCACTAACACTAGCCACTAGCCACTAACACTAACACTAACACTAACCAATAGCAAAGCTAGATATGACATTACAGTTGTGTGAGTTATCTCAGAATTGTTTTATTTCATCATATTTGATTAGTATAATAATAATAATGTATACAATCATTATAAATGAACCATTCATGCTGCATCTATGTAGACACGCCCCACTAGCATCAGGTGACCAGAAGAGACACAGACAGACACAGACGGACGGACAGACAGACAGACTCAATGCCGAACAACCCACAAATGAGCACACCAATAGAGAGCAGAACACAGAGACCCAGTAGTACCTTCTCATTAGTGTGGTCACTGACATACAGTGTGAGTGTGTGTGTGTGTGTGTGTGTGACAGAGAGACAGTAGTACCTTCTCGTTAGTATAGTCACTGACATACAGCGTGTGTCCGTACTCATCCAGCTCTTCCGACCAACCGCGGGGCGGGGACCCGTATTGGCTGTCTGATTGGCTAGAATACGCGCTGTGGCAGTTCTCCTCCGACGACAGAGGCTGGAACCGACCAATGGTGAGCGAGAGGAGGGGAAGGAAGGACGGGGAGAGAGAGAGAGGCGGAGTTGTCTATCATTGGCCAGGGAGAGAGGGAGGGAGAGAGAGAAAGAGAGAGAGGGAGAGCCAGAGAAAGAAAAGGACCAAATCACCATTGAGGAGAGAAAACACCAATCACCATCAGTCACAGAGGCTACCCAGAATGCAAGAGAGAGAGAGAGACCCTAGAGACCCCACAAAGCACCTTGCTGATCCCTGTACCGAACATTGTGATTTTTGGAAAAACTTTATCGGCATCAGGAAGCCACCACGACAGCATTTGGTACCATTAGCATCGGTGGGGTTAACGCTTGAGATAAGTTTGATTAGTGTGGGGGGGGGGGGGGGGGGGGGGTCAGTTGGAGCTCCGTGTCCGTTCATTGGCTACAGTGTGTACCAGACCTCAGTCCCATCAACACTGTGGAACTGGGACCCGTCCGTGAGGCCGCCACAGTCTGAGATGCACCTACTACTGTTCACCAGAAGGTGGCAGTGGGGTGTAGATATTTCTATGCGATGCTGCCAGAGTGAGCTGTGATTCTGGATGCAGTGAGTCAGTGTGCATTGGTGTGTGTGTGTGTGTGTCTGTGTCTGTGTGTGGGTGGGCATGCTGCATACATGTGTGCATGCGTGTGTCTCCATGCCCTCTTATCTGTGTGTGTGTGTGTGTGTGCATGCACATGCATGCGTAAGTACCTCAGTCTCCTCTGTGCTGTGTGCATCCCCCCTGCTGCTCTCTGTGCTAGCGTCCCTGGTGTGTGTGTGTGTGTGTGTGTGTACCTCGGTCTCCCCTGTGCTGTGTGCATCCCCCCTGCTGCTCTCCGTGCTAGCGTCCCTGGTGTGTGTGTGTGTGTACCTCAGTCTCCTCTGTGTTGTGTGCATCCCCCTGCTGCTCTCTGTGCTCGCGTCCCTGGTGTGTGTGTGTGTGTGTGTGTGTGTACCTCAGTCTCCCCTGTGCTGTGTGCATCCCCCCTGCTGCTCTCTGTGCTAGCGTCCCTGGTGTGTGTGCGTGTGTAAGTCCTTTGGTGTCCCCTGTGTGTATCCCCCCCCCCTGCTGCTCCCCGTGCTTCCGTCCCTGGCACACGCGCGTGTGTGTGTGTGTGTGTGTGTGTGTGCATGCATGCATGCTCGTATGTGTGTGTACCTCGGTCTCCCCGGTGCTGTGTGCGTCCCCCCTGCTGGTGTCCCTGGCGCGGGGGGGCTTCCAGGTCCTCTCCTGGGTGGAGCGGTTGTAGTAGAAGTGCCTTCCGCTCTGGTCCTTGTGGGTCTCCCAGTCGCCCAGCACGTGGAGGGGGGAGCTGGAGCTGGAGGGCTGGGGGGGCTGGCTGGACCCCGAGATCTTCAACTCCTGGAGGTTGGTGTAGACGGGGGAGTCGGGACGACCCTGCCCTGACGGAGAGACATTCTGAAGGAGGGAGGAGGGGAGGGAGGGGGGGAGAGAGAGAGAGAGGGAGGGAGAGAGAGAGAGAGAGAACAGTGTGAGTACACTGAATAGCATCTCTTCTCGTTTCAGGAAAACGTATTTGAACGCGAAAACGAGAACCTTCAGAATGAACCCCTCCCCGCTTCCAAGTGGTTCCGTACTCTACAGCCGACTCATGAAACATGACAACATACACATAACTCTGTGTGTGTGTGTGTGTGTGTTCCCGATTGACCTCTCATAACGGCGGCGAACAGACCGCCAGGCTTGGTCGTCGCCAGATGAACACGTGTCTCGGAGGTGCGTCCCCACAGCCGGTGTGGGAAGCGGAGGTGGAGAAAGTAAGCTGGGAACAAAAATAAATAAATAAATGGGGAAGCAGGCGGGGCACACAGGAACGGGAAATGAAATTCCTGAGATTTCGCCGAGTACAGTGGCCGTGGAGACGTGGAGAGGTTACATCACCCACGGAGAAAGGGGGCGCCCTGACCCGATCCGGCCGCCGCCGCAGCAAGGCTCAGCCTGAACACAGAAGTGAAACTCTGTGACTTTGTACAAAAGCTCAGGAAGGAAGGAGGAGAGGACGTCGTGGGGCAACTCGAGCCACATCCTACATCCTGGCACGCCTCACACAACCATCAACACCATGACAACCAGCTCCAAAGAAACGTTTTTTTTTTTTTGTGTTTTCAAGGACAAAAGCAACACTTAAGAGAGTCTCCTGTCAGAGAATCCGTTTCATTTCCCACCGCCGCTTCTGATGGAACACGCGCGCACACGCACGCATGCACACACGCACGCCAGTGGTAGTCAAACCCATAACCCTAACCCCCCCATGGTTCAGCCATTTGAGTTAAATATAAAGCTTGTTCACTTCAAAGACATTTTAACAACCTTGAGTGGGCTGTTCATCATTCATGGACTAGGCCTGTCATGTACGCAGTACAAAGACCCAGTCCCAGTCACACACACACACACACACACACACACACACACACACACACACACACAATGAAGACACACACACACACACACACACAACAAAGACACACACACACACACACACAATAAAGACACACACACACACACACACAATAAAGACACACACACACACACACACACACAGTAAAGAGAATGGATCATAAATAATGCTGTGCCCTCCAGCCTCCAAACACTAAACACTGGACTGTGAAATTTTAACTGCTGACAGATCAATAGATGCAACAAAGATACACACACACACACACACAACAAAGACACACACACACACACACACACACACACAGGGATCGAGGGTAAAGAGAATGGATCATAAATAATGCTGTGCCCTCCAGCCTCCAAACACTAAACACTGGACTGTGAAGTTTTAACTGCTCACAGATCAATAGATGCATGAAATATGCATCGCTTAAACAGCTGGGAGCCAACAGGGATCGACTACTCTAGTCTGGCTTCACTAGAACACCAGTCAGTCTGCAGCTGCCACAGCCCTCTATACACCATGCTAGGACAACATAGAAGACCCCCTCCAATAATATAAATAAATAAATAAAAATGTAAGATGAAAATATATGTTGGAAATATAAGTATGACAAAATACAACCTTTTTTTTTTTTTTGGCTGAAATAAGCCAATTTAGTAAAACAACATATACTAACATATATTAAGACCCGAAGTCTAAATCCTTAATATATATATAAATATATAATCCTAAAATATAACTGAAGTACACTGTATTATAACTGTTGTGTAAAAGAGCAACGTTCACTGCAGTGTAACTGACTGTAATTTTTTGTTCTCAAAAACAGATATTTTTGACATTAAGGTTAGCAGCTGTACCTGAAATGCAGAGAAGCAGGTGAACACACTATCATCATCATCATCCTCTTCCTCCTCTACTCTGAGTGGACGACGACTCAGACGGAGCATGGTGGAGAGGATGAGTTAAAGCTGACCACTTCTAGATGTCTCTGATCCAAGTGTGTGTGTGTGTGTATGAAAGTTTATAGAACTCCGACTGTAGAAGTCTCTGATCCCTGTGTGTGTGTGTGTGTGTGTGTGTGTGTGTGTGTGTGTGTGTCTGAAAGGGGAAGTCCTGCCGTTGAGTGCCCACAGAATAGCTTCCAATTCTATCACAAACACCAGAGAAAAAAAACTCTTCCCCACACAAACACACACACACACACACTAATTCCTCCTGAGGGAAACGGTGGTGAGGAAACTTCACGCCCCACGCCCCCCTTGCACTGACAGTTGGAGGGGTTTTGCCATAAATGGAAAACCCACCTTAGTCACAGAGCGAGCGAGAGAGAGAGAGAGAAAGAAAAAGTAAGTTTATATCAGCCATACACACCTGATGCACAATCAATCAGTCCCCCCTCTAGTGATCTCAAATCATAATGTAATAATATAATATAATATAATAGTAATAGTGACATATGCCATTTAGCAGACGCCATCATCCAAAGCGGCTTGCAGTACAGTGGTATCAAACTACCATTCCTGATTCCATTCCATGTATTACATGACGTCCTCCGATTTCTACCTCCACCAGCCTCCCCTGACACAGAGGCAATGGGCAGCAGACTACATCACGGTTTGGGTCAATTCGATTCAAATTCAGTGATTTCTGGGGAAGTGACCCCCCCACCACCATCATCACCCTGACACTAGTTTAACCTGCTCACCCCCCCCCCCCCCCCCCTCCTCTCCCCTCCCCTCATTCATCATTCATAGGGCTTCTAACTCCATTACAGCTTTCCATGGCCTGACCAGCTGGTAGGGGACATCTGTGTGAACAGGGACAGACCACTGGATCAATACACACTGTAGTCTATACACACTGGCTGGCTGGCCGGCCACAATTGGGCCATAGGGCCAGGGAGGGACACACACGCACAAGCGTGCACACACATGCACACACACAGGGGCACACACAGACACACAGACACACACAGGCAGGCACACACCCACACAGGCGTACACGTACACACACACACATTATTGGCTGCACTATCAGTGTGTCTAACACCAGTCAGGACAAGCAGCAGCACTGTTCTAAACCTCTCGAACACCGTCCAGGGGTGTGTCCCCAATAGTCTCTCCTCTCCTCCTTCTCCAAACGCACCAGAGGACCAGACCCATGGTTCCTCCTCCCCCTTAGATATTCCCCTCCAATGGGGAAGTGAGGAAGAGAGGAGAGAGAGTTGGGATCGCAGAGGAGGGATAGAGCCGCAGCCCCCCCCCCCTGGAAAATAACAGAGAGAGAGAGAGGGGTCCTTGGCTGGACCCTATAGTTGGGCAGTGGGGTTTACCTCCGTGTCCACTAGATGGCAGTGTCTCTACAGGGTTCTACCGGGTCTGTTAGGGAAGGGATGGGGGAGAGAGAGATTGGGGAGGGAGGGGTTGGGGAGGGAGGGGGTGAGGAGGGAGGGGGGAGGGGGGAGGGGGGGTGGGCACCTCCGCTATTCTCCAGTACAACCTGCTCGACCGCATACCACTGGGAGTGAGAGTGTATGCAAATACACACACACACATTAACAAAACATACACACACACAGACAAGTGTTGTCGGTTCACTTCGAATCATCGAAGGTACACAGGTTAGGCTACGACACACACAGACAGACCCTACAGCATAACATCCACCACTCTCCTTCACTCACACAGCTAGATGTAGTTACACAGGGAAAGGTAAGCACTGGATACACACACACACACACACACACGTTGACCTGTTCAACAGGAAGGAAGGAAGGCTCCTTCATGTCCTTTGTTACTCAACAACCTCACGGCATAATGGAATTGTGGGACAGCAGATTTACGAGGTGTGGGGAAGGGGGAGGGAGGAGGGGGGGGGGGGCGTGGTTAGCAGGGAGAGGCGACCAATGAGGGACAGCCGAAGGTTTGCGAGTGCCGTGGAAACAGGAATACAACATTCCATTAGGAAGTCAAATAAAACGTGATTCATGGCCAAGCAATCCCTCTTCTCTGATGACATGACATCATGAGGAACGGGAGAAGTCTCAGGGTTCTGAGAGCCATGCACCTGATCAATCGTGTGTGTGTGTGTGTGTGTGTGTGTGTGTGTGTGTGTGTGTGTGTTCAACTCCTCGTGGTTAACCTGTGTAGGTACACCAACACCACCTGGTGAACAGTCTGCTCTGGGTTAGCTGCCATTTTACAGGTAGGTGGAAGACATGAGACGCACACACACACACACAGACACAGACAAAGACACAGACATTATCCACATTGCATTGTGGCGGGCTTTCAGTGTCCCTGCTGAATGTCTCTTTATCTCTTTCACCCACCCACAAACACACCCACACCCACCCACACCCACACCCACACCCACACCCACACCCACACCCCCACACCCACACCCACACCCACACACACACACACACACACACACACACACACACACACACACACACACACACACACACACACACACACACACACCATAGCGCCAGAGGTGAAAACATTAACTAATTCATAACGTATTAAACCGAGAATCCATGCCTGCTCCAGTCAATAGAAGGACAACCTTGGCCTGACGTATTAGCCTGACGGTAGTTCGGTTGGTTTCCCCCACAGCAGCCAGGTGGAACACACAGAGACAGAGACAGAGACAGACCACCCTGAAAAGAACAGTTCCGCGGGGGACGTAAAACCAACGCGCCACAGGCTGTTCCCACTGCCAACGGCTGGGTTTCAGTATAATACAACATCTGTGAGCGGGGGGGACTTAGTCTAGGTGTAGCCTAGTGTTTACCTGCCTGATAAAGTGCTGAGTCATGCACGCACACACACACACACACACACACATACTTATGCTGGTGAGAAAGGCCATAAGGTTCACAGGTGTCCACACACGCACACGCACGCACACGCACGCACACACACATGCTGGTGAGAAAGGCCATAAGGTTCACAGGTGTCCACACACACACACACTCTCTTCCTGTACTGACTAAATTGAGGAATCATGTGATTAATGAAGTTAGGATTTAAAAAAAAAGTTATGAATGTCAATCAGCATGCTATGTTTCCATGTAATTGACTCCGGTTACACAACGGACAGTTCAGGGACAACCTACTGTATGTGGCCAACGGTTCAGCTTTACAGTAGCACACACACACACACACACACACACACACACACACTCTTTATCCACAGTGCATTGTGGCGGGCTTTCAGTGTCCCTGCTGAATGTCTCTTTATCTCTTTCCCACTCACTCACACACACACCAGTGTCCTTGTCTGGAAGCACAGCTGCTGCAGCTGCTATGTATTGATCAGTGTGTGTGTGTGTGTGTGTGTGTGTGTGTGTGTGTGTGTATATCTTTCTCTCTTCATCTCACCACCCCTGTAAGCACACAGTACAGATCTAATGCAACCCACTCAATTAAACACAACACACGCCAAGAGGCCACACGCCACGTGTGTGTGTGTGTGTGGTCATGCACACGCCAAGAGGCCACACGCCACACATGCCAAGGCAACATACGCCACCGACAGTGTGTCTGATGCATGACGTGCTGATCCGTGTCGGGCCCTGTAATAATCCCGCACACGGCCAGCGATAATCCTGAACCACTCTGATTCTCTGTAGCCTCTCCTCCGTCCCAGGGGAGGCCGGCGGAGGTAGAAATCGGAGGACGGAGGCTCACTTGAAACGCGCGGAACGGAACGAGGGAAAGGTCAGCGAAAACACGTTCCTCATTCCGTCGCGTGCGCGACAATGAGCCGTCTCCGTCCTCCGATTTCCACCTCCGCCGGCCTCCCCGGGCCTCCATCTCGCGCGACCCAGCCGGCGCCGCTGGGCCGGACCCCTACAGCCGGCCCGAGCAGCGATGAGCTCCAGAACCGGAGTACGCTCCGGGTTAGAGTGACTTAACCCCCGGGCCCAACACACAGTACCACACAGTGTTTCAGAACTTAGGGAGAGCGGACCTGAGAAAGTGTGGTGTTTGTGGTCTTGGTTGGGGTGGTTGTTGTTGCGGTGGTTGTGGTCATGGTCGTTGTTGTGGTTATTGTTGTTGTTGACGTTTTTCAAGCAGAGCCCACCAATGACATTCCGTTCCGTGCTCCAGGACAGCTAACGAGCTATACCTCCCGGGCTAACAGCTAATCCACCGCTAATACCCGAAACCTGATTGGTCCCTGCTAATTACGCTAACTCTCCAGGGCTGTGATTGGCTGGGTGCCTGGGAGGGGAGGAGAGGGGGCGGAGGGGGGCTTTGTGATGTAACAGGTCAAGTACCAGGTGCAGTGAACAGCCTGCTGGACTCCAGTGGAGGCTGGTGGAGGTAGAAATCGGAGGACGGGCTCATTGTCAAGCATGGGGATGCAAATGAGGAACGGTATCAAACGCACTTGTGCTGGAAAACACGTGGACGTCCTCCGGGAGACACAGGAGATGACAATCTGCATCAGCAGTTTTCCACACAAAGATAACCAACCATGGCTAGTCTTATCATAGCTTTGCATCTGAAAAACACGTTCTTATCTTTCTCCTTGAAAGAGTTAACGCCAATAGAGGAGAGAGAGAAGAGGACGGAGAGGAGAGGAGAGAGAGAGAGAGGGAAGAGGAGAGGAGAGGAGAGGGAAGAGGAGAGGAGAGAGAGATAGAAGAGGAGAGAGGAGAGGAGAGGAGAGGAGAGAGAGGAGAGGAGAGAGAGGAGAGGACAGAGAGGAGAGGAGAGGAGAGGAGAGGAGAGAGAGGAGAGGAGAGGAGAGGAGAGGAGAGAGAGGAGAGGACAGAGAGGAGAGGAGAGGAGAGGACAGAGAGGAGAGGAGAGATAGAGAGATAGAGAGAGAGAGAGAGAGAGAAGAGGACAGAGAGAAGAGGAGGATTCAGATCGAGAATATTTTACTCCAATAATCTCCTTGTTTATACAGCAACACTAAGGACGACCATTAAACGGAGTGTTTGTCTGACCGACTAACCCAATTTTGCCCTATGCACGCACACACGCACGCACGCGCGCAC
>NC_139676.1:3184770-3187270 GCF_951799395.1 Argentina silus | reverse complement strand
CTCACCCAGACAGGCTACATGCATTGTGTGTCAAATAGTACAATCTCTCTCAATCTCTCTCTCTCTCTCTCTCAGGATGTTGATTACGAGGCTGTCAAAACAACACAGCAGCACCAATCAAGGCTGACTGACACACACACAGTCAGCATAATCAACACACTCCACCTTCAAGTACACACTTCAGCAAAAGGCTAAGGAAATGTGGCACAGCAACAGGGGAGTGACTGGGTCAGTGCGCACACACACACACACACACACACACACACAACTGCTGACTCTCCAGACTCCATCTTATCTATTCAACGCTGGCAGATAAAACACCAAGAGTAGTGGCTGCAGACAGACACTCTCAGTCTCTGGTGCCCACACACACACACACACACACACACACACACACTTTGAGATTGCAGAAGAGAATGTGCATGGCCTTCTTGTACTGTAGTTTTAGGAGGGGTGCGTTTTGAATACACTGAATACAAAGTCAAGGTTTCTCCAAACTAACACGCCGACTTGAATTTGATTCGATTTCTGTTCACAGCAACCCAAGCGTGTTCAGAACCAACTGTCCTTGGAAAACCGTTTTAAATCCATTCAGACATTCTGGAATTCAAATGACAAACCTGCTCTTCTGCCTTCGCATGCAAATCTATCGGCTTTTACCGTCTGGTCTTTCTTTAGACGGCCACACTGAGCAAGCCACAGAAACTATCCACGCACGCACACACCATAAACAAACTACACGCACACACACACAAAACAGGCCACAGAAACTATCCACGCACGCACACACCATAAACAAGCTACACACACACACACACAAAAAACAGGCTACAGAAACTATCCACGCACGCACACACCATAAACAAGCTACACACACACACACACACAAACAAAACAGGCTACAGAAACTATCCACGCACGCACACACCATAAACAAGCTACACACACACACACACACAAAACTAGGCTACAGAAACTAGCTCACGTCAAACCAGTTGAGCAAGACCAATACAGGCTCAGTCCTCTGTGGCATGCAGGCTAGGCTAGGTAGGTAGGTAGGCTACCTATAGTGGTCCAGCAGCATAGCAGAGCTAGTCTAGAAACACACAGCATGGCGATGGCATTGGAATAGCTCCCATGTCTGTGTTAGGTTAATGAGACAGAGAAATCAAATGGAGAAATCAGAGTTGGCAGACAAGGAGGGAATGTTGTGGCCTGCCCGTGATGCGGGACGGTGTCGAAACAGGGCTCTGTGTGGAGTGGAGACACAGACATTATGGTGCGTGTCTGACAGCATCTGCCAGTGGGTTGTTGATAGGAGTTCTCTCTCTGACTACTCACTCCCATCAGCCAGTGGGGCTTGACTGGCTTCATACGGCCCTGGAGAGACACACACAGCGAAAGACACACACACACACACACACACACACACACACACACACCTAAAGATGATCATGTTTATGAATCCTTCAGACTGTCTTTGTCAGGAACAGGCTTCTAGCCTGGTTCTTTAACCCCCCCCCCCCCCCCGCCCCCCTCCCGCCTCCCCACTACACACACACACGCACACGCACACACACACACACACACACACACACACACACACTTCAACACCAGTGTCTTTACCCCAGTTGACAGTGAACGTGTGTGTTTGGCTGCCGTATAGATACATTCTAACTCTAGGTTCGGCCCATCCAGAGCTAAGGATCAGGGGACACCAATCCCTTACGTGACTGTGGTCCTATCAACAGCCTGGGCTCTTTATCCTGTGACCTTTGACCTGTGAGGTCATCATAATGGCTCAGTCCAGTCCATTCTCCAGTTCAAGAGGATCGAGGATCTAATACCTCATTATGACTGCGGTGGCTGTGACCTGGTGACTCTGTGAGTGTGTGTGTGTGTGTGTGTGTGTGTGTGTGTGTGTGTGTGTGTGTGTGTGTGTCGTTGTGGAGAAGAATCTCATTCTCTAAGCTGCCTGGAAATCTAGGCCCTAATCCAAGTCAAACACTCCAAGTCTCTCTCACACACACCCCCCCCCCGCACACACACACCCCCCGCACACACACACAGCTCTCCTCAAAGGGGCCGTGACAGTTAACAAACAAGCCTCCCAGTTCTAGTGCAGATGCAGTGTAAGCAACATTCAAAACACAAGATTCAAGACTTCATCACCATACCAGTCAGAGGTGGTTAGGATAGAAATTTGGGTGCAGCTCACATGTAAAACAAACAGGGACAATTGCGCGCACACACACACACACACACACACACACACACAGAAGAGGTTCCAAACCCAGAGTGACAGTGCTGAAGCGAGAGCACAGCCAGACCCCCGGGGTAAACCCCCCACCTCCGACGGAGTGTGAGGAGAGATCTGTCATCACACACTTCCCTGTCATCACAGTCACAGCCTCACCGCCGTCCCTCCCTGAGCAGCGGTACGTAGGCAACTCTCTCTCTCTCTCTCTCACACACACACACACACACACACACACACACA
>NC_139676.1:3142270-3179770 GCF_951799395.1 Argentina silus | reverse complement strand
GAGGGAGGGAGCTAATCCATGGCTAGGACAATCAATGTGCTTAACAAGCCTCCAAGATGCTGTGTTGTTCCAGAGGAGTGGACTAGGCTGCAGAGCCTCATGTATCTCTATCAGCATAGACCTCAGCCTCCAACCTCTCTAGACCGAAGCAGGCCAATACTATTATCTATACTGGGATGTGCAAGCCCCTTTCAACGACAACAACATCATCAACATTATCATCATCATCATGTGTTTTAATGGTGGTGAGTCAGCCTCATCTTGATAAACCGGCTGGTTGCAACATGGGAGCAGTCATCAATTAAGTGTTGTCACCTAATTCTCAGGTGTTAACTCCCTGGGCAACAGAAGCATCTTAGGCTTATTTTTTATTCCAAATAAAGTTGAATCAATCAACCAACCAACCAATCAATGACCAGGTGACTGCAGCAGAAACAGCCTAGCAACACCGTAACCCCCCCCCCATCCCCCCCCCCATTTCCACGAGACACATTTCCCGTTAATTTACCGGTACTGTTTTACCATTGTATCTGTGGTGAAAAAGCCTGATCATACGCTTCGAGCTGAACACATTTATAGATTCTCCTGCATTCTAAAAGTCCCCCGCAAGTATTATTGGAATCCAATAGGAGGCGCCGGGGCCCGAGGGAGACGTAATGATATACAGAGGAGTCAATACTGGGCACTGGGGCAGCACCTTAAACAGCCAGAGAGGGTCAGAGTGACCTTGACTCCCTGAGTTAAAGACACGAGTGACCGATATGGGTTATGAACGATCGTTCAGAGGGGGAGGGGAGGGGAGGGGAGGAGAGGGGGAGGGTTTGTAATACAAAATATACGTTGTGAATGTTTTGTTCGTGAAGACTGAGCTCCTGTCGAGAGTCAGAACAGGAAAGCTAACGGGATGAAGTTAATTGCTGTTTGATGAGAATCTCTGAGAGAAATTGAAAGGCTAATCTCCTCCTCCTCCTCCTCCTCTCCCCAAAAGACTGTTCAGACACACACCTCTGTTCAGACACACACACACACGCACACACACACAAACGTATGACACGAACACACAGGATGATTAAAAAAGGACACACCCACCCACCCACCCACCCACACAGAGTTAAAAGAATGATGTCGGGGCACAGTTCGCTGTTCGCCCCGAGTAATCTCATAAGATGCCTGAGCCAGCTGGCACTGTGAACACAACACTCTATTTCTCTCTCTCTCTCTCTCTCTCTCTCCCCCTCTCGATCTCTCCCTCCTTATCTCTCCCTCGATCGCTGCCTCCTTCTCTCTCTCTTTCTTATCTCGGCCTCCTTATCCCCCTACCTCTCTCCTACAGGACAGCCAGGAGTGGGGGATGAGGAGAAGGAGAGTATCATCAACACCAAGCAGAACACCTCCACTTATCGGACCAGACCGGATGAGAGGAGAGCCTTTAGACCTGTGATCGGTGGTGGGGAGTGGCAGAGGGTGGACAGGGCCAGGGAAAGGGGAAGTACTGGTAGTCTTGACACCTGGGTCCGTCTCTCTCTCTGTCTGTCTCTCTCTCACACTCACACACTTGAGCCTGCCACCTGCTGAGGAAAAACAAACAAACTGCACAGTAAAAGTAGGACAGTTTCGCACACACACACACACACACACACACACACACACACACACACACACACACACACACACACACACACACACACACACACACACACACACACACGGTTTCTATGCCATTTAGCAGAAGCTGTTATCCAAAGGCACTAACAGTACAGTGAGTGCATTGTTTGTATATATGGTGCCAGGGAGAATCAATCAATGCAGAACCGCTACTTTGTTCTCACACACACAGACACACACACGTACTGTAATTGTCCCCTGTGCTGAAGTGGAGTCTCTGCAGTGGAGCGAGAGAACAAAACAGAGAGCTTTGGTGGCGAGGACACACACACACACACACACACACACACACACACACACACACACACACACACACACACTGGGCTGACTGCCTACATAAGCAGAACTGGCTGGACGGCTTTGACCTTTCCCTTGGGCAGTATTTCCACGGCTACTTAGAGAGAGAGTGAGAGAGAGAGAGAGAGAGAGAGAGAGAGAGAGAGAGAGTTCCGGAACTCTGGAGCTGAGCAACATTCCTTCATTCTAGTAACCGTAGAGCTGTTTGATACCATTCCTGATTCCGTTCCATGCATTACAATGAGCCCATCCTCCGATTTCTACCTCTGCCAGCCTCCCCTGGTGAGACCCTCACTGGCCACAAGTCAAACAGAGTTAGCAGCACCATGACCCTCCCTCTTATGACAGGAGACTCAGGTTTACGCTGTAACGTAGTCACCCAACTCATCAACATTTGCTACATGCTATCAATGCTACATGCTACAATGCTACATCCAAACCTGTCTGCTCCACGCCCAGTCCACGCCTCTGGTTTCACAGACTTGTTTGGGACACCCCCACCCCCCACCAGCGTGACCTAGTTTCTATTCAGTCACTGGGCCCATTGTTCCCCAGCAGACGGGACAGGACAGGGCCAACACCAGACTGTAGCCAGCCTAGGCAGCACCACAGGAACCAGGCCTCTCACCCAGTCAGCTCCACCAGGGGAACCAGGCCTCTCACCTAGCCAGCTCCACCACAGGGAACCAGGCCTCTCACCTAGCCAGCTCCACCACAGGAACCAGGCCTCTCACCCAGCCAGCTCCACCACAGGAACCAGGCCTCTCACCTAGCCAGCTCCACCACAGGAACCAGGCCTCTCACCCAGCCAGCCCAGGCTCCACCAGGGGAACCGGGCCTCTCCAACAGCCAGCCCAGGCAGGCAAGCCGTAGTTAACTGCCCTGTTCTGGCCCACTCTCCCTGGAGTCAGAAAAGCCACAGAGAGGCCTATACTGGAACTATATAAAGAGGCCTATATAAGAAACTGCTCCATGTTCAGGAAAAAATTATTAGCCTACACTCTGACAAAACTGGTTCATCTGAGAGAGAGCGAGAAAGAGTGCATGAGAGAGAGAGAGAGAGAGAGAGAGAGAGAGCAACCGAGAGAGAGAGACAGAGAGAGCGCCATTCTAGTTCTAGTCCTGGTTTCTAGAACCTTCCTCCTACCTGCAGGTGTTCCGTGGAGCTGCTGCTCAGCTCGTCTCCAGACTCCGAGTCGTTGCGTCTCTCCGAGCCCTCCGAGTCGCCCTGGCCGCTGGCGTCCACGTCCAGGGGGGTCCGGCGGAGCTCCGGGGAGTGTGCCCGGGCGCGGGGCAGCGTGTCCCCCCCCCGCTGGGGGTGGTGGGGGCCTGCGACAACGTTGTTGTTGTTATACTGGAGCAGGATGTCCCGGTCATGGTCCGCCGTAGGGCTGCTGCCAGGGTTCTGGTTCTGGTCCCGGTCCCGGCGCCCCGGCGGGGGGGTGAGGTGCCCCCCTGACGAGGTGGACGGCGAACGGGACGAGGGGGAGTGGCGGGGGTGGTGGCGGTGTCCGCTGAGGCTGGACGACGTCTCTCCGTGCCTGTGGAGGCTCTCGTTGGAGCGCTCTGACTCCAAAGAGCCGGGGGGCTTCTCTCGGACCGACCCCCCGGACCGACCCCCGACACCACCACCACCACCACCACCGCCTCCATCCCTCCCCAGGTACCGGGGCTTGGGCGGGGGCATGAGGGCCTTGCGGACCTCCCTGACGTACTGGGCCGGTACGTAGAAGGCCTTGGCGCCCTCCTCCTTCCTCACCTGCCACCAGTCGTCGTTGCTCTTCTTCACCAGCATGTAGCACTCCCCCTGGTGGATGGTGATGGTACGCTCCTTGGCCTTGTACTCATAGTCGTACTCCACCTCGATGTAGACCTGGCCAGGGGCGATGGGTAGCTCGCACCCCCGGTCCCGGTCTCGGTCAGTCATAATGGCGTTGACCACCACCACCACCACCCCCGTGGGGGAGGCTCCTTAGATGATGGGGCGGCCTGGGGCTGGGGGGGCTGGGGGGGCGGAGGTCAGGGGAGGGCCGACCAGGACCCAGGGCTGGGGTGGGGGGGAGGGGGTGGGGTATCACCGTGGTAGGGGGGCGGTTGGGCTCTGCAGCATGGCCTCACTGGGGGGGAGGAGGGGGAGAAAGATACATGAGTTGATTTGATCATTGTTAGTTCTCTCGCACAGACAGACACAGACAGACACACACACACACACACACACACACAGGCTCCCATGCCTGTATCTAGGCCTAAACCCAGTCAGAGTTGAGCATTGCTCATAGGCTCATTGGTGGATGAGATTAGATTAGATTAGTGGAAGTCTCTGTGATAGGACTCACGTGTCCGTGTCCGTCCCCGTCCCTCTCCCTATCCTCTCCCTCTCTCTTCTCCTCTTCTTTCTCCTCCCCTTCCTCCCCTCCCTTCTCCTCCCCCTCTCTCTTCCCCTCCCTCCTTCACACACACTCCTCAATCTGAGCTACATGTAAAGCACACTGCTGTTGTGCCGATTCCTCAACTCAGACATACTTCTCTCCTGATGTCTCACTCACACACACACACACACACACACACACACACACGAACATGAGACATTCTAAGGTGCACCTTGGCTTGCCTTGCACAACCTGAGCTTTGATGAGTCAACTCTGACAGGGATATTTAAAAGGGGAGGTTCACTGACACACACACTGACACACACACACACACAACTTGTGCTGAGAAGTTGAAAGTCATAACCAAGAATCAGAGCTTAACCACAGCCTAACCTCAAAATCTCTTTAATACAATGCTATTCTGTATGAAAAGTCGGCTAATTGAAAAGTCATTGTGACAAACTAACATTTCCAGATGTTTTGCCAGTGGGTTATTTGTGTGTGTGTGTGTGTGTGTGTGTGTGTGTGTGTGTGTGTGTGTGTGTGTGTGCGTGCGTGCGTGTCAGTGGGCTGTACTGTAGTGTTCTCATTCAAGAAGTAGGAGTGTTGTGTTGACTGCTGGAGGCTGTTCCTGTATCTCAGAAGGTATGTGGACAGATGAGACAATGTGTCGTTAAAGGCACTTAACGTATCTTTAGTTAGAAGGTCGATGACTCGCCTGAGGCCTCACACACCTGTCAATCTCAGATGACAAAACATTATAAAAATGTGTTCAATGGAGACCGTAGCCTTTTCTCAACTGTCAGGAACACGGCTCCTCACACGGAGGACGGAGGAGAGGACCCGGCGAGGCGTGTTCCTAACAACCGTGAAAAAAGGCGAGCGGTCTCCGTTGCACGTGTTTTTCGGAGCGCCAAACCAACGTTTTTTGGAAAGGGATGGTTTTCGAGTTGCAGCCCTAACTTGGGACCTCAGAGAAGGGTCACACCACCAGATGCTGGTGTATTTATACCCCGCCATCGCTGCGCCAACGCCCAGCCAGCGGCCCCAAGCCTGGCCGCCCCCCTCCCTGGAGCTGGTCTAAAAACCCACTAGCACTGCAATGGGGTTCTTAGGCCGCGGTTCACGTTGCGCTTGTCACTAGGAAACCCCGGCTTGAAAACTCAGAGAGTATCAGAATCAACCAATAGGAAGCTCTTCGCAAATAACGTTAGGTGAATTTTTTATTTAAAAAAAGAAATATTCAAGTTCAGAGTTTTCTGAGGCTTAAACGCCACGTTAAACACAGAGGCTCTATTACCAGAGAACAACATATAAACATCACAAACAACCAGTCTCTTCTCTTCACAGAGCCATGCTAGCTAGCCAACATGGAGGAGGGCAACACCCCCAGAGAGAGAGTGAAATATGTTAGAGATTGAATACAGATAGAGTCAAAATCAGTGGAGGCTCATTGTAATGCATGGAATGAGGAATGGTATCAAACACGTTGGCAAGTAGCCTAATGTGCATGGCTCTGTGTGTGTGTGTGTGTGTGTGTGTCTCTCTCTCTGTGTGTGTCCACCACTTGTTGATTAGGACTATATCCAGACAGAAATGTCCCAGATAAAGCCCATTAGAAACATCAGTGGTTCTCACATCTGGTAGTGTCCCTCTCCTAGCGCTGGAGCTAAAGGCAGCACTTCTGTTTGCTCTGACAGTGGTAGGATTTACAGCGAGGTGTGTTGTGGTGGGTGTGGCAGTTTCAATGACTCTGGACGCAAACAAATGTCACTCTGTCTGAGAAGTAGGTTAGGCTTGGCTCACAGGAGAGAAGCCAAGCTATAGGCCTACTCCCAAGGGTTGGACTAGGAACAGGAAGGCTACTGGACTACAATACAGGGTTATAGGGAGAAATTAGGGTTTTGGGGTCGTTGCCATTTCAACTCAGTCAATTCAGGGAGTAAATTCAGGAAGTAAATTCCAATTCCAATACCCAATTTTCTCTATGCTTTTCAATGAGGAACATTTTTGAATTAGAATTGGAGTTTCAGCTACCTTCCTGGATTAACTGAGCTGAAATGAAAGTGTCCCCAACCCTGGTTACTGTGACATATACAGGGCTCGCCTGGTGACAGTGAGGCTTTGGGACCACAATGCTTGGTCATTGTAACTCTTACCACCATAGGGCAGGCTGTGTGTCATTGCGGCCTTCTTGACGCAAAATGACCTCTCAATGTAGCTCCAGGATGCCAAATATAGTCCCATGGCTGTCCCTCCTTGGCGGCTTCATTCAGCACAGAGTGCCCCAGTTAGGACTCCTCAAAACTTCCTCTAACTAGGACCAGACAGGCCAGAAGCTCTCTCCACTTTCTGTCGTGTCACACATGACATCTCAAGTCATATCAACTCACAGACTTACCTGGCTTATCTGATCACATTGCAAGACGACGGTAACTTCTGACTGTTACATTCAGTCAGAAGTTATGTCTTATTGAATAATGTCTTATTCAAAGTATGATTATAAATGTCCTGTTGCTGGTATTTGGGTATGTTTAGATACAGTAGACGAGGTCAATAAGAAAAGATGCTAAGTAGAAAATATTAATATTAATATGAAAAAGTATTGGATTGTCAAAAACCTGATTTATGACCCAAAATGATTCAATAACTAGCTGAAAGTGCAGTTTACTACTACTACCGTGTCGGAACATAAAAAAAATCCAAAAATCCTCTCTCTCTAAGTATTCACCTTCATAGAACAATTAAACTGCGGAATGTCAATGTCAACACATTCTCTTCTCATCAACACCAACAACGATACAAGCCTCAACAATCCCACACACTGTGATTCTCCAAAGACAATCCTACAATTTGACAGAAGATTAGAGCCTAAAAAAGCTTGATGGTGTGTTGCTCCATGCATCCAGCGGAACGTGCCCGTTGAACGTCTTGCGGCCGGTGTTCTGCAGCTTCGACTGCGAGTCGGAACAGGTTCATTTTCATTCCAGGGAACCGGGGGGGGACCCTCCCTCGCTATTCCAGCACCCCGCATGCGAATCGGTGGAGCGGTCGGTGTCACGGGAGCTAGCGAAATAGCCTAGCTACCTAGATAAGCCATTTAAATGAGTAACGATCTAAAGTATTCCTCAGATCACTGGTCAGACGGTGTCTGTCAGGGCAGGCTTACACATACATACCTTTTTTTTTCTTGTGACGAGGGTAGTAAATCCTTTTGGAAAAGTAGCAACAACAGGGAATAATTCCTAAACTTTCTCGTATACCTTTTTTCCTTCCACTTCCCCGTCGACTCGATACCGTGCACACCGCTAGTAACAAGGTGGCAACACCACTACGAGACGCATTTTTCTCTCCGCCCTGTTTCCACTTTTCTTCCTTGTCATTCCTGCCTGTGCTTGTCTGCTCGCTCCCGCTTTTGCCTATCAGCCAACTTTGCTACCTCAAGATGCTGCAGACCTTTCTGGAGTTGCTTTGTGCAAGTGGCGTAACTAGCGCCATCTTGTGGTGGAAAGGGAAGGGGGCTATCAGATCACATCTTGTGGTGGAAAGGGAAGGGGCAATCATTTACATTTACATTTACTTTTACATTTATGGCATTTAGCAGACGCCTTTATCCAAAGCGACTTACAACAAATACATTTGTTGAAGTAAGTGAATCATCTATCCAAAGTAAGTGAAACATCTAATCATAAGACAAAGTAATCAATGTTCACACCAGGGGCCATTGGCAGTCATAATGCCAGAAGCCTTTAAAAATGTTTTATTATTATTTATTTATTTTATTAACAGGAGAGAACTTGTACAGGGGGGTAGTGGGGGTGAAGAGGTCTCAAGGGTTGGGGTTAGGGTTAGTACAGGGGGGTGTAGTGGGGGTGAAGAGGTCTTTCGGGGGGACTGTTAAGATGTAGCCTGAAGAGATGGGTTTTCAATCGACGGCGGAATTGATCACATTCCACATCAGTGGACTGTTCAGCACCTGATCAGCCAGAGGAGAATGGGTGCCGCTTGGAGTCTGGTTCCTCTCAAGGTTTCTTCCTCCCATGGAGTTTTTCCTTGCCACTGTGCCCTATGTTTTGTGTTTTTCCCCTCTGGAGAGTTTTTTGCTTGGCTTGCTTTTTTGGGGTCTATTGTTTGAATTGTATTTCTCGTTATTGTTTAGTATTGTTCTTGTTGTGAAGCACTTTGCGACATTTGTCTATGTAAAAAGTGCTTTACAAATACACTTGATTGATTGACTGATTGAGAGGCTATCAACATTTCTGAGAGCCTAGTCAGTGTCTTTTGAAAGTTTAATCCTACAGTTTACAGTCCATTTTCTAAAGGCTTCAGGTGTTATGTCGACAAGACTGTTCTCAGTACTGTACTTGGCCTATAGATGTACTTATTATCATTGGGATAATGAAACATGATGAAGATGGTGTAATACAACATCTGTGAGTGGTTTATTGTCACCAGCATTTCAGACTAAACATCTACCACTGAAATACTGGGGGAAAAGAAAAAAAAACACGCACCCACACACACCCCCACCCCTTCAGCAGGACAAAATCAGACAGCGGCAACAGCAGACTTTGTTTTCTCATAATTATTTAATCACACATACATTTACATCATGCAGTCAATCCAAAAAGGTGATATCATTAACCTCCCCTCCTCCGTCCAATCAGAGCCCTGTGTTTGTGCCCCAGTTCTCTAGGAATGATCCAGTACCTTCGTCCATCGGTGGAATCCTTTTACTGTCAATTACACATGGAGTAACTATTACACAGTAATAAAAAGTGGCTACGCTTTTCTTTAGAATCAATGCAAACAAATTAATTTGGTAAAAACACCACACCATGAACAAATGGTTGTTGTTGTTGTTTTTTTTTGTGTTTTCTCGATACACTTTTTTTCCATTTCATATCCTGTTTAAATTGATAAAGAGGCGAGTACAACCGCTGGGATGGGGTGGATAGGACACTTTGCGCTTGGAAGACCATGCCGCAAAGACCTTACTGTTCTCTTAAGGTTACACAGAGGGAAACATGATAGACACAGCGCCTTGTCCTGTCATAGTCCTGGGATACTCCTTCCCAAACTAGCCTCTAACCGACATCAGCGATCCTCACTCCTCCTTCTGGAGAGCCGCGGTACTGCAAGCGCTGGTCTCAGCTCAGCACTGACACACACCTGACTCAGCTAATCAAGGTTGTTGAAGAACAGTTGAATAGTTCGATCCAGGTGTGTTAGCACTAGGCTGGGACGAAAACCTGGACCCCCTGCGGCTCTCTCCAGGACCAGGATTGAGGATCTCTGCTAAACATTGAAAATACTGAGAAGCCAATTATGTAAACAAAGTAACTTACAAACAATTCAGTTGATCAGGGTTTGACAATGGTTTACTTTACCCCCACCCCCACCCCCCACACACACACGGAAGCAACAAGTATGGAGTGTTTTCTACCCAAGCCAATACAAAGGAAGCACAGGGGTATATTTGGAGACGGAGAAGACTTCTGAAGTGCGACTACGAATTAAATACAAAATCCTTCCAAAGACAGCAAACGTTCCATTTCATAAACAACCATGTTCGTTTGTGGCAGCAGACTATGAAAGCGAGAGGACACCCGGTTACACCTAACGATCGTTGACGAGTCACACGATGTCGGCGGTTCCATGCTGACAGCGCCACCACACAGCAGCGTCTTTTGCAAATGCTTGAGAATTTACACAACAGATAGCTACAAGGTTTGGAGAGCTCTTATAATTTATAACCCCACCCTCCCCACCACCCTACCCACATGGGAAAACATCAATGGATCAATGAAAGAGAGGAAAAAAACATTATTAAAAAAAAAAAAAAAAAAGCAATATGAGCGTTAAAAACAAAATCCTTCGCGCATGACTAGCCTTTGCTGAATCAACCAATCACCGAGACAATACTCTGGAGAGGTTCACCAGTAGACTAAACTCAACAAACCGTCCAATCCCAAGGCCCTGCTCTTCTGATTGGCTGATCAGTGGCAAGGGCGGGGCCAACCTAATTCCGACCGCCATCCAATCACATCCGATCTGCCTGTCAAGCTCGGGGGAACAGTGAAAGAGATACAGGACAATGACACTAACCCAGAGAAAAGATAAGCTGTGCACTTCTTATTCAACATCGTGGGGTAACTGTTGGCCTGAAAGCTGAGCAGAGTGAGGAGGGGGGGAAAGTATTCTTTCAAAGTGAGGCAACTGAGAAACTAGATCAAATAGTAGCGTCATCCACTAGCTTCATTGACTTCTTAAACTCCTCTTGTGATGATGATTTTGGGGGGGGGGGAGCCCGTTAATAAAGATAATAAAAACTTCCTAACAGTAAAATGTACACTTATAAAAAGGTTCCAGCCATCAGCCCATATCCTTGGTGTTTAGTTTTGAGTAGAGGACCAAGGTGGGGGTGAGAGTGGAAGAGAGACGTAGCTAGCTAGGACAGGACAACGCGTGAGCCTCAGTCTACTCTACATGTCCTCTGTGGAAAGGGTTCTACACAGAACACTGAACCCAACAGGGTCCTACATGGAACCCAAAAGGGTTCTTCAAAGGGTGCCCTTGCAGGGACAAATGAGTAACCCTTTTTTGGTATTACTGGAACTGTTATTTTGTTTTTAAAGAGCCTGTACCTGTACTCTATATGTGTTCCAAATGTGCAGATAAATAGCTTCCAGTTACACTGCATTTAAACGGCTGCAGTAAAAATAGCCTGTTAATTTACTTAACAGGTAAGATAGGATAGATAGATAGATCATTCTGGATCAGTTTCCTCATATCTTTCCTGTGTAGTTCGTCATCAGTATGCGTGTAGGTCGTCATCAGTATGCGTGTAGGTCGTCAACAGTATGTGTGTAGTTGCTTTTCCTTTCAATAAAAACAATGGCCTCCACAGGTACTCTGTTAAATAAATCTACACTGTCGTACGGCATCTCATCCCCACACACCTCTTAGGGGAAGTCTGTGCAGTGCCTTTTACGTCTGTACAACACCAGTTTCTAGTGCTCAATAATGCCGCCTAGTCGATTCAAACCTTTTATAAGAAGCTTGTAAAATCTATTCAGAGAGAGAGAGAGAGAGAGAGAGAGAGAGAGAGAGAGAGAGAGCGAGAGAGAGCGAGAGATAACACAACCAAGAGAATATTGAAATGTACAGAGATTTGTGTGGTAGAATCAACAACACACCTTTTTTTTGTTTTTCTTCTTTCAATCGCTTATTTTCTTCTCTCTCTTTTTTTTTTTTTTTTTTAAAACATGTCTTTTTAGTTTTGTTTTTTTTAAATCTTGCGACCGAACGTTCAGCTTGGCACAGTGCCGACTACTCTGAAGACAAGGATGACGAGAAGCGGTGCCACGAAACAAAGCTACGTTCACGTCATGTAGTTCATTCGCCAAGACTGCACTCTGTGTGGGCGGGTGGTGGTGGTGGTGGTGATAGTGGTGGAAGTGGTGGTTGGATGTCTTGTGTTTTTGTTTTGTAAAATTAAATTAATTTCTTTCTTTCTTTTTTTTTATATCCAGAGAGGAAAGATGAGGGTGGTTTATCTGTACAGGCCGGGATTATGTATATATTTATATTTAAAACTCCTCCCCCTTCTATAAGCCCAGCAGGGAGCTGATTCGCTGTAATGGAATGACAGGTTGTCAAGGAGATATCGGCTTCTTCTGTTCCGTGAGGATGTCCCGTCTTCAGCTGCTGAGACGAGAGGAGGAAGGGGGAGAAGGAGAGGGAGGGGGGTGAGAAGGAGAGGGAGGGGGGGGAGAAGGAGAGGGAGGGGGAGGGGAGGAGAGGGAGGGAGGGAGGGGGGAGGAGAAAAGAAGAGGAGAGGAGAAGAGGAGAGAGGGAGGGAGGGGGAGTTTTTTTTATCAATCATTATTCACTAATCTGTTTGAACTCTACCAGCCATGTGCGAGAAGTCATGCTTAAACAATGATCCAAAAATATTGACAGAAACTGAGGAAAAGTTGATATGAATTCACTGACAACTTTCACCAAAATACTGAATGAGACGATAGGGAAACATAATTAAAACTAATCAACAACCTATTCTAAACTAACTAAACACCTGGTTACAGGTGTTTCCCTCATGTTTTTGCCCATAACGCTTCTCCCAGGGGAGGCTGGTGGAGGTAGAAATCGGAGGACGGGCTCATTGTAATGCATGGCACGGAAACACGTTTGTTCTTGATACGGTTCCTCATTCCTTTCCATGCGTTACAATGAGGCCGTCCTCCGATTTCTACCTCCACCAGCCTCCTCCGGTGAGAGAGAGGGATCCTCGTAGTCGGTCCAGTGTTCACTCACTTCTTGTCGGGCTTCAGGCCCCCTCCTCCCCTGATGGCCACGGCCTGGCTGTTCTGGTAGAACCCCCCAGCGCTGCGGTTCATGTTGGGGTGGGTGGGGGACGCCACGGGGGGCTGGCCAGGACGAATGGGTTTGGCTGTGGGGCAGAGAGAGAGAGGGGGGGGGGGGTTAAAAATATAACAAACCTACCCACAAAGGTCACAACAATGTTAAAAGTTGGTGAACCAGACAATCACGTTTTGTGTGGGTGTGTGGGTGAGTGTGAGTGTAGGAGATGTGTGTGCGTGTGTGTGTATGTATGTGTGTGTGTGTGTATGTATGTGTGTGTGTGTGTGTGTGTGTGTGTATGTGTGTGTGCGTGTATGCATGTGTGTGTGCGTGTATGCATGTGTGTGTGTGTGTGTTTAGGTGTGTCTCTCTCCCCCTCTCTCCTCACCGATCTGAGCGGAGTGGCCCCTCCTGGCCATGTTCTTGGCGCGTACGGCCTCTTTGATGCGGTCCACCTCCTGTTGGTAGCGTTTGCGGTCGCGGGCGGCATTCTCTTTGGCCTCCTTCAGGGCCGACTCCAGGGCCTTGACCCGCTCGGCCGTGGCACGCAGACGCTTCTCCAGCTTAGGAAGCTCACAGCGGAGGTCTGCGTTGTCACGCACCAGCTGAGAGAGGGAGGGAGGGAGGGAGGGAGAGGGGGGGGGGGGGAGAGGCGGAGAGAGGGAGGGAGGGGGGGAGGGAGAGGCGGAGAGAGGGAGGGAGGGGGGGAGGGAAAGGCGGAGAGAGGGAGGGAGGGGGGGAGGGAGAGGCGGAGAGAGGGATAGAGACAGAGAGAGGGAGCGAGAAAGAGGAAGAGAGAAAAAGAGAGGGAGATAGAATGATAGAGAGGGAGAGAGAGACAACGAGACAGAGAGAGAGAGAGAGAGAGAGAATACAGGTTTGGTTAATTAGTCCTCCTAAAAAGGACTAGAATGTGGTTTATGTATACGTATATCGTTAGGTTTGATTGGTGCATATATACTGTTGGTCAAATCCAATCAAATCAGATTAATTGGTGTGCACCTGTTTGTGAACCTTGGTGAGCTGCTCCAGGTTGTTCTCCAGGAAGGAGATCTTCTGTTTCTGGGCGGCGCTGCCCCCGGTGTCATCAGAGTCCATCTCAGCACTCTGCAGACAGACAGACAGACAGACAGACAGACAACCCAGTCAGTCTCTCAGACAGAGAGAGGTGGCACAGCTAGACTTGTGACAACACAGTGACCCTATATCCAGTCACAGAGACACAGTCTGAAACATTGTTGACCGCCACATCGCCCTGCACAGTCTGCGGGTCATTGTGACATAATACACCAGGCCATCATTCAACAATCGACCATGAAGATGTCAAAATGGGCCAGCAGACAATGGAGGCTCTGAGGGTTAAAGGTTAAAAGGTCAAAAGGTTAAAGGTATGAATGCTGGTTGTGACCTTCTTGACCCTGGTGGCTAGGTCCTGGACGAACAGCTTCCTCAGGTTATGGAGTGTCTGGAGTTCCTTGGCCTGGAGAGGGAGGGAGGGGGGCAGGGGGGAGAGAGGGAGAGAGAGAGGAGCAGAGAGAGAGAAAGAGAGGGGGAAGGAGGGAGGGAGAGAGAGAGAGGGAGGTAGGGAGGGAGGGGGAGAGAGAGAGACGGGTGCAGAGGGGGAGAGACAGGGGGAGGTTAACATGGCCAGGGGACATGACAGCATCAGATAGAACACCCATAGAATTAGAATTCACACAACAAATAGAATTCTATTTCAGAATTCAGAACCGTTTCCAGTTGTATTGTATTGTATTCCTGAACAGTTGTGTGCTGCTGGTGCCTCACCACAGTCTCCTCCAGCCCCTTCAGGTCCTGCCTGGCCTGCTCCCTCCGGTCCTGCATCACCCTACACACACACACACACACACAACAGCATCAGCAACACACACACACACATACCCACCCACCAACAGCTTGACTCAATTTATATGGCATATCTGTCTTAAAATAGATGTAATCTCAATGAGACTAACCTGGATAAAAAAAGATTAAATAAATTGTGTGTGTGTGTGTTGCTGATGTTGGTTGTGTGTGTGTGTGTGTGTGTACGTACGTGAGCTCATGCAGCTTGCGGCTCTTCTCCTGGTCGGTGGACTTGAGTTTCTCGTGCTCCACCTTCAGACGCTCCTGCTCCAATAAGATCTTCTGGTTCAGACTGAAGAGACACAGGAACAACCAATCACAACCCAGAACACACTGTCACTAGCACAACCCTCCTATCACAACAGAGACCGTTCAATCAAAACCAAGACTCTGTGTGTGTGTGTGTGTGTGTGTGCCTCAGCCTGTGTGTGTGTCTCAGCCTGTGTGTGTGTGTGTGTGTGTGTGTGTGTGTGTGTGTGTGTGTGTCTCAGCTTGTGTGTGTGTGTGTGTGTGTGTGTGTGTGTGTGTGTGTGTGTGTGTGTGTGTGTGTGTGTCCTCTCTTACTCCTGCAGGTCGGTGATGAGCTTCTCCTTGGTGTCCAGCTCGTCTCTCAGGCTGCTGATCTGTTTGTGGTGCGTCTCCCGGTGACCCTGGATCTGCTTC
Organism: Argentina silus; assembly: GCF_951799395.1. Classification (NCBI taxonomy): domain Eukaryota; kingdom Metazoa; phylum Chordata; class Actinopteri; order Argentiniformes; family Argentinidae; genus Argentina; species Argentina silus. The sequence goes on along the minus strand of NC_139676.1, from coordinate 3,164,543 downwards.
TCCACTGCCTCCTGGGGTCAGAGGTCAAAGGTCAGCTCGCCCATCAATATCAGTCACACTGTATCTCTGTGTACGATGTTGGATTAACACAGAGGAATAGGCAGTGGCCAGGGGAGGCTGGTGGGGGTAGAAATCGGAGGACGGGCTCATTGTAATGCACGGAACGGAATGAGGCCGTGACAGTGAGGCCGTCCTCCGATTTCTACCTCCGCCGGGCCTCCCCCCGGAAGGGAGCGCTGTGGTACCTTGACTTCGTTGGCCGACTGGATCTCGTTCTCCTTCTCCATCGCGTGGACTTTCTCTGCAAAGAGGAAACATTTCACGCCCCCGTCACTAGGTGGCGCTAGAACAGCTACCGACACGAGAACAGCTACACATTGGGCAATCTGAGGGATTGGCAGTCACTTGCGTTGAAGCCTCAAACCATGGGAGCGTGCTTGGTGTGTTCATGAGAACCACGCAGGCTGTGACGCAGGAGGTGAACTGAGAACAGGTGTGTGTGCGCGTGTCTCTCTGTTTGACTGTTCATTTCTTCTGCCATTTCTAGACACGTGTCATTGTTTTCATTGTGTGTGTCTCTGTCTGTATACGTGTGTGTGTGTGTGTGTGTGTGTATGTGTCAGAATCTCTGTCTGTAGCTGTGTGTGCCAGTATCTCTGTCTGTAGCTGTGTGTGTGTGTGTGTGTGTGTGTGTGTGTGTGTGTGTACCCTGGGCAGAGATCTTGACCAGCTCCTCGTTGAGAGAGTCCACGTTCTCCTCCAGCAGCCTCTTCTTCTGCTCCACGTTCTGGAGGTACTCCGTCAGGGACTTGATCTTAGCCTCGTGCTGCAGGGAGGGAGGGAGGGAGAGAGAGAGAGAGAGAGAGACAGAGAGAGACAGAGAGAGAGACAGAGAGAGACAGAGACAGAGAGAGACGGTATGAGGAAGAGTCCAGACTGTCATGTACAAGCTCCTCATTGAAACAGGTTGGTTAGGAGGTCTGTGTGTGTCTGCGTCTGCGTCTGCGTGTTCCGTACCTGTGAGATGCGTAGCTGGCAGGCGGCCAGCTCCTTGTCGTTCTCGTCCAGGGTCTTGTTGCTCTCCGCCTGGCTGCTCTCCAGCTGCTTGCAGCGCTTCACCATGGTCTTCACCTCCGACTTCATCTTGCTGATGTACAGACGGGCCACCGTGAACTCCTCGTCGATCAGACCGCTGCCCTCGTGTTGCTACAAGGGGAAGGAGGGGAGGGGAGGGGGGGGGGTGGAGGAGGAGAGAGAGGGTAAGGTAGTGTTATCATTCATGTCAGGTCCACAGGAAGTAGACGTGACCATTTCCTGGTAGTTTCCCTGTGCGTGTAGGGGTGAGGTCAGGTATTGGTCAGGTGAGGTCAGGTATTGGTCAGGTGAGGTCAGGTGAGGTCAGGTATTGGTCAGGTGAGGTCAGGTAAGGTCAGGTGAGGTCAGGTATTGGTCAGGTGAGGTCAGGTATTGGTCAGGTGAGGTCAGGTATTGGTCAGGTATTGGTCAGGTGAGGTCAGGTAAGGTCAGGTATTGGTCAGGTGAGGTCAGGTGACTCTGTAGAGGTGTGGTCAGGTATTGGTCAGGTGAGTTCAGGTGGTCAGGTGTTGGTCAGGTGTGGCTGCTCACCTTGATGTCGTTGCTGCCCACAGCGATGCCAATCTCCGCCAGGTCCTTGAGCAACGATGACATCATCTCTGTCACCCTCTTCTTCTGGTGGTTGGTCATCTCCTTCAGCTTCTGCAGCTCTGAGTCAATGGACGACAAGACGCTCTGGGAGGGAGGGAGGGAGGGAGGGAGGGAGGGAGGGAGGGAGAGAGGGAGGGAAAGGAAAGGAAAGGAGGGGAGAGAGAAACGAAATGTCAGAAATGTACAAACAAAAACAAGTTCCACAGATGTATGTATGACAGACAGATGTAGAGGTCAAGGTTTGACATGCAGAACCTCATAAAAAAAGATATCATTTAACTTTGATATATAATTGTGATAAATAATCAAAAATCCTCAATGTCAGATTCAAGAAGAGTATCATCATGCTAAGACACACAGAGAAAGGTCATGGATGCAGCTGTGTGTGTGTGTGTGTGTGTGTGTGTGTGTGTGTGTGTGTGTGTGTGTGTGTGTGTGTGTGTGTGTGTGACGCAGAGAAAGGTCATTCAAAGGTTTGTCTTAATGGGTACAGCCGAGGGTGTGTGTGTGTGTGTGTACGTGTGTGTGTGTGTGTGTGTGTGAGAGACACACAGAGAAAGGTCATTCAAATGTTTGTCTTCATGGGTGCAGCCGAGTGTGTGTGTGTATCCATGTGTGTGTATATGTGTGTGTGCGCCACACAGAGAAAGGTCATTCAAATGTTTGTCTTCATGATTGCAGCCAAGTGTGTGTGTGTATCTGTGTGTGTAGTGTGTGTGTGTGTGTGTGTGTGTGTGTGTGTGTGTATCCGTGTGTGTGTGTGTGTGTATCCGTGTGTGTGTGTGTGTGTGTGTCTTCCAGTAAACGTCTCTGTCTCCCCCCGTCTCACCGATTTCTGGTTGAGCTCCTCGCTGAGCGTCTCAAAGTCCTTGGTCTTGTCCTCCACCTCCTGGCTCTTCTGGTCGTAGTTGACGGCCAGCTCCTCCAGGGCCTGCAGCACCTCCTTCACCTCCTCCTTCGAGGCCTCGTTCTCGGCCTGCAGCCGGTTCAGCTCCCCCTGGAGGTTCTCGTGGTCGCGACGCGACGACCCTAGCAGCTAGGGAGAGACGGATAAGGCGTAGGTGAAGAGTTCGCGCACACACACACACAAAAACAATGACACATCTCAAGCAGCAGCATTCTGACTGTAACCAGAGCCACCCTGACAACTGATCCTGCACAGTGACAGGAGATCTGTTATATAACACATCGAAACAAACACAAACACAAATAATTTTTTTGTCAATATTTCCTATTGTTTTATTATGTCCCATGCACCAACCTCACCAAGTCAACTTCCTGTATGTGCAAATACACTTGGCCAAATAAAAGAATTCTGATTCTGATTCTGAATTCTGATCGGAGGTCATCACAGGGTGAGACGGCTATTCCTGTCTGAGTAGACTAGCAGACTGAGTGTTGGCTGGAGTACTAGTGGATCTGGGGCTCTGGGATGGCTCTTGGCTATTGGCTGGGTCTCCTATAAAACCATAGACTTGTTTCCTCTAAACATACCCCCTGCCCCCGTGGGAAAAATCACTGCCCATCACCCAAAACAACAGATGGTCTGGACCAAGGACGAAGTAGATAAAACTGGATGTTCTGCTCTGAAAAAGTTTGTTATGCCTTCCGGCTTGAACGTCCCTTCTCCTTTATCTGGACCCAACGTGTGCGTGTGTGTGTGTGTGTGTGTGTGTGTGTGTGCGTACTCACCTCCTCCTGGTCCAGCATCTGTTGCTTCAGCTTCTCAGCCAGCTGGCTCTGCTGGTTGATCTCATCATCCTGGACAGAGAGACACACAACTTGATTAACATTTAAATAAAGAACAGGGAGACATGCAACTTTATTAACATTTCAATAGGGAGGGTTAGGGTTAGGGAACAGGGAGGGATTATCATTCAAACTGTACTGCATCAACAGTTGGCATCGGGGGGTCTGGTGGCACTTCTACCATTCTAGTCGAGGGCAGCTTTTTGAGGAGTCTACCACACACACACACACACACACACACACACACACACACCTTATCATCCAGCTGTTTGTAGAGCTTGGCCACCTCCGCCTCACACTTGCCCTTCTCGGCGTCCGTCAGACGGACCCCCGGGACGTTGGGCGTGGAGGCAGGCTTGTCGTTGGGGACGTTGTCCAGGGCCAGCACCTCGGCGTTGGCCTTCTCCTTGTCAAACTGCTCCTCCACCGGCACACTCTCACCTGCAGGGGGCAGTGTGGACACACAGGCACATCACACATCACCGGACAGGCAAACACTACGCAGGCACAGAACAGGTTGGTTTACAGAGCTGATTTACTGTGTGTGTGTGTGTGTGTGTGTGTGTGTGTGTGTGTGTGTGTGCGTGCGTGTGTGAGTCTGTGCGTGTACGTACTCCTGGCGAGAGGGTATGGGAGTAATATATATGATGAATATTTGTATGAACTGGGGGACAAAGGAGAGATGGAAGTGGAGTCTTTTCACTCTGTCATGGTCTCCAGTGAAGGAAGCCACTCAGCTGAGATGAGACCATTACTGAGATGAAGTGTTGAACCTGTTGAACCTGTGTTGTGTTTATCTGACAGAGTAGCGTGTTGTGTATATCTGACAGGGTAGTGTGTTGTGTATATCTGACAGGGTAGTGTGTTGTGTTTATCTGACAGAGTAGCGTGTTGTGTATATCTGACAGGGTAGTGTGTTGTGTTTATCTGACAGAGTAGCGTGTTGTGTATATCTGACAGGGTAGTGTGTTGTGTTTATCTGACAGGGAAGTGTGTTGTGCATGGAATGGAACCATGGAGGATGCAGCCCTCGCTGATCGGTAGATGCTAAGTGGGATCCCCTGGGACGACCCTACCCTCAACCCTAACCCCTACCTAACACTTACCCTAACCCCTACCTAATCTGAACCTTACCCTAACCCCTACCTAACACTTACCCTAACCATAACCTCTACCTAACTCTGAACCTTACCATAACCCCTACCTAACACTTACCCTAACCCCTACCTAATCTGAACCTTACCCTAACCCCTACCTAACACTTACCCTAACCATAACCTCTACCTAACTCTGAACCTTACCATAACCCCTACCTAACTGAACCTTACCCAAACCCTACCTAACTCTGAACCTTACCCTAAGCCCAACCTAACTCTGAACCTTACCCTAACCTCTACCTAACTGAACCTTACCCAAACCCTACCTAACTGAACCTTACCCTAACCTCTACCTAACTGAACCTTACCCTAACCTCTACCTAACTGAACCTTACCCTAACCTCTACCTAACTGAACCTTACCCTAACCTCTACCTAACTGAACCTTACCCTAAGCCCAACCTAACTGAACCTTACCCTAACCTCTACCTAACTGAACCTTACCCTAAGCCCTAAGCCTCACCGTTCCTCCAGCGGTTCAGCTCGTTCTCCAGCCAGGTGACGGTGTTCCTCAGGGTCTTGTTCTTCTCCTTCTCTCTTTCATACTTCTTCTTCCACTGCTCTGCTGTCAGCTCCACATTCACACACACCGTGTTCTTGATGGTCTTCGCCCTGGACAGAGAGACACACACACACACACACACACACACACAACCAAACCATTACCATTTCCTCCCTTCTACCTTTTTTAACTTTGGTTTGTTCTCTAAAGCTGGGTACAGGTACAACAGCAGAGACGAAACTGCCCATTTTACAACGTTGTGATAAAACGCGGCGACTCTGATCACAACTGTAGAAAATGATCTGGCGAACTCGCCAAATTTCCCTCAGGAAGCGACATTTCTTTGCTAACGTTAGCTAAGTCATCCAACAAAGCAAGAAAGCAAATGATAACAAGCTAACTGTCAACAGAATTACTGTGACAGCTCGGTGTCGTCTTAAGACTGAAAGCTATGATTTGACACGTTGAATCTCGGAGACGTCGACAGGAGACCTTCTAAAAACTGGGTAGTTCAGGGGTCAGTTTCACAAAAGCTTCGTAGCGAAGGTAGTACTTTATCTCTTTTGAAAACCCAGGCCCATATCTCTCCCTAGACCCACAAAGTTATTAATTTAACACATTTTATTATGTGTGTGCGGAATATTGACCTGTAAACATTGATTTTACAATGGTTACTCTCTAGGGGCTTTGCGGCTGGGTTGTGGGGAGAAATTAAGTACTGCTTCAGCCAAGAAGTTGTCAGTAAACCGACCCCCTGATCAATAAAACAGCATTCTAAAACCTCAAAAACCACCACGTCTCATCCAGCTTCAAGTATCTGTTCACTGTGAATTCCCTTTGATTGTCTATTGCCTTGTAAATATAAAAATGTAATAAAAATGGAGGTCATAAAAAAAACAACGCCTTTCACGCATGGAAAGGCTTTACGAGTCACCACCTGGTGAAAGTCTCATCATAAAAGCTTATAGTTATGAGCCCGGAGCAGGTGTTCCAAACAATGTCAGAGCTCAGCTAAGAATAGTGTTTTCAATTGACTGTTTTATTTTAAATCAATGTGTTACCCTTTCTGTTAATGGACTCAAAGCCCTAGAAGAGCCTCTTTGAAGAGGTAATAAACCATGGCATTGATTATTGTGACACAGTGGTTCCGTCTTCACTCCGGAGATAATTATAAATAAATCAAGAAATAAACAAACTATTCACAGAAAGGATCACTACCTAATCGTAAAGGCTTAGTCGTTATGAATGGGCCCTTCAAAAACGAGACAATAGAGCCCAAGGGTTTTAATCTGATCAATAATCCAAATATAAAAAAATGGGTTCAAACCACTAAACTAGCCATTCTGTATATCTGACAGGGTAGTGTGTTGTGTTTATCTGACAGGGTAGTGTGTTGTGTTTATCTGACAGGGTAGTGTGTTGTGTTTATCTGACAGGGTAGTGTGTTGTGTTTATCTGACAGGGTAGCGTGTTGTGTATATCTGACAGGGTAGTGTGTTGTGTTTATCTGACAGGGTAGTGTGTTGTGTTTATCTGACAGGGTAGTGTGTTGTGTTTATCTGACAGAGTAGCGTGTTGTGTATATCTGACAGGGTAGTGTGTTGTGTTTATCTGACAGGGTAGTGTGTTGTGTTTATCTGACAGGGTAGTGTGTTGTGTATATCTGACAGGGTAGTGTGTTGTGTTTATCTGACAGGGTAGTGTGTTGTGTTTATCTGACAGGGTAGTGTGTTGTGTTTATCTGACAGGGTAGTGTGTTGTGTTTATCTGACAGGGTAGTGTGTTGTGTTTATCTGACAGGGTAGCGTGTTGTGTATATCTGACAGGGTAGTGTGTTGTGTTTATCTGACAGGGTAGTGTGTTGTGTTTATCTGACAAGGTAGTGTGTTGTGTTTATCTGACAGGGTAGCGTGTTGTGCCGACGGGGGTCCGTTGAGAACCAGGGGTCGTGACCTCACCTCTGTCCGAACATGAGGGTAGACTTGGTCTCGCACTCGTTGTAGGAGGAGGGGGAGCAACAGATGACGATGGTGGTCCGACAGTTACCCCCCAGGGAGTCCTGCAGGATACGGGTCATCTTGCTGTCACGGTACGGGATGTAGTTCTGGAGGACAGAGAGGAGATGCGACGGAGATGTTAGGACAGAGACAATCTCCCAAAACCTTCAAAAACATACCATCTCCCTGTTAACAATCCATTTTAACCCCTCTGATGTGCTTTGGGTCTCCTACAAACATTTCTCTGGGTCATGAGCCGGTCCCCAAATCACCTCCAAAACATGTTTCGACCTCCAACTTGTTTCCTTTAAGCATACCCCCTATCCCGTGGGAAATTCATTGCCCATCACCCAAAACAACAGACCAGTCTGCACCAAAGGACAAAGTCGATAAACCCGGGTGTTCTGCTCTGAAAAAAGTGAGTTACGCCTTTCCGATTACAGAGAGGTCTGGAGAGGACACGTAACAGAGGGTGAGAGACGGATATAGAGGGGGGATCTTCTCGTGCGCTGCGTTTGTGGTCGTAACGCGCTTTTAGAAATAACGTCCGATTCGATTTGACTCACAGATCCTTCGGCCAGGGCCGAGATGACGTTCCCCAGCGACGACAGAGACTTGTTGATGTTCTTGGCCTCGTCCAGCACGGCTCCCTCCGCTCCGGTTTTACTGACCTGAGGACAGAGAGGCCGCGGAGGGGCGCTGGTTAGAGGGACTGGAGGGACCAGAGCACAGACGGAGACACGCTGGCTTTGACTACTGAGTTTGACTGGGAAGAGAGATTTGGAAAAGAGTCAGAGGGATAAAAGGGAAGTGGGAGAGAGAGAGAGAGAAAGAGAGAGAGATGTGTATTTGGATTCTGTGTTTGTTCTTTGTTTCTATTCATGTGTGAGCAGCAGCAGCAGCAGCAGCAGCAGCACTATTAACAGCCCAAGATAAACTTCCCTACGGCGGTGGTGATAAGTTGATCTTATCTTAGAGAGAGATAGAGAGAGAGAGAGAGAGAGAGAGAGAGAGAGAGAGAGAGAGAGAGACCGAGTAGCAGAGACAAAGGACAGGGTGCGACAGGGGGGGTGACATCTTGAAGGCTCTTGTGGTCACACCAGGAACAAGGACGCGAGGGCAAATAAGGGCGTGTTACCTTTTCACTTCCTGCCAGGTCGACGAGGTACAGCTTGCCGCTGAGTTTGTGCTCCGTGGCGGTGTTCTCCTGCTTGACGTTGATCTGGAAGATACTGTGACTTCTGGAGCTGTGCTCGTTCATGTCTAAGATAGACAGGACAAAAGCACACATCAGGAACCGACTCTGGGCAGTTATGATAACACACAGAAACGGGCACACATGACGTATACGCACGCGCACGCACGGAGACACACGCAGAGACACATGGACGTACGTACACACACAGACACACACACACACAGCGTGTACAACAATGAAGTGGGTCTCTTACTTGTAACTGCTACATGTCTGTTAGATTTGCCTTCATCGATGGTGTCCATCACCTCCTCAGGACTGCACACGAACCTCTCCGTGCATCCCTGGGGACCAATCAGAACAGAGGATGGGTTAACGAGACACTGGGGCATCTTCACACTAAGAGATATCTATTTTGATTTTCAATATGGATCCTAACTGTGTGTGGGACAGGTTGAGGAGCAGGTCAAAAGATATGTCCATTTCATGATGATGGTAGACTTAAACGACCCCTCAGAACCCATCTTTTTAAACTACTTGTCTTGTTGTTTTTATTGACTGTGCTTTTCTTTTACTTTTTAATTGTTTATCTATGCTTGTTCTCTCTATGAGATGGAGTGTCTGAGTACTGAGAAAAGCGCTATACAAAATAAATACATTATTATATTATTATTATTATTATTATTAGTCTCTAGCCATCCAGCTAATGCCTGATGTCTGGAAAAAAAAGAATCACGTTTTTTAGAACTTAGAGAAGGGAAAGAAACAATATTTAGAGGAGGGTCTTCTAGAGACAGACACCTCTCCCAACCAATCACAGGTTTGGGTAGGCGGGGTTCCGAATGAAATGGAGGAATCAGGGGAGGCGGCTCAGAGGAATAACGACAGCAGGATTTCCTTTGTGCGCACGTCCGTCCCCCCTTCCGTGTAGAGGACACGGAAGCCAATCACTGAGTAGACGGTTAGCCGGGAGCATATGTGATTGGTGGGAGACGATGGTAGACTCACCTTGACGTAGGGGACTCTGTTCTTGTCCTCGTGCACCGACAGGTTGGTCTTGGACACTGGAGAGGAGAGGAGAAGAAAGGGAAAGAGAGAGAGAGAGAGAGAGAGAAAGAGAGAGAGAGAAAGGTAAGAGAAACATTAGGAGACATGGTCAATAACACTCTAGGGCCTTGGTTAAATATTCTCACAATACATCCTTCCTCCCTCTCTTCCTTGAATAAACCCATGATCTAACATGATTGGTGGAAGCAATGCAGTGGAAAGGTGGCTTTGACCAATCCAATCATGGAGGTCAGTGCTTGCATCAACGAAGGGAGAAAGGAAGGATGTATTCTGAAAGTATTGGAACAGTGCCTAAGACCAGTTCTCCCTCCCTCTCTCTCTCTCTCCAGCACAAACACTCTAACACACTAACAACAAGGGTGGTTTATATGTCGTCCTAAATCTAGATTCAACTGTTCATTCTGTGTACCATTGGTGTGAAATCTAACCCTCAATCTGGGTGAGAAACATTTACATAACGGTTTTAGCTTGAGAGGATGACGAGCAGATACAGCGTGTTTGTTTCCGTATCACAGACATTCTTTCTTTTCAGTCCAAACATTGGAGCCAGCCCATTAATTGCCGTATCAGTCATCAGTAACATTTGCAGCAGGACTGACCTCCGCCCTCTTCCTGTTTCTAACGCTGCGTTTCGTTAACGAGCTCCGCCGATTGTGATGCAAACGAGCCAATTATCCACTCCCTGGTTACCGCTCAGAGCCAGGATGAGAGAACCACTGTTCATCTGTTTGTTCTACTGATGGAGGTAGACATCAGAGGAAGGGCTCGTTGTAATAGACGGAACGGAATAAGGAACGGCATCAAAACATGCGTTTGAAGACATTCTTCCATTCCATTCCGTGTATTATAATGAGCCCCCCGTCCTCTGATGTCTACCTCCACTGCTGTCCTCCATCACTGGGATACTTACCATCCAGAAGGTCCCGAATCTTGTCCAAGTAAATTTCAAAATATGAAACCTGGGGGGGGGGGGAAAAAGGTCAAAAATCTCATTAGCGGGCATCCAACTGAGTGGACACATCTTTAAAAGTTTAAAAAATATGCAGGGAGTTTCTGGGCGTCTTTGAACGAGGCCACAAAGTTAGCAAATAGGCTAGCCAATTGAGAGGAGATGTTTTTAATTGGGAATGAAAAGGGTAAACAGGTTGTGATGAATGTATATATATACACTCACGGAGCACTTTATTAGGAACACTATACTAATACTGGGTTAGGGCCTCCCTTCGCTCTCAAAACAGCCTCAAATCGTCGTGGCATTGATTCCACAAGATGTTGGAAACATTCCTTTGAGATTCTGGTCCATGATGACATCACGCAATTCCTGCAGATTTTTTCAGGTGCACTTGAACTGATGCCACTGAAGAACACTGAACTCAATGTCATGTTCATGAAACCAGTTTGAGATGACTTTTGCTTTGTGACATGGTGCATTATCATGCTGGAAGTAGCCTTTAGAAGATGAGTAAATTGTGGCCATGAAGGGAAGCAACAATACTCAAATAGGCTGTGGCATTCAAGCGATGATTGATTGGTATTAACGGGCCCAAAGTGTGCCAAGAAAACATTCCCCACATCATTACACCACCTCCACCATGAGAAGGTGTACAGGTGTTCCTAATAACGTGCTCGGTGAGTGTAGAACCTGTGACCTCTCATCCTATCTTGAAAGGCGCTATATAAATAAAGTCTGATTTGATTTGATATAGAACTCAGAAGTGACCTCTCAACCTACCTTAATGTGGAACTCCAGGTTCTCGTCCATGGAGTAGATGTAGTTGAAGATGTCCTGCACGATCCTAGGGATGATGCCCATCCCATCTGTGTCATGGAGGTTACCCTGGCGACAGACAGGAACCAAAACATTAGCATACCAGTGGGGCGGGGGGGGGGGATTTCTTGAAAGGGTAAATAAGTTATTTTGGAGTTTGGAACACATTTTCTAGCAAAACAACATTTTAATACTACTACAACAACAACAACAACAACCTCACCTCCATTGTGTGTGTTTTGCCAGATGAAGTCTGTCCATATGCAAATATTGTCCCGTTGTACCCCTCCAAAACATCTGTAAGGGAGCAGACAGACTGTCACTGCAAAGTCTTTTCTCCTCCATATCAACTTTCTCTTTTCACTTCACTTCCTACATCCTGGTCCTGACACAGAATAAGCTAAAATGGTGGAGAAAACTGGTTTGTCCATCGATACAGGTTCGTGGACAAAGCCTTGGCCTAGTACAGTGGTCCTCAATCCTGGTCCTGGAGAGAGCCACAGAGGGGGCCACTCCAGGTTTTCGCTATCACAGCTGATGAAACTCATCAACTGATCTTCAAAAACTTGATTAGCTGAGTCAGGTGTGTCAGTGCTGAGCAGGAGCACAAAGCCTGCAGTACTGCAGCTCTCCACCAGGACCAGGAATGAGGATCACTGGCCTAGTAGGTTTGTCCGTGAGTGTAGAGGTAGAAATTAGAGGACGGGCTCATTGTAATGCATGGAATGAGAGTTTGATACCATTGCTCATTCCCTTCCATGCATTACAATGAGCCCGTCCTCCGATTTCTACCTCCACCAGCCTCCCCTGGTGTCCATGGATATCAACCAAAATGTATAGTATTCTTCATGAATGCCAAGAGGAGAGAGCTCACCTTTGACGATCTTCTGGGCGCAGGCGTTGTAGACCTGCTCTTGTGTCGTGTTGGACTGGAAGACTCGGTCAAACTGGAACGGTTTGCCCTGGGGGGGAGGGAGAGGGATGGAGAGGAGGGAGGGAGGGAGGGAGGGAGGGAGCAAACATGGACATTAGAAAATCATAATTTTGACTGACAAGTGAAGTACCATCAACAAATAGCACTCAAATAGACCGCTGCTTATATTCCTTTGTCCTCTTGAAAGCAAACACTCAGCAGACACAAGGGAAAAACTGTGCAAATGTACGCACGCACACACACGCACACATTTAATGAGACGCCCCACAGATCGGCAATTGGTCTGTCTGTTTGAAAACCTCATTCTCCCTGAAAACTGTCCTTCTGTCCCACCGTGGGGTAGACCTGTCCGTGATTGGCCAGAGCTGGGGTAGACCTGTCTGTGTGGCCTCCCACCAGTAATTATCAGCCAACACCTGTGTGAATAAGTAAAGGCCCCTCCCCCACTAGGGAAAAGTACGGTGACACACTACAGTCTCCACTTACTGTCGCTGTGGAGATGACAACACACCTCTGTCTGACCATCAATTCCTGTTTCTGCCTCCATCCTGTCATCTATCTATCTATTCTCATCTATCTAACCTGTCTGTCTGTCTCTCATCTATCTGTCTACCAACCTATAGGTTACATTGTCTATGCAGCAGCAGCAGCACTGACAAACCGAAGAACAGGCTAATCTAACAGTTGACGTAATACACTAAAGGGTGGGTCCAACTCCAGGTGCTTCTTCTGTGGAGCTCCTATCAGCCCCGGGCAAGGTGTGTCCCAAGACCGACCGTGGCCAGCATGACTCAGGTTTTTCACCACGCAGTCCAAGAGCCACTCAGGAGCTCCACTGGTGATATCCTAGAGGCTGGTGGGAGGTAGAAGTCGTGGGACGGATTCATTGTAATGCATAGAACGGAATTAGGAATGGTATCAAACACTACGTGTTTCTACCTCCGCCAGCTTCCCCTGGGCTCTAGCCAGAACACCAGGCACGTCCATCTACTGTACCGGACCAGCATCAGCTGATCACACTGGTTAGTCACATGACACTGTGGCATCAGGACACGGCGAGCGACAACCCAGCCAGACAGACTGCCACTGGGGCAGAGGGCACAGTCCAGGACAGCTCATCAGGTCAAGTCTTTCACTAACAGTAACTGGTGTACAACTCAAGGTCAGTGTTGTAAGTCGCTTTGAATAAAAGGCGTCTGCTAAATGTCCAAAATGTAAATGTCAAAGTTCACATGATTCACAAAGACAGTGGCCTAGTTTGTTTTGTGACACTACATTCTGGGTTGAAGCTCCTGAGCAAAAGGATAACAACCACCTTAATACCCTGCTTCACATCATAGTGTGGAAATATTGCTCTCTCTCTCTCTTTTTTCTATTTCCTTCTCTTTCCTCTCCCTCATCCCTGTCTTCTTCCTCTCTCATCTTCTCCCTCCACCCCCCCCCCTCACCACAACTGAAACCTAAAAGTAGCACAACCAAGCTCCAGCCAGCCAGCCAGCCCGCCCGCCTCCCAGTCCCAGACAGATAGATGTGACTGACAGCATTGGTCTAGTGAGGCTGATGTGATCTCGAGAGCCAGACTTCCCAGACCTCCCAGCCCTAGCCCCAGCCCTAGCCCCAGCCCAGCCCCAGCCCTAGCCCCAGCCTAGTGGATGTAAATAGAGATGTTGTGACAGCACAATAGCCCTGGGAGGCTGAAGTGATCTCTACCCAGGTCTCTGAGTCCCAGCCCCAGCCCCAACCCCAACCCCAGCCCCAGCCCCAGCCCCAGCCCCAGCCTAGTGTATTTAATGGGCGATGTGACAGCAGCATAGCCAGATATACCCTGGCCCTGGGAGGCTGACGTTATCTCTCCCTGCACGAGGTACACAGCAGTAATGGAACCATGAATAATTCACCCATGCATTCGCTATTCTAGTCAACTAACTGCTCTCTCTCTCTCCCTCCTTCCCTTACTCTCTCACGCTCTCTGCCTCTCATCTGGAAGAGACTTCTTCTCTCTCTCTACCTGGTACAATGCGAGGCTGGGACTGGGGAGGGTCTCTATTCTTACAGAAGCATAGCTGATGAGTAAGTCTGGTTTACTGCTGATGAGTAAGTCTGGTTTACTGCAGTCACATGATTAGAGAGAAAGGTCAGAGAGCCCATGCCAGGCCTGGATTGTTCCATCAGATAGACACAACTATTAGTCAGTGAGTAAGCCACCCTAGATAGCTCTAGCTAAGTGCATCTGCAAAAACACTTGCATAATAATAATCACCAGCCCACTCCACCCCAGCCCACCCTGAGGAATCGCACAGCACCAGTCACCATCTCTGATTGGTGGAACAGCTGGTTGCCAGGAGAAAGACAGGGGGATTACCCCCCCGGGGGATAGGGCCAGAGCTGGTTAGACTGTTGGTACAGTATTCACCACAACAACAACAACAACAACCACCACCACCACAACAACAACTAGCAGTAGAGATGGTTGACCAGGGGATAGGGCCAGAGCTGCTTAGACTGTTGGTACAGTTATCACAACAACAACAACAACAACAACAACCACCACCACCACCACCACCACCACAACAACAACTAGCAGTAGAGATGGTTGACCAGGGGACAGGGCCAGAGCTGGGTGTGCTGGTAGGGCCTAGTGGAACAACAACAACAACAACAGCAGCAGTAGTAGTAGTAGTTAGTGGCAGAGCTGGTTAAACTATGGGTACAGACAGTACTGTAGTTAACTGGTTAGGCCTAGTGGCAGTGGTACAGTACTGTAATTAACTGGGTTATCAACAACAACAACAGCAACAACAACAACAGTAGATAGGGCCAGTGCTGTGTGTGCTGGTTAAGCCAACACTGCTGGTTATGGCTGGCTACTGTACTGCAGTTATTTATCACAACCACAACAACAACAACAACAGAGAGGCCTGGGCCAGTGCTGTGTGTTGGCTAGCTGATGGCTACAGTATCAGCTAGCCAATGGCTATGTTACTATCTGTATCAGCTAGCCAATGGCTACAGTACTGTCTGTATCAGCTAGCCAATGGCTATATTACTATCTGTATCAGCTAGCCAATGGCCACAGTACTGTCTGTATCAGCTAGCCAATGGCTACAGTACTGTCTGTATCAGCTAGCCAATGGCCACAGTACTGTCTGTATCAGCTAGCCAATGGCTACAGTACTGTCTGTATCAGCTAGCCAATGGCTACAGTACTGTCTGTATCTCAACAGCAGCAGCAGGAGGAGAGGTACGAGGCCCAGGTCTGCAGATGGAGAGACTTTCACTTGACAGAGAAGTGCTGGGAAAGTTCTACACCTGGCTACACTTTCATTACCTCAAACGGTTGGTTCGGGTTAACAAGACAGACATAGGCCTACCCTGGGCTAGTAGCTAGTTCCATTATGCCAGCTCAGATCCACCAGCTGAACCAATAATAGCCCTATTGACTGCAGGTCTGCATCAGGGGAGGCTGGCGGAGGCAGGAATCGGAGGACGGGCTCATTGTAATGCATGGAATGGAATTTCTGCCACCACTGGCCTACATCATCTCCACAGTCCCTGATGACAACTACAATGGCCAGTGGCGTCAACTAGAGAATGTACATTCCTATGCCCATGAATGACACAATCATTCCCCTTCAGCCATTAAATCTAGGCCACTACCAACATGTGCTGTAGTAGTATCCACTACCAAGATCCAGTCACAAAATAGACACACAATGGCGCCTTTGACGAGAAACAAAAACACTAGCCTGTGTTGAATGGAAGAAATTAGCCTGAAACTAGCTGGGGGTTTGGAGGCACAACAAGTTACTGTCCATCAGCTTCCTGTTCATTGGCCTCCTAGTTAAAAGCTTTATGGACTATTTTTTCAATTTAAGTGTGGCGTGTTCCAAGAAAGGCATCAAAGTCCAAGACAAACAGGAGGATTTCATGAAGAGGAAATATAATGTTTAACCATCTTTTTGATGACTAGGCTGGCCTGGATGTACTGTAAACCTCAGGGGGACGCCTGGATCATTTCATTCAGGCTGACATGTTGAAATATGCCTTTTCCCTTTGTGCAGTAAAATCTCTGCTTGACAAGTGAAAACGGGAGTTTCATACATCACTGTGTATTCCAGTGCATCACTTTCTTTTGTCATAATAAAAAGCGCCTATTCTATCGTCCTTATCGGGTGTCAAGGGTCTGCATTACAAGACCACTAATTAGGCCAACGAAAACAAACACTACAGCATAGTGCCTTTCTCCAACTCCACTTACCAGTGTAAACAGATATGAACAGGGACAATAGGGTCTAATGCAAGTGCACTTACAGGAGGAAATGTATGTCAATAAACCCTACCCTGCCCTACAAAGTCACTGCGCACTGATCTGTTGACATGCTTTTGAAAACATATACACTGAACTAACTTATTTGGCTAGCAAGGCAACAACGATCTAAAAAATCGATGTATATAGGGGCTAAGTCAACTGAAAGACCATTGCTTGGGTGTTGTGTTATCCACAAATTATTCGATGTGGCGCACCGGCAGGCTGTAGTTCAGAGTTGTTTTTTTCTCTGGTGAAGACAACGTATCCACAAACAACATGATAGCCTGAGAGACAAACGAGTTGATAAAGACACAGAGGCCAATGTGAGCTGCACCATCTTTGCTGCTGCTGGGTGTAGGCTAGCTAGCAATGCAAAGCCTGCTGTATACACCGTGGCCCTACCCGAACTAAAAGCCAGGCAGGGAAGGTAATCTGACAGTTTTGGCTGGCCTTGCCAATTTCCAAACATCAACATCCTGCTACCTATAGAATACAGCGTCAAGAAACTCCCAACAAGTATTTCGGAGTGCACTGCCTGTCACTGTCAGAAATTGGCAGTTGGTTTAATGACGTTTAGATATTTAACAAATGCAATTCTCATCTGATTATTTGCACATTCTAGTTGACGTTGACGACACATAGCCAGCTAGCCAAAGCCGTTCTGTAGTTAGCTAATGTTGCTAACGTAGCTAGCTGTCAACTTGGCTGGCATCGTTGAATGACAGCTAGCTGACGGCTAGCAGCTAGTTGGCCATATGTGACACGGCAAGATGACACTTCATGGCGACGACAGAGTTGCTTTGCCACACCGTGAGAAGCTAGCTTAGCTAATTGTTAGCCAAAGTGTTCGCCCTGACTCCTGTCCTGGCCGAGCGGCGATAATGTGGCCGGCTAGTAGCGCTGGCTGATGTGGGTGGACAGGTCAGCACAGAAGTTAGCAGTGGCTAGCTGGCTAACTAGCTAATGACACTACCCCGATCACAAATGGCGCAGCGCAGACAGTCACAGAGGGCACTCCTTCGCAAACACAGACATGCGTCAAATAAACTTACCCCGATGACCACATTGTCTTCCCCTTGAAACTTGGCGACGTATTTGTCCCCTCTGTTCACCTCTGAACCGTTCAAGGGTCTGAAACGGCACATCACTTTGATTGTGCACTCCGCCGGTACGTCGGCCATCTTCCACGATTTACGGATGAAAACTCACAATAAAATCAAAATAGATCCCGGTTGTAGAGGCGGCCGTGGGGCAGAAAGGGGACGCCCAGCCCCTCTGTCCCACTCTGAACCTAGAAAGGGCTACACCTCCGTTAGATTTTCAACAATAAATGCCTATTTTCTTCTACTGCTAAAATCACTTCCTCTCCAATATGGAAGCCATGATGCCGGTGGATCACTGGCTTGCTCACCCCCTCTCGGCTGTGTGTGCAGGTCTCGAATGCCCAATGACGTAACCCTTCATCCTCCGTTGTCAACACACCCACGGTGAAGAACACAGTTTCTGCAAGTTCATACAGTATCATGGAAATCATCAATTTACAATTGATATCGCAAAATGGTCATTATTCATGTGTTATGCTTCAAGAAGTAAGGACCGATTTCTCAGGTCTTTTGAGAGAGACTTAGACATGAATCATTCATCATAGGCAGGTTTTATTCCCATTACACCTCATAGATAATGCATGTGTTATGAAACACATGACAGTTAGGATCGCTCCATATTCTCCCCTTACAAAATGACACCAGAAGTTACAGCACTGAAGCCTCCGCTTATATCCTTCGTTTACAGTCATTGGTTATATCAGGCATTAGCTCACAAAGCAGATGCCACAGTGGAGAAATGCCAGGATAAAACACAGGTGTTTGAGCAGACTCTCAGTGCCGCTCCCTGGAACAGCAAGGTGGGGTGGCCATTTTCTAGATCTCTCAGCTCATTCGAATACCAAAATGACAGCTTAACGGCCGACTGTTTGTTTTACTGGAGGCGGTAGAAGAATGGGTGTGGTGCAGACAGTCTTGATCGGAGAGTCTAGTCACTAGGAAACAGAGCAGTGAGTCCCCAGATGAAGCTCCTGACACCTTGTATTCCCCTGGGCTCCAACAATCACATGTAGGTGTCAGAGACAGTGCCAACTCCCTGAGGGCCTAACACAGCACAGAGACAGGGGAGGCTGGTGGAGGTAGAAATCGGAGGACTGGCTCATTGTAATGCTTGGAATGGAATCAGACTTCAGAGATGATGTAGGCCAGTGGAGGCCGGTGGTGGCAGAAATTCCATTCCATGCATTACAATGAGCCAGTCCTCCGGTTTCTACCTCCACCAGCCTCCCCCTGCATTGGGATGAGGGCCAGGAGGATTTTAAAGGCTCTTCATAGTTAACAGTTTGTTAATGACTTTATTGCAATAGGCTATTGATGCCTTACTAATGGCCCTATTAAGAGGCTATTAAGATGGCCTTTACAATGATGTATTGACAAATTAATTTACTAATGTATTTGTTGTAATTATTACTATGACTATTGACTATTACTCATGGCTAATAGTTACTATTATAATTAGGCTTCTATTATTATGACAATGATAATTACAATGACTATTTAAACAAGATGTTTGGATAATCAGACCATATAAATAATTGTTTCAATGAAAGGTTTCACACCAGTCCCAGTCCACATGAGCAGGTCTGGTTCTGGGGCTGGCTCCAGACAGCAGGGTGGTGTTCTGGACCAGAAACATGTGGTAATGGTCCGGGGGAGATTAAAGGGACCTTCCTGACCAGCATCCCATTGACAACCAGTCAGGGGAGGCTGGTGGAGGTAGAAATTGGAGGACGAGCTCATTGTAATGCATGGAATGGATGAGGAATGGTTCAAACACGTTCATGCCTTTCAATGAGCCCATCCTCTG
The DNA here is from genome assembly GCF_951799395.1 of Argentina silus. Classification (NCBI taxonomy): domain Eukaryota; kingdom Metazoa; phylum Chordata; class Actinopteri; order Argentiniformes; family Argentinidae; genus Argentina; species Argentina silus. Next base: position 3,145,269 of record NC_139676.1, on the reverse strand, counting down.
ATTTCACCACCAGCCCAGCAGCCAAACTAGGTCAAAAATCAAAAACTGACCCTAACCATAACCCTTAACCCTGACTCAAACATCGGTTTGCTGGTTTGCTGGTCTCCTTAATTGTTTCCTAATGGTCCATAGGCGGAAGAGTGAGACATTGAATGAGAGGTTTCACACACAGCACATCACTCCCAGTCCTGCTCATGTGAGTCCTAGTTCTTGTGGAAGTAGAAATTGTAGGACAGGCTCATTGTAATACATGGTATACCATTCGTCATTCCAATTCATGCATTAAAATGAGCTTGTCCTCCGATTTCTACCTCCAGCAGCCTCCCCTGGTCTGGTTCTAGGGCTGGCCTCCAGACTCTTTTGGACCAGGAGCCTGCTGTAATGGTCCATCCATGGGGTGGATAGCAGCAGCACCAGAGCTATTTATAAGGCCTGAGGTCATCGCTGAGGTCGTCGCAGTTTGTTGCTGACATGGGCTGTTGTTGGTTTCCATGGTGAAACAGGCCTGGGACTTCTTGCACCCTGTAATTCTCCATTATACCCACATCTAAATATGTTATGACATTGTTTACATCATCACTATCGTCTTCATTGTCATCACCACCATCATCGTCATCACCATCGTCATCACCATCATCATCATCATCATCATCGTCATTATCATCATCTCCATCGTTATCATCAGATTATGTTGCGTGAGAGTTGGTTTTGTGTTTGTAAATGATAACAGTGACACCAGGTGGTCGTTTTAAACCAAGCCATGAGGAGAAAGCAGCGACACTGGGAAATCATAATTACATTATACAACAGGAAGGCAAGTTAAAACAAGTGAAATGTAACAAAACATGCTAGATTGAAATAATCGGAGATTACTTTTAGTTGTTGTTGTTTGTTTATTATACACGTATATACTTGCCTGAATTCAGAGAGGACCTTATTGAAATGATGTAGAATAATGTCATACTTGAATAAAGTGTTCAGCAAAATTCCATCTGTCAACGAATGTATACAAACATTTGATTTGTTTCGACTGTATGGTAATGTAGCGCCGTTGTTTATGTAAGTGTACTGTTCTTGTGTTATTTATGTGGTTGTATTCAAGTCCACCACAAGATGGCGGTCTTACTTCTCATTTGGGATGAGGGCACATATTCACTTAGGGTGGAATCTTCATTTGAGATCTGCGCGCGTAACTCCGACATTTGCGTAGATCTTGCATTGACTTAAGTGGGTTATTTGCGTGATAGTTCGATTTAAGTGTGCTGAAGGATTCCACCCACACTGAGGCAAAACGTTTTATCTTGTTATCTTTTATCGGGTTATTGTACAAAACATATTTATTCCTTATTTTCTTTAATTCGTTTAACCTTTGATCATTCAGAAAAGTTTATTCTTCCCTTGAATGCACAACATACGGTAATATATTAAATCTGTCTGGGAGAGAGAGAGAGAGAGCATGAGAGGGAGAGCACACTGCAGGTCTGAGAGATAGACCTAGATAGATGCTAGTCACTAGCATTACACAGTCAAAGTGTTCATGTGAAAGTTTGAAATACAATACATCTAATTTCTCACACAATGGCCTTGATGCCTCCTCTGAGATTGGAGTGTTCTGGTTCCTGAGTTTATTGTGGTTTCCAGCTCTGACCCACTGTACTGAACACTGACCCTGGATGTCTACCTTTCTATATTGTATTACTTTGGACTCACTCACCCTTGGAATCTATCCCATCCCAACCCTGCAACCATAAATAATTATTATCTATCCTCCATGTGTGTGTGTGTGTGTGTGTGTGTGTGTGTGTGTGTGTGTGTGTGTGTGTGTGTGTGTGTGTGTGTGTGTGTGTGTGTGTGTGTGTGTGTGTGTGTGTGCATGCGTGCCTGTGTACTGTAGGTGCCTGTCATGTGTGTGTGTGAGTGTGTGTGTGCGCGTGCATGTGTATGTGTGTGTGTGTGTGTGTGTGTGTGTGTGTGTGTGTGTGCTTTGACTCTCTGATGACACACATTACTCACAGCATGAAGGCCGTTCCCATCGTACTATCGTAATTACAGGCCACTCATTTCTCTCTGTCTGATTAAACTCAGTTATCAGCCTCACTAACCCTGATTGCTTAGCAAGGCATTTGTTTCGACTATAGTCTATCACCCAACCCACACACACACACACACACACACACACACACACACACACACACACACACACACACACACACACACAGTTATTTATTAGGTGCATTGTTATACCAGCCTACTGTATGTGTTTAGCATAAGTATGTGTCTCTGGAGAGTGAGTCATATGCATGGAGTCCAGTGGAGGCCGGTGGAGGTAGAAATCGGAGGACGGGTTCGTTGTAACGCGTGGGCTGGAATGAGGAATGGTATCAAACAGGTGTGTGTGTGTGTGTGTGTGTGTTTGATACCGTTCCTCATTCTGTTCCATGCATTGCAATGAGCCTGTCCTCCGATTTCTACATCCACCAGCCTCTCTTGATAGAGTCATACAATCATCACAATGGCACTTGATTTTCACCCACAATTACCATATTCATGCTTTAAACAGCTGGAGGTGGGCAGATAGAATAACCTCATAAATAAACGTTTATATATCCTCCAATTCAGCACTGGGAGAAGAACAATGTTAAATTCATGAATTCCTCTAGGTGGCGCCACATATTAAAAAGCCCTTTACAGTGTCTAGCCTCTCCCCTGGTTCACTCTGCCATCCAGGATCAATGAGCCAGGGGAGGCTGGTGGAGGTAGAAATCGGAGGACGGGCTCATTGTAATGCATGGAAAGGAATCAGGAATGGTATCAAACACTCAATGTCTCACAATAAGCCCCGTCCTTCGATTTCTACCTCCACCAGCCTCCCCTGGTCCATGAGGATCAATGAGCGTCTCTGGCCTTGTCAGCGTCCACAGTCCATCTTCCAGCCCCACAACAGTCCTCTGGAGACTTCAGCTGAGATGGGATTCTCCCAACAGCCCTCTGGAGATACA
>NC_139676.1:3072270-3139770 GCF_951799395.1 Argentina silus | reverse complement strand
GGAGTTCTGCTTTCATCTCAGAGGCAGAGAGCTTCTTTGTATCCTGGATGCTGAGAGAGTGCTTTTTCCCCCAGTTATTCCCTCTCCAGCCAGAGGGGGGGGGGGGGGGGGCTGTGGATGCAATGTGCAGGAGGGCTTTAGAGGCAGGTGTGTCATCTGACCTGGTGTCAGTGTCAGTGATGGACACACGGCCTCTGCTGTGTGATGAACATCAGCAGCTCAGTCAGGGAGACCCGCGTTCGAACCCCACACGTCAAAATGGCCTGTGTGTCTACCTACCTACCTACAATTTAATGTTAAATCTCATGAATGGTCAGTCCTGGCCTCCATAGCTCTGTCTACTTCTACACATGTTGCGTTTGATACCTCATTCCTCATTCCGTTCCATGCATGAGCCTACACAATGAGCCCGTCCTACGATTTCTACTTCCACCAGCCTCCCCTGCAGTAACACGAGATCACATGAAGCAAGTGAACTGGAATTTCTTCTCTGTGTGAAAATAGGCCATGCAGTGACATCAAAGTGTGTGTGTGTGTGTGTATGTGTGTGTGTATTGGGGGGGGGGGGGCTTCAGACTAGCGTTGACTTTGATCATGCCATTACCCTCTGACTCATCGCTCTTAATGGGATGGCTGATCCAAAATGGCCTCCTCTGGAGCCCACGTCAGCGCTTTTTATTAGGCTTTCCCTGGTAATGGAAAGCAGCGGTTGCAGAGGTGAGCCGTAATGGAGGCAGCGATGGAGAAGTTAGCAGTAAGCACGTACGGAGCCAGGCAGCCGAGAGGAGAGATAATGAGGCCTGGGATGTGTGTGTGTGTGCGTGTGTGTGTGTGTGTGTGTGTGTGTGTGTGTGTGTGTGTGTGTGTGTGTGTGTGTGTGTGTGTGCGTGTGTGTGCAGGGACAGAGACTCCCCTTTAGCTTTCGCTGGTAGTTTCAGACGGAGGGACAAGCCATAAAACTCTGACTATTATCACTAAACTGTCCTCTCTCCCATTGTAGCTGTAGCTTACGAATGCAGCTACAGAAATAAGCTCCGGCTGAAGGTCGGATGTATCAATACGTGTAATGAAGACGCAGTTAAATGCACTGCCAAGCTATTTGGTTAATTACAAAGACTGAGAGTGAGAGAGAAATCTGGGGTTGCAGCAAAACAGTGGTGGTATCAGGGGAGGCTGGTGGAGGTCGACATCGGAGGACGGGCTCATTGTAATGCATGAGCCTGTCCTACCTCCACCAGCCTCCGCTGTGGTCTGTATATCTAGGCCTCCTGAAGGAATGTGTTTGTGTTACTTAACGAACACAACGTAGAGTAACATCATTCCAAAGACAGTTGAAACACGCACACACACACCCAACCTGTCTGGATATCTTTTGTGCTAGGGAGTGGGTTGACTCCTCATTGGGTATGATGTATAGAGAAAGCAGGTTGGTCAAGAACTGTGTATAAGTATAGCCCTGTTAGAGCACAAGTGAGAATGCTAAGGACGGTGATTGTAACATGTTGAAGATGTGTGTTATTAAAACCAAGCTTCTCCCCTGATTTGACTCGGGTCCATTATTTTCATCAAGAAACAAAGATATCCTACACTGCTCCTCAGTGACGATTCTCTGCAGAAAACGTCACGAAAATCACCTGTCTGGCCACACCCTGAGGAAAGCTAGGGAGCCCAAACATTGGTGAATAAATGTCACAGCAATGATAAGACTTTCATTTTCATTTTCAAGTTTTGAAACCTCATCATCCTGACCCATAGAAAGAGAGCCATGTCAATGCCATTCCAAATATGCCATGCTCTGATTGACTTGGTAAAGATAGGTTAGGCTGATAGGCTGGTGGAGGTAGACATCGGAAGACGGGCTCATTGAAATGCATCGAACAGAATAAGGAATGGTATCAAACACGTGTGCCTCCCCTGAAGTATACAGCTATTATTCAAGCTATGAGTCATCCATGTCTACTTGTTCCGTATCTGCAACAACATGGTCGTCTAAAGTGAAGTCTCCTTTTCATGACCCCCCCCAAGAATAACAACTTTTAGAGAGTTTCTACAGCATGGTTCTTCTATGTGATTAAATCTAGAGTTCAGAAACCAAGGACTTATGCACAAAGCACATGGAGCAAGGACATGCTGCCATAGCAACACAGTCTTGACGCAGTTTCAGTCTTTTGTCAGAGTGAGGCTCTTTGTCTCCTCAAGGGAAAACAAGGGGTCAACGCTTCAGTGGCTTCTACAAGGTTCGATCATTCTACTTCCTAAGAGACAATCTCAAGTCTTTTGAGCAGAGCGGTGTATTAGAACAGCTTTTGATGGCAAATGAGGACGTCATTGTTTTGTAACAGCTTTTTCAGTGGATCAATGTTCCAAACAATATTTCGAACGTACGTGGAAGATGTGTGGTGCTTTCTTTGGACAATGTGTCTGTCAAGCTTAGCTGACTAAGGTCCTTGACTTTCATTCACTTGGCAGATGTAGACATGTATAGCAGAAGCAGAATAGTAAAAGGGCCTGGAGCTTTAGGGGCAGGTTTATAAAATGGTTTAATTTTGTGATATACAGGAAAATCATGTCAAAACAAGGTGCACAGTATATCACTATATCAGGGGAGACTTCCATGCATTACAATGAGCCCATCCTCCGATTTCTACCTCCACCAGCCTCCCCTGCTGTGGATAATGTGGATAATGCAGCCTTCCTCAGGCTCCTGATTTTGAATCACACTCTAGTGATGAGTACCCTGCCTGCGACCCAATGTAGCCTTCGTACCGCGAGGATGTCCTCTTGGTACAACGGTTTATGTCTGGGTCATCCATGCTGGAGATCCACGGTTCGAAAACACTTCCTTTCATAACCAGGGGGATTTATTGTGAAACAGTACTTAGCAGCGATCTGTTTTCTGCTCACATGCAAAGGACAGATTTCAATCCAAGTAGGTGTTGAGAAAAATCCGTCTGAGTGGCGGCTTCTCTGATCCAATGGGAAACAGTGTTCATCACCTGTGTTTGATACCATTCTTCATTACATTCCATGCATTACAATGAGCCTGTCCTCCAATTTAAACTACCCTATGGAGAAAACTATTGAAAAGAGAATTTGGGATTCACATAAAGGTTTCTTTTTCAAAGTGTTTTGAAAGAGCAGGTAATTGTAAAGAGCCAAATCTGATCGAATCAGAAGCAATCATAGTCAGATGTTATGCTGCCAGGCTCAAGTCAATTACTTTCAAACTCTTTTCAACTTTCCTCATTCCCGCACAAAGAATGGGTCATAATTTACATTTAAATGCACGGCCCCTTATCCTCAATAGGGCACACAGCTAAACAGTAAACACCTATTGTAAACAAGCCTTTTGAATTAGAGTACTTCCTGATTATAGACTGTTTAACATTTAAGGCACTTCTACCAAAACCAAGTTAAGTCTTGTTATAATGAGAGCCAGTGCTGCACCTAAGATAACCTTGTCCCCAGGCTATTGCACACAGCATTGGATAGGGAGTGTCTGGGAATGAGATTTACGACAAACATAACTCACTCCCCGCTCAGATAATTTATGAAAAAACCCACTATCGTAATCAATATCTGGGCTCATTACTTACGGTACATCAATGGACAACATTGAATCTGTTTCATAACAGACGTACCCTTTGGAGTTCATTCGCTGATCGGAGAGCTTACCGGTCTAAGGCCAGTGCTTGTCTGCCTGCACTTGTCTGCTACTCATTGTGTGTGTGTGTGTGTGTGTGTGTCGTTGCCGTCAGCAGATACAGACAACCTTGAAAATCCCCCAGATATTTGTAATCAGTTTTATAGTTAATGAAATGTATGTTATGCCTCCTGACCTACAGAATGTCTCTGAAATGTGTTCGATGCTTATGTAATGTAGTCTTGTTTACCTGCCCAGGGACTGCAGATGTAAATGAGCTGCATAGCTATATCTGACAGAGCACTAGCTCTCAATATGACAAGACTTGGTTTTGGTAGAAGTGTCTTGAATGTTAAACAGTCTATCAGGAAGTACTCAGATTCCAAAGGCTTGTTTACAATAGGTGTTTACCTGTGTGTCCTATTGACTGAAGTGAAGACTCTAATGAGAATAAGATTTTATATTGAGATCGATGTTATTCTTGTACATTTTCTCTGTCAAACAAACTTAATATATGCAGGCATAACTCAGCCTCCATCTGGCCAATAGACTCTCAGACTTGGATGTTAAAGTAGTAAAGACCCCCATATCAGCCAAGTTAGGTTAAGAACTGTTAAAGACCCTCTCCAGTCAAAATAGAACACTTTAAGCTGAAAATGTATGTTTTAGGTATGACAATAGGTAACTGTTTTGATAATAATGGTTACGGTCCTCCCAAGGATCCCACTTAGCATCTACCCTCTAGCATGAACACAGAATGGGACAGTGAGTGAGTGAAGAGACAAAAAAACAAGGAGACATGCTGGTCCAAACACACAATGCCCTGGGTTTTATTTCTTTTGTGAGAATTCACGAGGATCTTTTTTTTTTCTTTTCTTTTCTTCCATATTGTGGGTCTATAAAACAACCTCACCGATCTTAAAATACGCCGTTGGAATGGCCTTTCATATTCTGGTACAGACGGAACTACTGGTAGCCTTTGTTTAGTACCACACTCTTCACAGAAGAGATCAATATTCCCAAAGGAAGGCACCCTGACACTTGTGGTTCATGGCCTTTTGCAGCCTTCTGGAGAATTCTAAAAAGCCCCGGGAAAAAAAAAAAAAAGAAAAGAAAAAAAAATTTGTCATTTTTTTTTCTTCTTTTTTCTTTATTATACATGTTTCCTTCTGGTTATGTATAAAGTGGAATGATGATACATGTAGTTACTGCAGCTGCTGCATAATTCATAACAGCATTGTGTTTGTTTTCAACAAGTAACAACTGAATGAAGTCTTCGATGAGGAACATACAATCATTATCAAAATGGAAGGGAGATACAAAAATAACTCAATTTTTCACAAAATGAGGGGGGGGGAGGGGGATATCTTTTTTAAAAAAGAAAGAAAATATAATCAGTACTCTGATGAAAACCAGACCTAAATCATATAAAAGCAGCATTAATCAAAACAAAAAAAAAACAAATAGTGCTTAGATAAGTCAGAAGCAGCAATGACTTCTAGGAAGAGACTTCATCCGCCATTTTGTTACTTGTCTCCAGAACAATTAGAAATGGAAGATCTTCGGGAGTGATTGGCCCAAGGTACGTCCCAACAATCTCCCCTCCACACCTCGTCTCTCCAGCTTCTCGAAAAGCATTGGAGGAGAACATCTAGGAATGAACGGAGGAACCTTAGATGACCCTTCTCCTCCAATCCGCTGTGAGAAGGAAGTGAGGAAGAGAGGGGAGATACTACTGGGACGCAGCCCTAGTTAACTGCCAAACTGATGCCTTTAAGTCCACCCACCACCTGGCCCAGCTGAACTCTGTCTGAAAGCATGTGTCGTTCTCTCTCTCTATCCCCCCCCCCCCCCTCCCCTCCCCATGCTATCATCCACAGACAGCCAGGACCCAAACTAGCAAGGGAAGAACCCCTGGTTCATTTCATGTTTACGACATACAACAACACTAGCTACCCTAAACACGTTTACTACAACACAGGAACCAACGAGGCTACAGTGTACAAAAAAAAACAAAAACAAATAAAAACATAAAAAAAAAAAAAAAAGGAAACAAAAAAGTGTAAACACGTCACAATAAATAGAACAGCAGGTTCCGCACCAAGCACATGATGACATTGCACGTTGTCGTGACAACCCTCACTCGTGTCTCTCATACTTGCACCAGTTGCAGTTTGTCATTTTAAAAAAAAAAATCATATCCCAAGTGCAAAACATCACAAATGAACAGTTCTGTATTCAAGTAATGTTATATACAAGAGAGGGGGGGGGGGGGGGGGGGGGGGGTGTATTACAAATATGCAGTATTGTACATAGAATTCCAGAATACTCAGAATTTACAGACGTTGATATTCTTATTAACAGTAACAAATAAGGGGAAATAAACTGAAAAAGTACGAGACGAGCATTGCAATTAAGTCCCGACAGTTGCCGTGGAAACAGCGTGCTGTGCGTGCGCGTTCCGCTTGCCCCCCCCTTCCCCCGCTTGCATTCCCAACTCTACGATGCATAGCACCCATAGGAGTGGTTCCCCCCCCCAGCCCAAGGTCCGGTCCAGGGTGGCGGTCCGAGGCTACGTCACCTCCATGGCCACTGTGTTGTCTGATATACTGTTCAGTGCTGGCTTGTCCTGATCGTGGTTCTCCCTGGAGGAGGACATAAACAACATCCATCAATAACACTGCTTAGCCCAGCATCAGCAATGTGTAGCATTCATATTGGCCAAGGGGGTCAGTGACATGAGTGGAGCTGTGGTCTACAGCGGTCCAGACATGCCAGTAACCTTTGACATGGTGCGTGGGGGTCTCATATCGACCGGAAAACAACGGTTCTCCTCTGATAACTTAAGGTTATGCGAAACGACAGAGACCCCTGGAGCCCACCAGGCCATGTACCCTCAGAGATAACTACAATCATGACCACCACACACACGCACACACTCTGAGCCAGCTAACGGCAGCCAACCCACACACACGCATGCATGCCCCCTGAACAAACTGATCATACACACACTCTCTCTCTCCTTCTCTCCCTGAACCAACCAACCGCCTCACCCCCCCCCCCCCCCCCACACACAACACTCCTCCCTCACCTTGGCACCATGTCCATGGAGGGCGTAGAGGAGACCATGGGCATTTGACAGTTGGCGTTGGCGGCGGCCGCCAGCTTTAAGGCAGAGGTGGACACGGCGTTGAGCGCCCGCGGTATGTGGCGCTTGGCGAGGGCGGGGACCCCCGGGGGCGCCACGCTCAGACGGAGGTTGCCCCCCATCAGGACCTGAGAGGTGGGGGAGTTGGCAGCGTTGGGGTGGGGGGGCGCGGGGGGGCCCGCGGTGCCGTTGTTGTTGTTGGGGTGCAGGAAGGTGGGGCCGGGGGCGGCGGGCGAGGGGAGGGATGTGCTCGTGAGGTGCAGGCCCTTGTAGACACCTGGGGAGAAGGGGAGCAAGAGGTCATCACAGTGGGACGGTTGTTCCTACAGGTTGACGTGCTCCAGGCAGTCTCTCTCATTATTTCTTCGGACAGAAGCGCTGACTTCTTTGAAAACGGGCGTGTTGAGACATTGCTGTCGAGGGATTCGTTTTCAGACACACTTTTACTGGTGGCGAACAAAGTACATTGACGTGGGCAGGGTTCTCCCCGAAAGAGCCTACGAGGGCCGCTGCGCCACCTTGTCGAGCCAAAGTGAACTTAAGTGTTTTCGCGGGACTTTGACACGAATCAACGCCAGTTGGGTTTTAACGGTTCAATCCAGCGCCACCTTTGACAATGGTCCAGGGGAGGACCCTACCGGGTGGGGGTGGGGGGGGGGGCAGTCTTACCTGAGGGTGGGGGGGTGAGGCCGTTGACCCCGCTGCCGCCCAGCGAGGTGGTGTCCTCCCTGGTCTTCAGGGCCTGCAGCTGGTCTGTGGACACCAGGGCCGAGGCAGCAAACTGGGCCCCCGCCGAGTCTAACGTCTTTATCACCAAACCCTGGAGGAGGAGGAGGAGGAGGGGGGGGGAATGTGTCAATAAAAAGAGAGAGAGAGAGGAGAGGGGGAGGTCAGAGTGGTGGAAAAAAAAAAATCGCGGCGAAAAGCAGCAATGGAGAGAAAGAGGGGGGAGAGAGAGAGCAGATAAAGGAGAAGGAGCCACAGAGAGATTCTGAGAGAGCGAGAGAGAGAGCAGGCAGGCTGACCTGTGTGCTGCTGGCAGTGGAGACGAAGAAGAGAGAGAGCGAGACAAAGAAGAGAGGAGTTCGAGAAGAGAAGGTGGTGAGAGGGAGAGAGAGAGAGCAGGGTCGAGGATTGACCTGTGTGTTGTTGGCAGTGGAGGTGGAGAGGAAGAGAGAGAGAGAGAGAGAGAGAGAGAGAGACTGACCTGTGTGTTGTTGGCAGTGGAGGTGGAGAGGAAGAGAGAGAGAGAGAGAGAGAGAGAGAGAGACTGACCTGTGTGTTGTTGGCAGTGGAGGTGCTGTGGGATAGTTGCTGCTGTATCTGGGTCTGCTCCAGCTGCTGTTGCTGCATCAGAGCCAGCTGCTGCTGATGCTGCTGGTACTGCTGGGCTGTGAACGCTGCGGAGAGGAGAGGTCAGAGGTCAGAGGCTGAGAGGTCACATCCACCTAGCCCAGTGCGTGCGTCAGTCAAAGTTGGCCCTTCTCAGCACCGACACTGGATCAGGACACCAACTAATCCAACACTCCAATTTAAGTACCTAGGCTAATATAAAAACACACACACACACAGTGCTTCATTACACCAAACAACGAGAGCAGCAAGCTACATGAATATTATACATTTTTTATATTGTTATTATACATTTAGCATACGATTTTATCCGGAGTGACCTACAGTACAGTGAGTGCGTCCATTTTTGTAGAGGCTATATGGTCCCGGCAGGAATCGAACCCACAACCTCAGTGTTGCTAGCGCCATGCTCTGCCCACTGAGCCACACAAGCCAATAAACAGGTCAAAATCACAACTCCTGAGGAAATCAATAGGCAGACATCTCCCTGCCGTCTGACGATCTCAGTGACACCAGGACAACCCAGGATGTTCATGCTGCATTCAAGTGTTCCTCTGACAACCCAGGACGTTCATGCTCACAACCCAGGGTGGGTGCTGCATTCAAACGCTCCTCTGAAACCGGAAACTTGGGGAAATTGAGGGAGGGAGCTTAATGCAAGACCCAACACTAAATCTCGGTGGGAAGCTCAGTTGAGTTTCAGAGGAGCACTTGAATGCACCGGTAAAATCGGTATGCTTTACTGAAACACGCTGACTGAATGGACTCTCCCAATACGCTGGTCAAGTGGAATGTCACTGGAGACACCCAAACAAGCACTCAGCGCTGTAACACTGACATGTAAACACAACAATGCAGATATTTGGCTGTCAAACTTGATCCCACTGGAATAAAATTGACTAGTGTTCATTATTTGGCTTTCATCATCCCAGAAAACAGAGGAATTGTGAAAAACTGTGTCTGGTCACATTAGCCACATCACTTCTACCAGTACACGTTTCTAAAAAAGTATTCCATCACTTATTTTTTTTTAAGCTAAAATAGCTATATTTACTGGTCTCCAGACAGCTTTGCGGTCATGGTTTTCTTTGATTATGACGCAATCACTGTACCAGCGATTGGATCTTATGAAGGTATTTATCGAACGGTTTTAATTCACTCCGGCCGGTCAGGGAAACAGCAACACCACATGAATGCCAAACATCACGGCAATTCCAAACGCCGCCCTCAAGAAGAAAAGAGATTTATCACACATAACCTTGTCCCCTCTCTGAGACAGAAAGGGACACATCGATTTCTACCGTGGTCAACTGAGACTCAACTCGCAGGAGCGTATCACCGTTGCAGGAGGGTCGGGGGGGGGGGGGGGGGTGGATCGTTCCAAGAAAACAAGTGTCAAAAGTACTTTCATGCATGGCAATTTCCAATTACCGCTCTCAAACACCTTGTAGCCAAAGTCACGGTCTTTTTCTTCTAAAATAGCTCAATGCTAGCCAACCAAGTAGCAACTCAGAGATGTGTGTGTGTGTGTGTGTGTGTGTGTGTGTGTGTGTGTGTGTGTGTGTGTAGAGGTTTAACAGCACCCACTAATAAAACAGACATGCAGTCCTTTATAGCTGGGCTTGTAAGTGTGTGTGTGTGTGTGCGTGCACGAACCAGGCCCACTGTAGGGCTACTCACCAGCGACGGGGGCGGGGGCTCCTCTGGTGCCCCCCAGCTGTGTCCCGAGGGTGGAGGGGGTCCGGCCCAGCCCCGGGCGGCCCACCCTCCTGTAGAAGGGCTCTGTGTTGTCTGGGTGGTGGAGTGGTAATGTCCGTGGTCTAAAGTGTCTCCAACGACACGCCTTAATGTTCAACAGGATCTGACTGAGGTCCGCAGAAGAGGAGGAAGAGGAGGAGAGGGAGGAAGAGGAGGTTCTGTCCGAGGTATTTGTTTGTGAGGTACTGGCTAACTTGTCAATGGGAGAGTGTGGAGGAGGCAGGTCAAGCATTTCTGGATCCAGCCCGTGAAATACGTTGTCCAAGTCTGTGTGGGCCCTGTCCAGCAACACCCTGGAGGTCAGAGGAGAGGACAGGGTTAGTATTCTCAGAAAAAGAAAAAAAACTCCCTTTAGTTCTCACTCAGGAGACGCAACAAGCATAACTCATTGGACTGACAACAGAAAATGACAAACTGAAAGGTCAAAGGGTAGTCGTCATGGTGGCGTACCTGCCGCCCCGGCCCAGGCGTCGGCGTGCCATCCCCAGGCAGCGGCGCGGCACGGTGAGGGAGGTCAGGCAGTAGCGGTACCGGGGGTCTCCCAGACCCCCCTCCGAGGGACCCACCCACGGCCAGCTGCCACTGTGGTCCAACCGAGACTGAAGGGTGGGGGGAGGATAAAAGGGAAGAGAAAGAGATGGGGGGGAGGGAGACAGAAATTCTTAATATACATATAAACAATTTTTACAATCGTTTTATTGGCGAGCACGAATCTCCAGGGTTCTCTTTTTCAACCCACCGCCCTCCCGCCACATTACTAAATCAACTTTATTGCGGCATTCAAACAGAAAAATCTAACTCAAAGTGACAAGCAAATCTCCATTATTACATTACCAAAGCCATATGTATTGATGCAAAGTTAATATCAATATCAAAACATAGCCTTTCATTTTGAGTGTTATGACCGCACATCTTCATGCATTGGCAGTTTAAGACCCAGCTAGACAGGGCTGACCCGGTACTGAGGAAGTCCGGTCAGTACCGAGGGCAGCTTAAGAGCATGGCTGAGGAGTGGACGGGTCACACTTACAGAGTGGTACTGACAGCCTGCCTTCCTGCGGAACGCAAAGGAACCATCTGGCTCGTTCTCCTCCTCCGCTTCTGACGAGCCGGAGTGCATCTGGCGAGGGGGGTGAGACAGTGATGAGAGAGGGACGGGAAGAGGAACAGGAACAAACAAGAGTGGGAGGGGTCATTCACAGGTCACCATTGGAGCAGTTCAAACAAGACCACACAACAAAGATTACATCTCCCATCTTCCCCGGAGACTACCTCCCGGTAGGGTCTGTGTACCTGGGAGTAGGACTCGTCGTCGGAGCTGGGGAAGTCGTATTGGTTCAGATCCTTGGGGTTGAAGACGGAGGGTCCAGAGTGGTGTGGGGCGCTGGACGACAGGGGCGGGACCTTGGGCTTCTTCTCGTACTTCCTCTTCTGGCGGACCACCTCAGTCTTCTCCGGCTGGAGGCGGAGATTAAACACACAGAGAAGTCGGTCACGTGATCTGGGCCGTGGCTTACTGTAGGGTGGGTTCACCTGGCTAATAGTGGATAGGTAAGAACTCACGAGGCGTTGAGAGGTGGTGTGCGTGTGTTCAGGTCTGTGTGTCTCTCTTTCTTTCTCTCTCTCTCTCTCTTATCCGTGTGTGTGAGAGTCTCTCCTATCTGTGTGGATGTGTGCATGCTCTGTGTGTGTGTGTGTGTGTCTGTCTCCTACCCTTTCTTTGTGTGGATGCGTGTGTCCCACCCTGCCATGCCATCTCATCTCACCTTGGACTTGTAATCCTTGAAGTCCATGTGTTCCTGGTGTCGGTACTGGTTGCTGTTGGTGAGGGGCACCAGGGGGATGATGTGGGCCGGCTTGGCCAGGGCTCGCTGGGCCAGAACCTCCGCCATGATCTCACCTCCATAGTCTGACATGCCCTTCCTGCAAGGATGGGACCGGGACACACACACACGTTACATCTGTAGTCAGGCATCATCACTGCAATACCCCAATAGACACACACACACACACACACAATGCATTTATCATGTTGTTTTCAACATGACTCCTGTGCGTCTCTAATATGAAGTGCAGCAGCTCCCTCTTGCTACCCCCCCCCCCCCCATCCTCACACTGAGGTTCAGCAGCTCCCTCTTGCTACACCCCCCCCGCCCCCACACACGGTCCCAGGCCTCACCTCTTCTCTACGATCTCCAGTGTGAGGTGCAGCAGCTCTCTCTTGCTCTTCTCCCTCCTCTTGATCATCTCCAGGATGGTGACGGCTCGGCTCAGGTCCCTCCGCAGCTTCAGCATCTTCTCGTAGCCCGCCTCGTCGTTCTTACGGTTCTGGGAGAGGGCAAAAGGTCAACAGCATTAGGCACAATCAATATCAATACTCATATTATTATCGCTAGGTTTGGGTCCGGTTCGGACGGAGCCAAAACCATCGATGCGTTCAACAACAGAAGCGTCGTCTTTCACTTATCGGATGATACTTTCCCTAACCTTTTTTCTGACAACATTGAATCTAGCCCGCGGGTATTCCTCTCCTGCTACAAGTACCATAGACTTGAATTTTTTTTTGGCACGCAACCTGCGTGTGGCCAAATGTTTTAAATATGACTGAACCTCTAGTGTGTTTTCAGTGAAACTCTGAAGAAGGCAGCTTGCTGCCGAAACGTTGGTTTTAATCAATTAGGAGCATCGGAGCAAGAGTATGCGGCTCCCTTTCTTGCATTTCAGTTAAACCTCAAAGTGTTTTTTCCAGATATAAATAAACCGCTGGGAACATAGGGTCACCACCGCCACCACCACCACCAACAGACAGCATACCACAAATGCCACGCACACAGCCAGGCTCTGGAGGCCACCTACCTTCCTGGTCTGCATCTTCTCCGTCCTCCGGCGAAAGGCCACGTAGGGGTCGCTGGTGCTCGAGCCGTCCCGCCTCTCCTGCTTCACCAGGGGGATGAGGGAGCCGCTCTTACAGCCTTTCCTTTTCCTGGTCCAGTAGTCAAACACCTCCTGGATCAGCTCGTCGTCCTCCTTCAGCAGTAGCTTGGCCTCCTGCAGGCTCACCAGCTGGGGGGGGGGGGGGGGGGAGAGGGTCACTAACAAGACCTCATACACCCTTGTACACTTCTCCAAAGCCAATGTCATTTCAGTTACTATGCCCCATCTGTGTCATTTCAGTTACTGGTGTGCTGTGTTTCATCTCAGTTACTATGCGTATCTGTGTCATCTCAGTTACTACATCCATCTGTGTCATCTAAGTTACTATGTTCATCTCTGTCATTTCAGTTTCTGGTGTGCTGTATGTAATTCAGTTACGATGTCTGTCTGTCATCAGGCAAGGTAGAACTTAGGATAGTTATTTAGCTATAGTCTGCAGTAAAACAGTGTGGGGGTGCAGGACCATGCCAAGGCCAAGGAGAGACAGAGAGAGAGACACAGAGACAGCGAGAGACCAGGCTTACCTGCTGCCCACTGCCCTTCTCCAGCCGGTCGATCATCTCCTCAAACTGCAGGAAGGTGATCTCCATCTTCTTCTTCAGCTTGTTGACAAACGCCTCGTCCTCCACGTCCAGGTCATAGTCTGGCTGCTCTGTGTCCAGGCTGAAAGCTGGAGGGGGGGGATGGACAGATTAGATAGATACATCAGAATTCAGAATCAGATCAGATTATTTGGCCAAGTACATTGGCGCATACAGGAAATTGACTTGGTGAGGTTGGTGCATGGACACAAATAGCAACAAATACACACAGAAAAACACAGATGGATAGATAGAGATAAGTAGAGAGAGAGATGGGGAAGAGGGAGAGATAGAAGAGAGATTTTAGTGATGTAGTCTGGCTGCTCTGTGTCCAGGCTGAAAGCTGGGAGGGAGAGAGGGACAGATAGAGATAGACAGTCAGGACACCCTGCTCCATCAATGACCTTTGAGGTGGTGGTGAGAATCGGGGATGTGAGGAATCAAGGAAAGACTTGAGATTTGGCAAGAGACTTTAGAAAGAAACAAAGACTGAAGTGGACTCCGTTCCTGAGATCAGTGGCTCCCGTTAATGATACTGGGGGGGGTGGGCCTACAACTTCTCCAAAAGCAGTCAAAAACTTTTCCAATTATTTTCTCCAATCGTTTGGCCGAACTGTGACATCAGCTGACACGACGGGGTGCAGAAGAGACCTCCAAACCAAAAAATAGTAATTAACCCCTTTTACCACTTCTAAACCCGCCACCATAGATTCACACTTAATCCATTAATCCAATGCATTTCCATTACACCAGTTCAAACGGGGAGCTCTGACATTACGAAGACGACTTTCCAGCCCTTGATTTTTCCCTCAGTTTGAAATAATGCTGACGCTAGCCGACTTCACAGCACTGCTCTGTGTTAGCAGCACTTCAACAGTGACCGAAGCTAGAGCTGTGCTGATTGGTGTGATGTGATTAGCGTCTAGCATACATTCGCTAGCTACAGACTAGCGGGCGAGTGTGAATTGGAATCGAGCCAGGGCAGAACACTCACTCTAAACATCAGGTTGAATGACTTGATATTATTGATTGTATTTAGTACTTACTGCCTTATTAATACTTTACTTTGACTTACTTGCTATTGTGTTCTCTTATTCTATCAGTTATTTACACCACACTGTTGAGAGGCTGCTCGTTTTAAACATTTAATTGTAATCTGTATCCTGTGCGTATGATAAATACACTTTGATTTATGGTAATCTATGGCTTTGAACATTCTTTCCAAAAGCACAGGCATGCTGGTACACACCAACGTTCCAGAGTGTTCCCCAGGACTTTTGAACAAGGTGGCACTAGACTGCATCATCAAAACCAACTTGTGTTTATTCATGTCAAAATATAGCTAAAACGCTGAATTAACCGAGAAATATAACACTTTCACTTTTGTTATTAACAACAATGTCATCAGCGATACAAAGATAGTTACTCTCCCATGACTAAATATCAGTTTCATGCTGATTATGCAATTAAACAAATCATTTATTTTTCTATTTGAAAGTGCTGGCTGTATTATTGACTTATTTATTCAAACCTGGGCTATACAACACCGAAAGACACTTTAATAAAAACTGAACTTCAGAGTCGAGCACATCTTTTCCTTATTATTGAGAGCACACTCTGCCCTCATCGTGGGCCCTTCACAGGTTCATTTAAATTAAGAGGTTTTTTTCTGCCTTTGAAATAGCGATTCTATGCAACCCATTATGCCTGGGAACTGCCACAGCATTGAAATGTTGATAATCTGATGGCAATTATGACAACTAAAAAGCCATTAGAAATGAGATTGAACTCAAGACAGCCTCTGCTTCAAGACTGGAGGAGAAAATGTCAACCAAGATGAGATGCGTTCAAATGAACTCCATTTCCAAGCACTCTGGAAAAATAAGACTCTGAAGTGACAATAATTGGACAGAAACACTAACAGACCTCCACTTCAAACCAATGACAATAAAATGATATAGCCAGGAAATTGCCAATTGTGTTCCATTTTGAGCAATCATAATAAATACGTAACCATGATTTACAGTCGACGTGATTATTAAACCGTGATATCATGAACTCAACAAGTTTGTAAAAGCAGGAAATAACGCATCTTCTTCCTTGCCCAACTTCTGTAAACCCATGTCTCTCCACACCCCAGGCCAGGCTGAACAGGTAAAAGTAGCCTAGTGCAAGACAGCCCTTTGGTCTGATCAAATCAACATTGTAGGTCATGTGATTGTGCTGCTTTCTCTAGGCCTGGCCTCCACTCCACCCCAAGATAATCTGATGAGGTTGTGCTAGGCCTAGCTTCCATCCCAAACTAATCTGATGAGGTAGTGCTAGGCAAACTAATCTGATGAAGCAGTGCTAGGCAGGTAGTGCTAGGCAAACTAATCTGATGAAGCAGTGCTAGGCAAGGCACCTCCCCTAGGCCTATTTTTGCATATATAGCACCAACAGGAATCAAGTCTATGCATCACGATACTGAGATATTTGTTTTTTGCACAGCCCTAGCGTCAAGGCAGCCCTTGGCCAGGACGGGACATGTCCACTTCCCACATTCAGATAGCATAGTCGGGGGGGGGGGGGGGTCAGCCCTGTGGAGTGTCCAGCCACTAGTGTCAAGACAGCCCTGGAGCTAGGAGGGGGGTCCGCTACTCACGCTGTATGTGAATGAGCTGCTTTGGCATCTTGAAGTCCCCGGGGTAGAGGGACTCGTAGTAGGCGATGTCGCTCTCCGCCTCCGGGACAGGGATGACCATGTTGTGTTTCTCGCCATAGACCTGGTGGGCCGAGATCGCCCTCTGGAGGTGGTGTTCCTGTGGGGTGGGGAAGAGAGAGAGAGAGAGGTCAGAGGGAGCGAGACCTCAACTTAAATGTCAAACGGCTGCCGTCTCATCTCTTGAGCTGGGGGGGGCGAGTTAAGTGTCCCATCTCATCCTTCAACTCAAGAGACGTACGAGAGAGAGAACACTGGAGTACAGAGTCCAAATGACGCAACTCTCCCCCCACACAGCCCCATCATTGGCAAACAGAAACCATAAATCGAAAAAAGACAGATGGGCTGTCAAAGACACACGCAGCAGTTTGATTCATCTTCCGGCAAAGAGCCAAGTATAGCCTTACTCATGCAACCGAATGCAAATCGGTAGCCTAGCCCTCATTCCACATTCAAAACAACCAACAATCGAATGCCTGGGATGCTGTTCCAAAACGTCTGGGCTAGAACCAGCAGCCACTTGGGAGGGACGCATTCTACGCAGCAATCAAACTACACATGACGACGACTACAAACATCCACTGGAGAACAAACAAACAGCTTCAAAAGCAGGTTGGAACAGTGTCCTCTGGCTCAGAGTGAGGGCAGCCTGTGTGTGTGTGTGTCTCCATGCAACAGTCTAATCTAAGGTGGGCTGGGGGAATGTGCGTGGGGGGGCAGACACTGTCTGTCCTCAGTGGCCTGCCTGTCCTCAGTGACCTATCTGTCTGCCTGCCTGCTTGCTAGCTTGTCTGAGCAGCCGTGGTAGTAAACGGGCCTCTCGCTCTCAGACGTGGGCACAGTGCCATTGGCAGCCTGTCAACACAGCATGGTCCCAGACTTGTACATCATCATCTCCCGAGTGTGTGTGTCTGTGTGTGTGTGTTTATGGTTCTCTGTGTGGCCGCCCGGCCGCAGATGTTTGCTCTGAGGTCGAATTGACATCAGACTCCACACTCAAGTCCTGAGTGTTTCCACGGCAGCACAGCAGGCGCTCGAAAGACACAGAAACACACACACACACACACACACAGTGATTAATCAACAGAACACACTCACAGTCAACATTCGGAAAGGAAATCACACTCACACAAAAACAAATTGCACATCAATCAAATAATTTCCAATTAGAACAGGATGATTCAACCGTGTGTGAATATCCTCTGGAGCCTAATTGCAAGTTTCTGTACTTCATGACAAGCAAATAATGAGAATTAAAGAAACAACTGCCCTATTAATGGCATTGGCCTATAGGCTAAATAAAGTCTGCTTTCCTGAAGGGGTGGAGGGAGGAAAAAAGAGACTGACAACAGTTCCAAGATGCATGATGGATCTTTTGTCGCTAAGCCTAATTCTTCACATCACATTTTGCCTTGAATGCAGACTATATGGTTCATGATTCAATGCAAATTGATTTTGACCACACAGTCCTCAGTTTTAGGCTATTCAACTTTTGGGAAATACCCTTTCGCTCATGGGTGTGGAGAAATGTGGCCGCGTCTGTCCAATCAGACTATTTCTTGACAATATGTCTGTCTTTTTAGGGGAGCCACCTAGCTCGAGAGGTCCCCTGAGGATGGAAAGTTCTAGACAGTAACAACATGGTTCGCTGCATTTACTATTTGATTGTGTGCTTTGCAGAGGATTCCAAAAGACTTACTTTCAACCAGTTGAGAGACTGTTGACAACGACTTCTAACTTTCAGTTTCAGCAAGGCCAGCTCCCACACACTTAAACACACACACACCTCTTTGACCCTTCCCTACATGAGAGTCTGCACAACCTTGAAGGTTTGTTTATTGAATTCACACTGAATCATTCCCTCAGAGAGTAGGCTCTGAGCAAGCTCAACCCCCACGCGTCCCCACACTGTTCATTCTCCGCAACAATGAGAGAAACCATACAAGCGCAGCCTTGAGGAACAACACCACGTAGCTGCCAAACTCAATCACACACTCCATTTATCTACTTCCCGAGCAATGGCATTGTGCTTGGGGATAATAAATAGAGTTGAATTGCAGAGCACAAGTAGAATATATAACCCTACCTTCAACACACACGTCTAGAAACAGCTCTTTAAAAATGACCGTATCGATCACTGTCAGTCCGGTCTGCTCTGGCAGCCCCCCCCCCCCCCCCCTCCTCATGCCGGTCAGCTACTGTTCCAGACCCAGACACTGTATATGCCACTTAACATGATGGACAGACCCAGGGGACATTGATGGACTGTGGACGGGGCTGTGGAGAGGCAGCGGGGCATGTCTGCAGAGTGGAACTGGTAACTCTCTGCTCCGGGAGACTGAACACACAGTCGGACAAAGGATGGAATACGGACGAGTAGGGAGTATGTAGGCTACTGCCATCATTTTTGGTACTTTCCACAACACCTCTCAGAGAAGGGAAGGAGAGTCAGATCATCTGTCAACGGAACAGGCTGTGAGAAGTAGAAGCAGAGAGTCCAGCCACGGAGGGAAGAATTGCCCTGGGAGACTGTCTGCATACATAGTCAGGTGGCTAGAGTGGAGAGGATGAGTTGAGTTATGTAGGCTACTTCAAATCATGCGTGTCAGGGACTTTCCGCCACAACTCAAGTAAAGACAGACAAGCGAGCGACGGTCTATAATTCATTCATAAGACACAGGAAACGCGCTAGGACACCCGATAGTAGAAGGAATGCTCCGTTCCACAACAACAGCAAGAGGTTGGACAGGTGACATGCCACACATTCCAGATCAGTGAGGTCACAATGAGCACCTGGTCGACCGCCAATGTCTATGACGGAGCGTTCCTGGGAAACTGGCGGTGGTACAAAAACAACAGATCTATCCCAACACCCAACTGAGCCCAGACACTGACCTTTCTCTCACCCAAAGTAAACAAACTAGATGTCTGGACACACGTCCACACACACACACACACACACACACGTTCACGTCCTCCCACTGGGCTACACAAACCCATAAGCCTACAATGTCCAACAGAATTTAACAATCTAAGACAAGGAACTAAACGTGACATAATGGCAACTCCTACAGCAAATCAAAATGTCAAAACTAGTCATATTACTCATCTACACAATACACACACACACACACACACACACAACCTCTGCCAATGTGTAGCTCAGCGCAACCCCCCGCCATCATCATGTGCCTCTTGTGTAACAACAGTGCAGTTCAACCTGCTGGAGTGGAGACTTCGTAAAGAGCCCCCCCCCCCCCCCTGTGTGCGGCGCCACCACAGTTAGCCCGCGCTGAGCCGACTGACACACTGAACCCCTGCCCTAGCACCGGGACGCAGAGGGGGATGAGCTACATCCGTTCAGACAGAGAGGATTGTCGAGGCCTAGACAAGACCTTGACCAGTAGACACCCTGGAGAAATAAACACAGTCCAGCGAGCACATGGAGGGGCCCCCCTACCTGACCCCGTGCTGCTGGAGTATAGCTACACTACGAAACCGGACCAATACACACAAAGTTCAAGCAATGAGGGGGGGGGGGGGTCTGTCTCACAGTCTCTGACAGGTGACGAAGTGAGTCACAACCGGAGTGGACAACTGACAGTGACACCCAAAGCATGGCACGTTATTTTGACAGGTTGTTACAAACGTCTGCATCAAAACAAAGCCATGTGATACTGGCCAGCAGCCTTCTTACAGTGGCTTTGGGGGTTACATTGTGTGACAAGAACATAGGCTAAGTAAAAAAAATACAATATTGAGTCAGTGTACCATCTGATTAATGTACAGCTGAGCACAACAGTGGCTACATAGCAGCTGTCAACACCGGCACAGGGGGGTGACAGCTCCCGTGCATCCATCACAATAATGTGCTGGTTGTCAACAACAATAGGCTACATACATGCATGCATGCATGCATTTGGGTTTCAGCTGTAAGACGGCTTTGGCTGCAAGCATGCTGTGTTGTTATTTCTCGGGCACTATGAGCAGGCATAAGAGGCATATCATTTCAGACCGCTAGCTCCCCCTTGCACTGGTCCTTTGCAATTACGCCAAACACAAGGCCCATCCCGAAGACAAGTCAACAAAATGTCGGATTCACACGGGTCACGTGACTCCTTTGTGCTTAGAAATGAATCTCCTGCAAAAACGACATGCGACAACCGGCATATAGCATCGTATGTAGAAATAAGGAACCCTTCGTTTTCTGAAACATGTGTCCATTTATTGTTAGCACCGTATCTACACCACAAAATCGTCGTCTTTCAGAAAATAAAACTGGCCGCCATTTTGTGCAAACTTGCGCAGAAAAAAAAAGGGCGCTTCTCCAAATATAAAAATAAGGATCATGTTTATTTGCATATTTTCGAACTATCAAAACATACCGATTCCTCTTCTTTCTCCATCCCGGTCGGCATCTGCGGCACTGCCCGGTTAATAGATGCATATTCGTGCAGGTCGGGTAAATCCTCGCAGCGGAAGACGGGTAGTGGCTTGGAAGCGTCAAGCGCCCGTGCCCGAAACGACAATTTACTCATATTTTTTTTTTTATAATTCGAGATACAACATAAATCTATCCGATCTCCTAAAATTCACAACGCTATCGAGTTGAGCTTTCATGGATAAATCGGTACGGTTATTCTGGAATCTAAAGGTTCGACTGGTTGAGGCTGTGTTTAGGGCGTCGCGGACGGAGCCGGGAAGGCCCGGATCTTGGTCGCTCTCTTTCGGACTCTTTTTTCCGAGGCTCCGCTGTCTATTGGTGGTTCAGTACGCCACGGCCAACATGGCGGACATTAAAAACTCTTTAACGCTCCGTTCGCTCAGAGCAGCCCAACCCCCGCTCGTGGAACAGCCATTCCCACACGGTCCCGAGCGCTTGCGCGTTCGCGGTGGTGGGGGATGGGGGCGTCGAGTCCCCCCCGCCCGCTCTCCCCCCCAATGCCCCCCAAAACTACAGTACACAAGAATAAGTATACAACGAATCTCATTCCAATGAATTGAGATTTTATTTAGCACGAACTGTCATAGTAAAAATAATAATAAAAAAATCTAATCAATCGTCTCTGATTGTAATGCATCACTGGATAAATGCTATCATTGTTGCACTAATAAAACTGGTCAAGACTGATATTCTTCTTTGCAGTATTATAATTTGGTAAATGAACCACAGAGAACAGACAACTATACACTTAATACATACAGTTGTTGCCGTAACAAAATGACTTCTCAAACCCCTAAACCTATTTCTAGAAAGGAGTTCTTCTTATTTTCGGCTAGATCAAACAGAAACCAGCCGAGAAATTGGATGATCTAATGACTAGCCAATATAAGCAGCTATAAAAGACATGAATGACCCCTGTCATTTCCTTGTTAGTATATAAGGAAATGATAACCAATATCCTGCAGAATAAAAGGGGAAGACATGAAATAGGATCATAACTGGCAAGCTATATAAAAAAACCCTCATTGACAGGATAATACTCTGCCAACACTCTGGTTCGAGCTTCAACATTCAGAATAGCTGGTAATACTGTATTGTTCATTAATGTACCACAATATAAGCTTGCCTTGCCTAGCTCCCTTTACAATATAAGCAGAAACTAAATATGAAAAATATGAGATCCAGCAAACAAATAGGCTTAACTAGCTCATTGTATACCACTAAAATAGTAACTATTTAACCATATACCTGTCAGGTATACAGTCATTCAGAACTGGTGGCCAAGTTAAAAAGCTTATGAAAATGTGCCTCAATGTTAGACAATGTCGCCCTCTTGTGGTACGATCATTTACAGAACTCTTCCGTGTCTCTGGCCTGCACTACACAGGTCCTGTTAAACAACAGGTATTCAAAAACACCAGAAAAACTCAAAGCAAACATTTCTGGTAACTTACCTGTAAAGGTACTAATGGTAGACGCCAGGTCTAGCCAGGTTCCATTTTGTGGCCATAAAGGCCAGGGTTCCACTCTGTCATTCATCACATGACACCGCCCAATAGGGACCTGAAGGGAAACACACAGACATTACATTTTCAGATGTTGCAACCGTCACTTCAATAGGTCGTTTTTTGATCTAGTACCAATGTCCTGCAATAGATTCACTGCTGATTCTATGGGTGGGGGAGACTAAAAGGGACTTTCCATCCAGACCAGGTCAAAACTGAAAACTGGCCTAACCTTTCGGATATTCAACATCGGTTTGCTGGTCGGGCATAGCTACTTAGTTTTTCTCTTCTATTAGGGTATTAGGGTTGGGATGTTTACAGCTAGCCTATATGGTGAGGAGGAGTTTCTGTAATAAAATACTCCCTCTATTAGTATTGACTACCAGTCAGCCAAAATGAGTCGCTTACAGCGGACGGACACTCTTATTATATAATAGAATATCAACATCTACATTGGAAAGTTTATGTTAAACATCGAAATCAGTCAAACACGTATCAAAGTGAAAAAAGTAAAACACTGTCAATAGCCTACTCTTTAATGGACCTCACTCAGGGATACAAGTATTAATTGAGCCAACATATTCAGCTCATGTTCAATAGAAGGGCTGATAAATTGCTCTAACGTTTGTTTGCAGAATGTGACCAACAATAGGATAACAGCCAGTCTGTGCATAACCAGGCTGGCAGACTGGGGTAGATGGCCTATACCTAAGGCTTAAGTAGGCATCATTCTGGAATAGAAGACGATTTGAATCAACGTTTATGCGTTAATGAATTAGCTACATGCATTGGCTATATAAACAATCCATGGCGAAGACAAGTCTCTCTTTTTTTTTTTTAAAGATTCCTAGTCAAATGTGTTTGGGTCAAGTAGCCTAAGCAGTTCCTTTGCAGACCACACAATTGGCTGGCAGTATTTAGCCACGATGAGACAGTTATTTTCCCCTTTATAAGACATGACATACATTTTTCGTTGCATCGTTTGTATTTGACTTGAATTATTAATAATAAATCAGCTGCCAGACTTCAGTCTGATTCCTAAATTTCACTTAGTTGGGTTTACACTAAGCGATCACTAAGCGAACTGTTCGTTCAAGTTATTAAACACAGGCCCCTACAATTATCAAATCGTTGCAATCGTAGCATAAAAAGCAAATATTTCCCTGTAAATACACAAAAATACAATATCTGAGGAAAATAAGGCAAGCAATAATCTGTTAGCCAGCTGGCTTGTTGTTGATTGGTTGGTATCTTGACATGGCCATGGCGGTTTAGCTAACTAGGCTAGCTCCAATGCTAGCCATTCGATTAGATTTATAGTTTGTAAAACACAGCCAAATTTCATACGACAGTTGTTGAGACCGATTATTTCAAGTTAACGGCATATTTGACAAACTTACCTTCAAAGGATGTGCGAGAAAAAACATTTCTGCTGATCAGGAGTGACTCGCTACCCAGAAAAGGACAGACGCGTCGCAAGTGAAACGTAGCTATCCTGCCGTTGGTGTTTTGCAAACAAAAACCATGCAGCAACACTCACGAGACATCGTCCTGCTTTTTGGGGACGAAAATCTTCTAAAACTGATTTCTTACTATTATTCCAAAGACTTTTTCGCCGACGTAATCCGTTATTTAGCGTTAATTCCAAGTTGCTGTCTAAAAACTAGACGAGAAGAGGAGGACTGACTAGTAGTTGGGGGTTAACAACTTTGCCATGAAAGACGCTTCGTGATTGGACGGCGGGTAGCACCAATCACTAGTAGAGAGCCTGGACTTGATGAGCTCATGGTCCAAACAGAGAGAAAGTTCTTCTATGTTACAATACATATGTTGTTGTTGTTGTTGAACTGAACTGAACTGAACTGAACTGAACTGAACCATATTTGATTTACAACCCTTACAAAACCCTGGTTGAATATATCGGTTCAGCTCACATATGAACAGACAACAATTTGGATGTTTCCTGTTGTGGATCTTTATCTATGTGTCTGCAATTTGGGGAGGGTGGTAGAAAGTGTTTGCCTAGTCCCATACGTGTACTGTGGGGGAGGCTGGTGGAGGTACAAATTGGAGGACGTGCTCACTGTAATGCGTAGAATGGAATGAGGAATGGTATCAAACAATATCATTCTTCATTACAATGAGCCCGTCCTCCGATTTCTACCTCCCCCCGCTGTATATATCCTAACTGTATGTATCTACTCTGAATACATCATTACTAGTATCTTATGCTGTGTCTCTCTGGAATGCCCTTGTTCCCTCCTCCCTCTGGCTGCAGTGGAAATGCCACCACCGTCTGCAGGCTGCAGCCCTCATCACTCATTGGACCCAGTGCAGCTGCAGCACAAGACTGGAGGTTGACCTAATGCAGTAATGTCTATATATGCAATCATTACTTCACATGAAGCTCCCTATTGAGTAAGAATGGTTGTCCGTAGCCAGGCAGGCATTATCACATCACACAAATCAATCCTTCTGAGAGTCAATGTTTATGTGTGTGAAAAAGGATGAAGAAATACTGAACATTGTATGTTTTTGAGTGAGTGAGAATTGATATAGTACAAGATCTAAAGATGGGGTCGTGGTGAGCTGAAGCATGGATCACAATTTTGGCTCGATTCTACGTAAGCTCCATCTCCTCTCCCTCTCTTCAATGTAGCGGAGGTGATTTGGAATCATGCTCTCGTGAGGTAGCCCTGCCTGAGAGATATAAACTCAAATGTCTCTCTCGGCCTTGAGGGTGTTCTCTTGGCATAATGGTAGACGCTTGGGCCTTCGAATCAGGAGACCCAGATTCGAACCACGCCGGTCACATAAACTTGATCAAAGACACATGATACAATAATCAACACACACACACACACACGTAGAATGTAACAATGTTGGGGAAATTTTGTTTTGGATCTTTATTTAATAAATAACTTCAGAAATTAAGTATTGCGAATGTGAAGGTGATGATGAAATAAAAGGCACTTTAAAAACAAGGGTGATGTGGCGTGTGTTCTATTACAAGTGGGGTTTTTTGAGGTCATTCCCTTAACACTGATCATTATGACAAATGTGATCACCATGGAAACGTCCAATCAAGTCATCAGAAAAAAGGTTAGGTGAGAATTATTTGACAGTAAAATAAAAAAAGCAAGCTGGGACTCAATAATACAAGATGAACCCCTTTCAGAATTAACTTTCGGTAAATGAAACGAGACATTTAACACAAGACATTTTGTTTGCAAATAAGGCAGTTAATGTATGTATATTTGGCATTGTTATTAATGAGGAATTAGGGACCTGAGTTTTCTTTTAAATTAAGCAATTTTAAACCTGGAGCCCATAATACTACTACTTCCTGTACATTGATGTCATTTCCTTTAAAAAGATTCACGTGACAAATATCTTTTCTGGACACTGAAACATTTCAATTGATTGTTCAGATTTAACACATTGATAAGAAATAAAAAAATTACAACATACCTTCGCTTCCAGGCCCTTCCTGTGACTATGTATGGCTTTACACAGAACCCACTAATAAATGTTCAAACCTGGGTCCAAATAGCGTTTGAAATCATTTTATTCTGCCAACAGTACCAGATGGGTGGGGTTAGCATTTTTGGGACTATTCTATTGGTTCCATTGCACCAGGCAAACTCAATCAAGCATAGATGAGTGTTTGAAATGACTTAAAAATACTATTTGAACCCAGGTCTGCTAACTGTACACGTCAATTAACTGCTGTCCCAGCGGCCAGCTATCGCTACATATCTCGTCTCGTATTGACATCCGATTTAACCCTTGACAATAAAAATGGCTGGTAACACTTTCTATGAGGCACACGCATATAATGCATTATAACTCATTATAGGCATGTATGATGCCTTATAATGTCTTCATATCATAAAATGTTAAGTCAGTCTATAAGGCATGTTTTTCAACTGATGGAACATAACTGATTACAGCTGAGGGTCATTATGAGACAAGACATTATAATGCATTAATACTGTACATGCTTATAACAAGTGTTATACTACGCTATGAAGGCGTAAAGGCTGTTCTATGCTTTTTAATATGTGTCGATCGGCATATCGTTGCTCGACAAAAACAAAGTGTCGCTCGCCTTGTCATAGTCGATCGATGACGACGTCAGCGAGAAAGTTCAGGAGGTGCATGACATCCCTCGGTGACACTCAAAAGTGTCGACTAGACGTCATTTCTCTTGATCGGCAGTGTCGATCGACAAAGCATAAATTGACCTTAACTGTATGCTCAAAGTAAGGTGTTCTATTAAAAGGCACAAACAGGCCTTTAAAGACCTTGCCAGTCCTGTGGCAAAAAAAAAAAAAAAAAATCAGTAAAAACATCCTCTCAAGTTCCACAAAAAGTAAAAATAAAAAAACAAGTTTATACATACTGTACAATGCTCCAAATGATGCATAGAACAAAACGTTAGTAAAACATATGGAAAATAGTGGCAAAATGCGCTGCTATCATTTGGTGACTACAAAAACAAACATGAAAGTGAACATATAAAAACAACCCCCCCGCCCCTCCCCTCCCCCCCATATTCTTTTGCATACAGTGTTGTAATGAATGATAGGTTTCTCCATCATTTGCCCTCGTATTTTGGATTGACGACAGTTGTTACGGCACTCTTGTAGATCGGGTTCTCGCCCTGGAGGACATAAGGAGAACGAGGGTGAGGAAACGGTTTCCATGGGTACTAGAAGAGTGATTCGGTTAGAGCATTGATACCCAATCCTGGTCCTGGAGAGCCACAGTGGGTGCAGGTTTTTGTCCCAGCCTAGTGCTATATCACACCTGATTGAACTAATCAACTGATCTTCAAAACCTTGATTAGCTGAGTCAGGTGTTTTCAGTGCTACAAGCCTGCAGTACTACGGCTCTCCAGGAGGAGGAGTGAGGAACACTGGGTTAGAGACACTCCACATCACTTGACAAATCACATCAATTGGTTAATTTGAATCGCGAATAGACCTGCTTGTACATAAAGCGGCGCACCAAAGCGTTGCAAACCAAAATCAATTCACACAAAATCGCACATAATCTGAAGCGTGTATACTCAAGTATACTCAATTCAACAATTCAGTTATGACATTACTCACTTCTTTAAACAAGGACTCGAACCAACAACCTATGCTCTAACATGTTAATGTCACACCAACATGCAGTGAAATAGTCCCTACATGTTAGATACGGTATAATCCAAAGCAGTGGAGGCTGGTAGAGGTAGAAATCGGTGGACACACTCATTGTATTTTTTTTTTTTTTTTTTTTACAATTTCTCTCCTGGTCCAATGAGTCACCCCCTTCATGTTCCAACTACACCTGTTCAAAGTTATTGAGGATGATAATGGTGTGATACAGCTAAGACAGGAACATAGTCTAGTTTCTTACGATATAAGCAATATTACATACAACCATGTCACAACACATAGACTCCAGTGTATTATTACTTTAATACAATGGGTTACCAGCATTAAGGAGCAAGATTCATTCTCAAACCATCATTTTTTCATTCTCTTTCGTTCTCGGGTCAATAGTTCTATTCGTATTCACTGTCATGTTAAAAAAAAACTACCTAAGCGCTGGTTGACGGTTCCAGAACTGGTGTCTAGGGACGCTGTCCACGGCTGTGCTTGTTAAAACAGCGCACGTCTATGCATAGAACCATTTAACCTACATTTCCCATTGTTAGAGCCAATCCTGCCCATGATGTATTAGACAACATACACATGGCCATGTCCATTCCTAAAATGCCATTGTTTACGTCGTTATCTAGCTGTTTTCACCTTGGACAGCGTTCCTAAAAAAAAACTATTCTGGAACTGTCAACCAGCGCTTGGATAGTTTTGATTAACATGGCAGTCAATACGAATAGAACTAATGATCAGAGAACGCCTTAAATAGCACTTGACAACCAGTGTTTGAGAATGTAGCATCACGTTTTGTTGAACAATTATGTTTTGGGAATGAATCTTGCTTCTTGCCTATAGATATACCAGATGGAAGTGAAATGCGATCAACGCATGATGGCAGTCTGCGCCGCACATCGTGGTTTATGCTTGGCCGTGATCGACACAATGTTGCGTTCGTCTGGCTGCTAGCTACGCACAGTACCTACAGTTCCTGGCTGGCTACGAGCTGGATTAAAAGTGTTGAGAGGCACCCGACAATATTTATATAATTTGTACAGCTCACGTAACTGGTTTGATAACTAGCTTTTTCGTGTAGTAGTCGTAGTGTGCGTTGCTCAGTAACGACGTAAACGACGGCACTTTTTAGGAATGGACGTGGCCATGTGTTTGTTGTCTAATATATCATGGGCAGGAAAGGCTCTAACAATGCGAATTCCAAACCACCCGTGGTATAAAAACACTTAAAAACCTGAAACTCACTACTGAAATATTTAAATTGATCTCTCTGGCCTACAATTTTTACTTTGGCGAAATAGATTGAGAGATAATGGAAATATGGTGCAAAAAGGGGTGTGAAATTTGAATACATAATTAACGTGATGCATAACTCAAGCACACACACACAAAAGGAAAAGGTCATGCTGGAATGGGAAATGGAAAGAGAAGGAGACAGACAGGCAATACCAACTTAGACTTATTGGACCACGCCTTTACGTCCATAACTTGGGTTCTGGAACTTATTAATGGGGCTCTTGTATATGGGGTTCTCTTGCTATGGTAGAGAATGAGAGTGGTTTGCACAAAAGGAGGACAAGAAAAATAAGGTAAAAAGGATTGAAAAGATGACAGGAAAACAGGATGGAGAGGTAGATTGGACAGATGGAAACAAAGGATGATGTATTCATGATAGAATAAATGAATAAAATAAAGTAAATGTATTAAACTCCAGTGGTTTCGCCATAGTCTTGAGACAAAGGCAATGCATTTTCATTCTCAAATGTGAACTTGCTCGCTCCCACAAGTGCCCAGGCAGCCATTTAAGCATCAACTTGCGACACGGTGGCTATGAGGCTCAGCTGTGACTTCCAGATATACTGATATGCACACTAAGCTGGACGAGCTGTCTTTGTTATGACCCAACACGCCCTCTCTCTGCTTCATTGCCTATTTTGGGCATGCAGTGCTGCTGTCTGGCCAGTGAGTCTGGCCAGAGCAGCACTGAGACCGTAGCCAGGGAAAGGCGGCGGCCTCTAGAGTACAGGCCACTCCTTTGGTGACTGAAGTCTCAACAATAGGCTACAAAGACAGAGGTTTCTGTGCTCTTGTTGGTCAAGAGAAAGGACAGTGCAGAGAGATTTCAAGAGCAGAGCAGATTTTTTCTGAGGTTTACACCGTGAAATAGTTCCTATCTAAAAA
The DNA here is from genome assembly GCF_951799395.1 of Argentina silus. NCBI lineage: Eukaryota > Metazoa > Chordata > Actinopteri > Argentiniformes > Argentinidae > Argentina > Argentina silus. Next base: position 3,110,357 of record NC_139676.1, on the reverse strand, counting down.
GCTAGAGTGATAACTGACTTGAACCATCCACCATCATTTAATGGATCAAACACACCAACGTTTGACTGCCATACATGATATGGGTATGCTGTCATATGAACTGCCATAACATACCGTGTCCCACTTTGCGTTCATCTTCTCCTTCTCGAACTTGGCAAACTCCCGGCGGTCGTGGATGATCATCAGCATCTTCCAGATGAGCAGGAGGGCTAGACCAATCAGAACGATCCCTGCCACCACGCCCGCCACGATGGGGATGATGTCGGGACCGGCGGGGCACTCTGTCACACACAGGGCCCGGAGAGACATTTTTATACATCTTGTCAATATCCAGTATATTTGATTGTACTTATTGTGTTAAGAGACAAGGAAATAAAAGTATGTTCAAAGACACGCTGTAAATACTCGTATGTAGATTTGGAGCCAGTATACCTCAAAGGGATGACCAAAGACTGTTTCCCCAGAGGGCCCAACTCACCAAAAGGTCAGACACTTTTGGATGACCAAAGATAGGGCCCCACTCACCAAGTAGAGTAAAAAATAGTTTTGGATGACCAAAAACTACCCCCGCCCAAACTCACCCAGAGTTTCGACCACGTACACCTCCCTCTCGGTGTCGTTCCTGACAGCGTAGGTGTAATAGAACCAACAGTCGTTGGCATCCCTCTCCTTACAGTGTGTGAGGGGGTAGCTCTGTTCGCCGGGCTGGGGCAGCTTGTCTCTGTCCTTCACTTTGATCATGGTGAAGTAGCTGCATTCTCTCTCACACGTTTCCTTCTTCTCACCCGTCTCGAAGGCTTGGCAATGCACACAATCCCTGCAGAGGAACACACAGACGTTAGGCAAATTATCTATTCATATCCTGGGATAAAGTATGTGTTCATATACACCTCACCGAACACTTTATTAGGAACACCTGTACACCTTCTCATGGTGGAGGTGGTGGAATGGTATGGGGAATGTTTTCTTGGCACACTTTGGGCCTGTTAATACCTATCAATCAGCGCTTGAATGCCACAGCCTATTTGAGTGTTGTTGCTGACCATGAGCATCCCTTCATGGCCACAGTTCATCCATCTTCTAATGGCTACTTCCAGCATGATAAAGCACCATGTCACAAAGCAAAAGTAACCTCAAACTGATTTCATGAACATGACAATGAGTTCAGTGTCCTTCCCAGTCACCGGATCTGAATCCAATAGAACACCTTTGGGATGTGGTAGAACGGGAGATTCACAGCTTGAAAGTGCACCTGAAAAATCTGCAGGAATTGTGTGATGCAATCATGTCATCATGAACCAGAATCTCAAAGGAATGTTTCCAACATCTTGTGGAAGCAATGCCACAAAGAATTGAGGCTGTTTTGAGAGCAAAGAGAGGCCCTACCTAGTGTTAGTATAAAGTGTTCCTAATAAAGTGTTCGGTGAGTGTATATCAGGGGAGGCTGGTGGAGGCAGAAATTGGAGCACAAGCTTATTGTAATGCATGGAATGGAATAAGGAATGCGTGTTTGCTCACTTGTGCTCGGCGCAGACCCCAGGGCAAGTGGGGCAGATCTCACAGGTGGCGCCCTGGAACTTGGGGTTGGTGCACTTGCAGACGCCACACTCACAGATGCCCCGGCCATTACAGCTCTGCTTGTTGGCGGCCAGGCAGGTGGTGGTGTCCAGGGAACAGTCGCAAGCACTGCCCGTGTAGTTGGCATCGCAGATACACACCCGGCAGTCACAGCGCCCGTGACCTGGTGGTAGAGGAGAGAGAGGAGAGAGAGAGAGGGGGGGGGGGGGGGGTTCAGTGCTGCACAGTTCAATCCATATTTCCTTAGCACATCCAGTCAGTGCCACACAACTCAAAAACCATCCATCTCCTCCTCATTGATCTAAAACACTTTCTTTAATTGATTAGTCATTTATTCCACAGTTTACCTCAGATGAGTGTGAATGTATTGTGCATGAACCAACAGTACTGAATGAATACAATAAGTTTCACCTCACACCGACGTGTTTCTCATAATTGAACACACACACACACACACACACACACACACACGACGGCATCCCTCACCTCCACAGAGTTTGTTGTTGGAGCGGTCACAGTTGAAGTTGTCACATTCGCAGAACTCTCCGCTGTAGCGTTCCTCTGGGTTCTGGGGTCTCTTCTTGCACTCACAGGTCCCACACACACAGTCTCCGTTGTTGCTGCAGATGTCCGTGCCGTTGTCCTTACGACAGTTGGCGTCCAAGTCATCTGTCCTCACCTCCTCTGTGCTGCACTCACACAGTCTTCCAATACGCCCTTCGTTGCACCTGAGATACAGCAAGACAGATGATCAGTTAGCATATAGGCTAGTTCAAATGTTAGCATATAGGCTACTTCCAATAGCTTATAGGCTAGTTTCAATCAGACATGGGTTCATTTAGTATTTCAAATCATTACCAAAAACTTGGCTGTGTTTTATTGAATTTGCCTGGCACAATGGAGTCAATGGAATAATTTCACTCCAGTAGGCAGACCGAGGCAAACGCTCAAAGCAGTCTTAAAAAGATGTCACGGCTAAAATCAACAAAGACTCAAAAGGAGGGGGCCAAAAACATGAAACATGCTGTCAGTATCTTGTTAAGTTACCTGCAGGCTCCACATTCGAAGGTCCCGTTGCCGTGGTGACAGATGTCACTGTTGGCTTTCCCATCTTTGTGACATTCACACTCACAGATGAAGTTGAGGACTATCTCCACCTCCTCGGTGAAGCCCAGGGGCTTGATCTTCAGGACCTCAGGCTTGTCTTTAGATGGACACTTCTGAGACTCAATGGAGATGTCAAAGGACACCTGGAGAAGGACATGAAGATGAAGAACTGTTCAGTGAGACGACACTTCCTGGTTCCAAACGCACAACAAAGAGAGCCATTGATGAATAACAAAGAAGATGTCCAGTTATTCTTTTGCTGTCAATGGACATTGCATTCACATACTGTACTCAGAATGCTATGTTGGTATAACTCCCCAAGAGTGGGTGTATAATTCGACCCCTGTCCTGTGGGTTCTCTGACTTACCTCATCTCCGATGGAGATGTTAGAACACTTCCTTCCGTTCTCTCCCGTTGCCGTGACACCGTTCTTGCAGATGGACTTGTATGTGATTGACACGCCCTCAGGCAGCTTGCTGTTCTCCAGAATCACCTCAGATGACAGGGACTAACACAGCAAAGAGAGAATACCATTAAAACAATCTTCCCAAGTCAGAACAGGTGGAAGGCAGTGGGAGGCAGAAATTGGCGGACAGACTCATTGTAATGCATGAAATGGAATCGTGTGTTTGATTCCATTCCTTGCATTACAATGAGCCCGTCCTCAGACTTCTGCCTCCACTGGTAGAAAGTGCATTGACCCAAAGATGCCACACAACAAACAAAGAAATAAATATTTTTTTTCTGCAGGAATTTTGCCTCTCATTAATCTGGGATTGGTACTTTTTTTTTTACTTTTTAAAATATAGAAAGTTTGCCTCATCAGCTTAGTACAACTGTCTTACCCTAGTGTATGCAAAGGAGCATTGAATAACAATAAAACTAATTAAGAGTGCTTTTCTAGGAGCCAAATATGCCTATAGTTGTTGTACTCACGTTGTAAGCATCAATAATGAGCTTGATGACGTTGCTGGAGTTGGAGGACAGGGTTCCCACAGCAGACTTGGGGATGAGATTCTTCAGTTCCTACAAAGGGATAAGATGAAACATCAATCAATGAATCAGATTGATCAGTGCTTTAGGTTACATAAGCTGAATTAGCCCAATCTGATTAGAAGTGAACACACACCCACACCCACACACACCACACACCACACACCACACACCACACACCACACACACACCTTACTTTGTAAACAGGCTGGAATTCCTGAGTGACAGCAAAGATGGTCTGAATGTTGTTGTCGCTTAGTTTCTGGACCAAATGTGCGATAGAGGGATAGTCCTGCCAGTTAAAAAAACGCAAAAGGGAACAACTTAAAAACACAGATCTACAGCTCCAAATGACCATGGTTAGTCTGACTGATGGTTTCAGTCAGACTAACATGGATACTTAAAGGTGAAATAAAACAGTAAACAGTGAACAGGGTAATTTTTCGAGACAGGAAATACGTACGTAGTAGTGACTCATTGTGTACATGTTGTCCTGCAGGTGACACTTCCCATCGTTGGGCAGAACGATGCCACCCAGCTTTCCATCTCCAGCGAAGTGGAAGCCAGCGTCTGTGGAGAACACCAGCAGACGTGTCACGTTCCTCCAGCCGATGTGGTCCTGAGGGGGGAGGAGAGAGGGTTAGAGAAACACAACCCTTCCAAGGGAGAGATTAAAATTACTTCTCTGACCAGCATCCCATTGAAAGCCTGACTAAGTCAAAACCTTAAGCTGACCTTAACCGTAACAAAATTTGATTGTTGTTTGATACCATTCCTCATGCCATTCAATTCATTACAATGAGCCTGTCCTCCTATTTCTACCTCCACCAGCCTCCCCTGGTTGGGACCCCCCCAAGAGTAGTTGCCAACCCCCCGCCAAAGAGTTGATGTATAACATAATTCGAACCCTGCTTGAAGGGTTGCTAGCCCTCCAGGAGACTCACTCACCCCACAGACCGCCACCTGCATGATGGCATCGAAGCCCCCCTCAGGAGAGTCCAGGTTGCCAGAGATCTGCTGCCTGCTGACCAGGTCGTTAAACTGGTGGCCCTCCTTGGTCAGTTTCAGGACGTTCTTGTAGCTGAAGGGGCTGGTGCAATTCTCGTTGCTTGTGCATGGGTTGAGCCGTCGGGCCGGGGTGGTGCTGATGTACGGCATCACAGTCTTCTCCACAAATGAGCCGAAGCCTGCCATGGTAAACAATAGATTCTAATCTATTATTACTGGTTATATAATCTGTGATCCGTTTACACACTTTTTTGGGGTGAGAAGCGTAAATCCACCTTTTTACGAAAATTTGCCTCTGGGTGTTCCAGTATCAAATGTAATCCCTATTCTTCTTCTCACCAATCCTGAAGTCTGATGTGATCTCCTGCATCTCCCTCATGAGGTCAGTTCCCAGGTTCTTGACGTTCTCCAGATCGTCCTTCATTGAGAAGGACAGGTCCATCAGGTAGTACAGGTCGATGGGGTAGTCCTCCGCACGCTTGAACTTCAGGTTGAAGGTCTGGGGCTCACCTGGCAAAAATAATGACACAGGTTGAGACATCAGTGGTGAGTGTACATGTATTTTAAATATGTCAAATAAAGGGGGGGTGGGGGGGGGTGAGGTGGGCAAGAGTCAGTCAGGGCTTTACCAGATCTGAGGGTGAGCGTGAGCTTCTGAGGCTGAATCTGAGTGATCTGTTCTGGGCTGAGCGCCACGTCCTTCTTGCGGTTGGTGACAGGCTTGTCTGTGTCTATGTTGATATTGCCACGGGGGTTCTCAATATTGGCCACAGCACAGCCCTTTTTGATCAGGGACGCCAGCTCATCACAGCGGGCCGACTTGGACTCTCCCTGCTTCAGGAAGTCCTGCGGGACACAGACGACAACGACGACTTACATCAGAGGAAATAGAAACCAAATTTTCATAACATAAGCCATTTAGCAGAACTGACTTACAGTACAGTGTGTGCAGACATTTTTTGTATATATAGTCCCAGCAGGTATCAAACCCACAACCTTAGTATTACGAGTGTCATTCTCTACTAACTGAACCACACTGGACCAACCCCAGAAGGTTCCAGACTAGATGCCAGAATTGGTATGACAACAAAGGTGGTTCTAACTGAGACGAGAAAATATTAGCACCATACTGTTAAAACTAGCCCTTAACTAGCCTATGCCCTGGAGCTTAAGGCTTCCAGAGGCATCCCTGTAGTTATCCGATAGTTGTCCTGCAGATGCAACTGTCTGAACAATCTGATTTGTCGGCCATTTCCTTAGGCTACAGGACAAAAAGGAGCAAACAGGACAACAAGATAAGTCTCATTAAAAGTATAGATTGGATTCCCATGATATCTCACAAGGCCTCATTCTTCAACAACAAGCACGCAGAGAGGGGCTTTTCCTCCCCTGAAGCATACCAGAGTACATGCATCAGGTGATGGTGCTGGCATGGTGTTGCTCATCGAGTGCTCAACATTGTGCTTCTAGTGGGCATTTCACGACATGTTGAAGTGGGTGAACAGCCATGGAATGCCACGAGGAATAGTATCAAACAGGTGTCTTTGATACTAGTCCTCATTCCATTTCATGCATTACAATGAGCCCGTCCTCCGATTTCTACCACCACTGGTAAACAGGTAGTCAACACTGCACTGAAGTTCTATTGCAGCCCGTTTTGATCAGTTGATAAAGCAGTGCACTCTGTATTACAATATTAATGAGCTTGTGTATGTGTGTGTGTGTGTCCACCTAACAATGTCCGAGCAAATACTCCAATAAGCATATTCCTGAATCATGCCATTGTAAAAATCCATGCTTGCGCACGCACGCACGCACGCGCACACACACAGCTTTGCCAAGACACTTACAGCATCTGTACACCATCCACACTTCTCTGCAACTTGGATGCAGTCTCCACACGACTGTGCGTTGGCCTTGATGCAATCACTGCCCTCTGAAAACACACAATACATTTCATGAATGCAATTGCCTAATGGAGGCAGCACAAAAAAACTTTCTAATTCAATTACAGCCTCTTCTTCTTGCCTCGGAAACACAACATTTCTTTCAGTTTATCCAATTGAAAAGTCATGCCGAAGTCATCTTCATGCAGTTTCTTAATGACATCATCAAATGAGAACATTCAGCATACAATAATGCAATTCAGCAAATTAGTTACCACACTTTGGTAATATGTTGAACGTGCGTTTAATATATTTAATAAAGCGCTAAACAGGAGTGATGAGGAGCGATAACATGCAGGTTAGCCACTAAAAGTGAAGATGTCGTACAAACGTGTGAGTGAACGGAACGATCCTTACCCTGTTGTGCACTGCAGGAACAAAGGATTCCTAGTAACGTTGCTATCAACAACAGCCTCAGATCCATCTGCAATGAGAAACACACAGAGCAGAGAGGGTTAAAAAGTGGGTCAATTCCTTCATAGAAATGATGTGATATAAATGTCACATTATGGTGTGGTGTTCTTCCAACAGAAAAAACAAAGGACCTCTCTCTTCTCAGATACAGAAGGGAGGATCGTTCTGTATTGTTTCATTGAGGCAACGAGCATGGTGACAACACTTGGTAGGAAACTGTGGGCGGGGGTTAACTGGGTCAAAAGTGTGAGAATAAAGAAAGTGGTGCCAAACTCAACAAAAAGGTTCCCTATAACTGTGACCGCTAGTTTCAGAAATATACACCCAACAATGCTTCTCAACAAAGCTTCTCTCATGCAGGGAAACACAGTAGGATAGCCTATATTGCTGCAGTTTAGAGAAACAGTTCACTCACAGTTCAATATCATGGTAATAATAGATTTAAAATGGACTCTGCAACATTAGGCCACTTTTTAAACTTTCATTTTGGGACAGGTCACACTCTCACACGCGCACACGTCACTGCATTTGGTTCGACAAAGCCAGAGGGACTGCCGTCTAAGCTGTCTTCGAATACGTTCAAATCAGATTGAAAACAAAAGGGCAACTAATTCATCACTCTACCGACTCTTAAAACACACTACCGACAATAAAAACTACCACTGAGGAAAATGGAGTAGATAGGGTTGGAGTAGGTAGGTCTGTCCTCAACTGAATGCTAACAGTAGTCATCACATTAAGAGGTGAGAGATTGTCAACACCTTGGAAAGCAGCTCCATATTGGCCAACATTCCTGTGGAGCCAAGTCTGACGCAAAGCCACAGCTCCCTAACAGAGAGGTGTGTGTGTGTGTGTGTGTGTGTGTGTGTGTGTGTGTGTGTGTGTGTGTTTGTGGCAGAATGTGAGTGTCTAAGAAGAGTAGTGTGTGAGTGTGTCTGGCTGCTCCCATATTTGGTCAGGCAGCTACATGCCTCCCCTCAGCCCCCCAACCCCCACCCTCGCTAGGTTCCCGTCCCGATGACACACATCCCCTGACAGCATGCCCAGACCTCGCAGTTCTAAACCCAGACTCCCTGCCTCTACGTAGCTAGCGGGGAAACATTCACGGGGATGAGAGCCACTGTTTCTATCTGCCAGCAGGACAATACGTCTTGGTAACAGTTAGAGTGCGGTTGAACAGAAATCGCCTTATTCGGTAGGCTCTGATAGCATTACCGACTTCTCCTGACAAATGAGTCCAACTGACGGTTGGAGGAGGCTGTTCCCCAACCCTGTGTCAAACTGGCACAACGATGACACTAAAAATATCCACACACAAGACTAATCCACAAGTGTTTGCATGCTGTTTAATTTTGTGTTGTTTTTCCAATTCAAATAATTCTGCTCTGGCACTTTTGCTTGGAATTTACAGTGTAGAACCCAGATTCTAATTAAAGAATAGGCCTACACACACATTCACACAGTATGAACCAGAGTACAGCCTGTAGACACAGAAAACAACCACATCCTGTGGGACTAGGCCAGGGGAGGCTGCTGGAGGTGGAAATTAGAGGGCGGGCTCATTGTAATCTAAGGAATGGTATAAGGAATGGTATCAAACACGTGTTTGATAGCATCCCTCATTCCGTTCCATGCATTACAATGAGCCCGTCCTCTGATTTCCACCTCCAGCAGCCTCCCAGGGCCTAGGCCCAGTGGCCATCTCTAATGTGAGGTCCCTAAAGGCTACAGTGATAGCCATCAGAATGCTAGCAGACTGGATGGAAGAACTGATTAAATGTCTAAAGAACTGATTGTAGCAAAAATGCGTATTGAACATGAACTGGCCTAAAAGAAATAGCCTATAAAAGGTGAAAGAAAGAATGGTATCAGAGGTAGCCTGTATTCAAAGGGAGGCGTCAGTTGGTACATTTCTTACAATACACATATAGCATAAATGTTGCATCCCTCTCAATGTTAGGTCCCCTCCCACATTCCTGAGTACCGCCTGTATTTACAGCTCACAGTATAATAGTATAAATAGAATGAGTAGAACGGACATGGTCCCTCAGAACAATTTGGCTAGGACACCAAAAGATGGCTGACATGGAATTGTAACAGATAATTGCCATGGTAATTTTGCTGTATGTGTAAAACACAGAGAGAGAAGCTACAAATTCAGAGGTGGCACCATAGCAACATAGTACCATTTACGTCAGTTGAGTTGGTTGGTTGTAAATCTTCCAAATGGTACATCAAAAAATGGCCTCCGGTACACTCACCATGGAATGTTGATTAGAATGGGCCTGATCAGTTGTATTGATTATATTTCTATGGCACCAACTGTAGAGAGATGACTGACCATAAGGCGTACTCAACTCAACGAAGCTCTGAATCGACCGTTGGAGCGGAGGGGATATCTCTGGCAGGACAGAGCCCAAGACCGAGAACAACTAGGTCGGTTTCCTCCACCCTACAACCTCTGCACTGATAACAGATGTCAGCAGCAGCAGAGGAGGCCAGCGTGGGAGGAAGGGAGGGGTTTCATACACGCTGTATATCAGTTTCATACACTCTGTATATCAGTCACAGGAAACGCTTGGTGATGTTTATAGTGAAAACATTATACATGTACAAGCATCACACATGGAATGTCTCCCATGTTTCATACATGTCACATGCATTGTTGTTGTCGGTAGCGTGTTTTTAAGAGTCGGTAGAATGACCCTAATTTGTTTTAAAATCCGATTTTAATGTTTTAGCAGACAACGCCTTCCCTGTGTTTTTGGAACCAAATGCAGCGATGTTTGTAGGCGGGATAAACGTGATGAAATAAATGACACCTTCAAGCCTTCAGCAGCCATTAAACTTGAAAGAAAATCTTTCAGCAACTAAAAGCTGCAACTGAACAGAGACAGGCGTGACATGCTGAATATTTATAGTAGTGTGATTAAACTATGTGGAATCACGGCTTTGTATGGTCAGGTCCCACAAGAGAGTGGGAAGGGGGGGGGGAGAGAGAGAGATAGAGAGAGAGCCTCTGCACACAGCAAAACGATCTCTCATTGACTGAACGGTGCTTCTGTCCAAATATTATTGGACACCTCACAGGAAGGCCAAGAACCCTTCAACACGACATTAAACTTCAAATCGAAACAGCACACTCACTTTCCAGCCTACTCAATGAACTACATTATGGCAAAGACTAAAGTAATGTTTATTTACCAGGATTACGTCAAAACCAGCGCCAAGGGAGGACCCAGGTAACTCGATCCCCTGGGTCCTCGTCACGGTGCGTCGCCTGTCATTGGCTGCAGACAGGGTCAGAGAGGGGTTGATTGGTTGATATGATCTACAACCTGAAAATGTGCCTCAGGGGAAGAAGAATCTGCTCTGTGATGCTAATGCACCCAACATTCCATGGCAGACACGTCTCGTTGCCTTGTGAAGAATCTGTTCCCTTCTGTGTAAAGGCTCCACCCACCATCACTACCCTTGAGAAGGATATTCTTTTAGTTTGTGTGCAGAAAACAGAAATGTAAAAAAAAAAAAAAAAAAGTAGAGGGGCACTGAGAATATTTGTACTTCTCTCCAATAAACACTCAGGATAGCCTGGTAACACTCAAGACAGCCAGTCATAGGCTACAAGGAATTAAACAGGCCCATGTCCTCAGGAAGGCTGTGATGTCCACTGTCTGCTGTGCTGTGTGTGAGTGAGTGAGTGAGTAAAGGCAGGAATTATACAGGCCAATGTTCTCATGAAGGCGGTTGACTGGTCCCTAATTTGTAGTAAGGGCTTTGCAGCGCGTCATTTCCTTATCCTCTCTCTGACCCCTGCTATGCACAAAGCCAACCCTAGCCACTGCACTTTCTGCAAGATTTCACACAAACAACAAGTCTTCATGTTTGCTGAAGGGGCAGCTACAGAGGGGTGAGGTTGGGCCTTGGCTACGTGGTAATCATTAACACAAGCCTGTTTAGAGACGGGAGGTCTATGGTCCGACACCTACAGTATAGCGTCAGACCAGGGGAGGCGAGTGGAAAAAATCGGAGGACAGGCTCATTGTAATGCATGGAATGGATTTCTACCTCCACCAGCCTCCACTGTGTCAGACATTAAACATGTCTATAATGGTGCTAAACATTACAGGTCTTAGTTTTGAGTTTCTATGCAAAACATCTCACAAGGCTTACACTGTGGTTCATCTATTGACTACAGCAAGGCAGGTTAATATAGCGTTCATGGAGAGCGTTGAAGGATGTTGCTTCTTCCTGCTGAGAGATGCCGAAACCATTTGAGTCAAATTTCTGTGCAGAGCAGGGGAGGCTGGTGGAGATAGAAATCTACACGAGAAGAAGAGACCTCACCTTTGGGTGACTCAACCACATCTCGCTAGCTCGCTCCCCTGCTTTGAGATGAGGAGACGCTGGTTAACCACACAGTGGTCGACCACATAAGGCCGCATACAAGTGTGGAAGGGCTCAGTGTTGTTGTACCTAGTAACGGAACAACAAGACGCACTGACAACATTATTCACGATGCCTTTGAGCCCAGGAGAAAATATGACTGCATTAGAATGTTAAAGGCCTTATTCAATTGGTTACTGTAGCTTCACTGTACATTCAATGAGTGATAACCCACAGAATAACCTCACAGTTCAATAAGGGATAACCCGCAAAATAACAACAGAGAGTACTTTCGCATTGTTTGGTTTGGGTCAGCCGTCTGGTTGTCCATAAACAAGATGGAAGCCCAACCCTTACACTGACCCCCCCCTCCCTCACCCCACCTGCTGGCGTAAATTACAGTCCACTCCCGATCTCCCTCCCCCTCTCCATTAGCTCTCCCAACAGTAGGGCAGTGTCCATTTCCTTAATTAAACTCTCCAGCGCCTCCAATGCTCGTTCTAAACGGCCGGTCGTTGACGGATCAGGAAGAATGCTTCTCTGTTCAACCGGCAAATAATGTATGTTAAAGGAAACCCAACCTGAACAGAGGAATTTCACCTCTCAACCCTAGTTCACTTTTATGTGAGTTTTTTTTTTTTTTTTTTATATATGACTGTATCACTTCAGTATCAGTACTGCAGTACCTCACTGCTGTTTAAAATAACTCTCCTGTTGTCTTCGCTTCACTTTGAGAAAGCAATATGGCTCTCAAGATTCACTGAATACAGAGGGAGCCGTTTTAAATGGCTCCCGCCCCTTGACTGTATGACGAGTTACAAAAACTGACTGGAGAGTGTCCTTCTCTGTCACTAACTCCTCTCAGACATGATCTCAGGACCTTACTCAGAGATAATGAGATAACCCATTCCAACTTAACAGCTTCTAAACAACGCCGTGTTCCAAAGGTTCCAAACTACGTATTCCACAGTTCCAGACCCTCAACACACAAAGCAGCAAGAGTATCTATGATTCATCCCCCCCCCCTCGCCCTCCCTCTCCCCCAGCACCATGGGGGGAGATCAGAGACCACTCATCTAGTCAACACTGCCAAGCCTGTAACAGATGACTCACAACTGGGAAGTAGAAGGCAGGGTGTTGAATCAGAACGACAACTTAGGCGCTGACTATGTCTGACCAGTCATATAACTAACTGTACACAGTGACATATCCGGAGGGAAACTCCTAACCCAGGCCTAACCCAGGCCAGGCCCAGGCTATGTCCAGCGCTATTGTTACTAACTCACAACAATGTCACTAAGGGAAGTGAGTCATCGGTAGGAGGGACTGCCCAGCAACACGTCTGCCTTGTAGTCGGACTGTAGTTACACTACCATAAAGCCTCTGGACCTATATAATCACCACTGAGAGTGTGTGTGTACGTAAACAACATCAAATAAGAAAGGGACCCAACTCTGGTCCTTGAGACACACAGACACTGTTAGTATTAACCTGTCATTACAGGGTTGTCAAGAGAGAGGGGCCCTCCTAACCCCCTCTCCTCTGAAAAATGATATCCACACACCTGATATTGTCACTGCACATGCAATAATGGAGTAGAAAAAAACATAATAAGCTGTAAAGAAAACACTGATTTACAGTGGGTCTCTTGTCACATCAGTGATCATGAAACACAGTGACTGTTGCAGATAAGCAGCCCCCTCCCCTAAACACTAGCAATCTGGATCTCTGCTTGCTTTCTTAGCACCAACAAATCATTTTCAGTGTATCCTTTGTGTTGTTGTTGGGGAAAAAACACACCCTCTGGCAACACATTTCTAACAGGAAGCGAATAAGCGGGCAGGAACCATCTTGTCAGTGTAGCATTCTGCACAGTCAACTGTACTACTACACAGGGTTGGAGCTGAACGCCTGACGAAGACTTCTGATGAAGTTGAAATGTTGGCCGTGTTCTAAAGTGCGTACTTGCACTACGGTATATGCTCTAGTCTAGATCGAGTGCAAGAACGCATTTTTTCATTTTGGAACACAGCCGTTGTTTTGTGCGGCAGCCTTTTCTTTGTTGAATTTTCTCGTACTATTCTTGTCTAATACTGGTTACACATCGTTTGTGGATGTGGATATTACTTTAATACTTCAGAGTTGTAGCCTTGCCTTGCACAGTACTGTCTGGTTGACCACTCCCAACGGTACACGCCACACCGTTGGCTGACGTGACGGGTATTACCAGTATAAAGTATAATACAGTAAACTTGGTACATTTTATGAAACCACAAAACTAAATGTGGCCTTAGGCTATACATTGTCTATAACAGGGAGACTAGGCGTGTGTTTTGATCTTTATATATCTATATATATTCCCCCAGAACAGTTTGGGCCTTTACACACTACAGAGCTACATGTCTTCAAAAGCCTTTTATAATGTAGCGCTCGTCCCACGGTCGCTTGTAACAGGCTTGTGTAGATTTGTCAATGGAGGACAAAATAACCAGACTCTTTTCTTTTTAAATATTTTTACACTTTCTGTAAGCTATACGGCGTAAAATATTCGACAAGCTTAAATGTATATATAAACTTTCCCACCAGGCGTACTTTCGTAGCAGATAGACATGGTCTATCAAACCATGTGTATTATCAAGATATCAAACCCTCCTGGACAATGTGAGGCGACAACGTTTCAATATTCAACCTCGATACACTGTTACAACAAGGCATACACTGGTTCTTTCACAAGCAGTATTGCCAGACAGTACACGGCCACTTGTATACAAAGAAACCGGTGCGTCGACCCACCGTCCTCTTGGCCCATGTGTACACTATGCCTGGAAGGCCTGCTCTTTCTACATCTGGACGACAACAGTTACCCCATTGTCTTGTCTGCACCAACAGTCATCTAAATCGCCCTCTGTTAAAGAACACACAACTAGAATACTTATTATTGGGCCGAATGACCACCGAAAAGTATCTATTTCGATACGAGTGGATTGACAAAGCGGATCCCCGTTTCGTCGCCTCGTCCGACCTACCGCTATCCCCACCCAAAGTTCCCAAAGCGCATTCCTTATCCCCTTTGTCGAACAACTTGCATATTTCAGTCTTGACCTAGCCTCAGTTTAGAAATGGACGACAATTTGAGAGAATAAAGGGCATAACCTTACCTTGTGTTGTATTGTCTAATGTCTTTGATTATGATTTCAGATAACCATTTGCGGCAACAAAGTATCCTTGCCGTGCTTTTCCCCCCTCCCAAAGGAAAAAAAATGTGTTCGCGGGTCCACCACGACTTGGACTAGTTTTATAGTGAAGGAAATATTCCCAAAGTGTCAGCGATGCGGCGTATCCTAAAATGACACTTCAACTATACAAAATACCAACAAAAAAAAAGTTGTAAAAAATGTAACTACGGGCAGAGAGTCCAGCTCGCCCGAACACGTTACAGTTCGTCCTCCTCAGCGTCCGCAAGGGCGAACTCTTTTTCCTTCTACAAAGTGGGCGACGAATTGCAGCCACCTCTCCTTATCTAGACCCGCCCACACAGGAAATGCCTAATGGACTTCGAGGGCAACGAAGAAAGCTCCGATGGAGAACCTTGAATCCTTCCCTGCAGTATAGCAGTGTCTGGTAACACTGACCCTGACACACACAGACACACACAGACACACACAGACACATACAGACAGACACATACAGACAGACAGACACACACACACACACACACACACACACACACACACACACACACACACACACACACACACAGAGAGAGATATACAGAAAGAAAGACACACGCACACACGTATGTGAGCATATGTGAAGCAATTAGACACAGTATGACTCATAAGACCTCGTAAGACCCCGCAGTAAATGGGAGTAAAGCAGCTCTGTCTAAACAGTGTCCAGATGAGCATTGTGGGTAGTATGGTGCAGGCCTTTAATAAACATGTCTGGGGAGCTTCCGGTTCTACCTACTGATAAAGGGTGTTATTAAAGATGATTCATACTGTACTAAGATTAAAGAGTAGACGTAGAGCCAGTGGAGGTAGAAATCGGAGGACCGGCTCATTGTATGTAATGCATGGAATGCGGAATGAGGAATGGTATCAAATATGTGTGATTTGTTATGGGGGTGCCCCCCCCCCCCCCCCAAAAAAAAAAAAACACACAAAAAAACTGTAATTTGAACCCTGGCCTGCCATGTTGATGATGGGAAGCACATGGGATTGCTTCTATCTGTGGGGGGTGTAAATGTGAGATTCTACTATCATACACTCTAAAGAGGGGGTTTGGGTGAAAAGATGAGGTAAACAAAGAAGTTGTATGGCTGGTTGGGTGGTGAAATCAGTGCTGTCAGATTGTTTACGCCCTCAACAAACAAACAAACAAACAAACAAACCAACAGAAAGAGCCTGTCTTGTTTCCTTGACTGAGGATTGTTTGTGTGTTTGTCCAAAACTATTTTCCAAAAATATCTTTGTGCTCTGTCTTTTTGGAAACCTGACAGCTCCTTTTCCCATTAAAAAGTGACAGTTTGATTGTAACTTAGCAAAATTAAAAGACGGCTCCACATATGATTGTCTCTTATTGTTTTATCCAAGAAAACACACACACTTCCAACTTGTCCAGGTTTTACTGATACCTTATTAGTAGGAGCCTTCAATGTGGTAGTGATTGATTTATTGATTGATTTTTATTTATTTAAGTGTCATTCTATATACCTGTAAATGTACCTAATATACTTCTGTGTGGCAGACATTCTGCGCCCCAATTCTCCATAATTTCCCTGAAGTATGTACTTAGATATCATGGAAACCAATCATATGCTTTTGTGGGGGGGGGGGGGGGGGTGCTTTGTAAGTGCTTTGCATTGCGCAGCGTAAGTGAACACTTCAGGGAAAGGGTGGGAAATTGGGGCGAACTATTTACCTCTATGCATGACTAAGGGGAACAGATGACAACCTGCACAAATTTAGCCGAATGTGTCACAGGCTTAATAAAACCACTCAACTGAGATGCACGTTTGTGCCCCCTTGTGGCTGAATATGACTCATACGGAACAATGAGGAGATCTCCTGAGAAAGTCACCAGTCACTCAGTCTTCTACGTCCTCATTACGGTCCCCCTCATATCGTTTTAGTCTTTTATACTGTAGATATAGCAAGGAGTTTTCCCTGACCACACGATCACTGATCAGGAAAAACCCTCGCCCGTGGAGTCAGTATAATGAAAAGGAGTAGGGAACAGTAACACCAGATAGGTAAAACTCTACTGGTTCCCATTAAGCTCTAAATAAATGATGTTACCAGAATTCATCCATGAACAGTCCTTGGTGTGATAGCAGGATCGTGTATGGTGTACGTTTTTATGTGAAGTATTTATTGCTCATCCAAAATCTCAAAATTCTGAGGAAGTGAGTTTATTTTGTTGCCTTTTGTCTTCATAGTCTGTCCAGTCTCTGATGGACACATGTTCTTGTTTCGATACTCAGCCTCAAGACGTGTTGATACGTTTACAAACTATAAATAAAACTCACTCTCTCAAACCAAAGACGAAGACCACAGAAAGCCGGGGTTCCCACGAAAAGAGGGAAGGACACATTAGGCTTAAAAATAAATGGAATATCAAGTGGGGAAGTGGAGAGTGTGGTTTGCAGCCTATTCTCAGAAACAAGCCAATCTTGTCTCCTATCACTGACCTCTTCCCTTCTTCCACACTATTACAATTTACTACTTTATAAAAAGTTTTTTTTATCGTACAACACATTGTATTGAAATCCATCGTATGAACAGGTCTCTCTTGAGACCTCAGGAGGCGAACTAACCTGGATAAATACAAGCTAAATAACATAATTAAAAGCCTACTAGTCTTATCGATGTAGTCGTTTCCTCTTTGCAGTTAACCATGGTGGTCTATGGTAACAGTGTACCAGTAGGCGGTGGTGGCTTGAGGGTAATGGTTTTCTCAGTAAACCTCACCCATGGTATTTACTCGGGTCTCCTTTTCACACATTAGATGCCTGTATCTGTATTTACTGGACTGGAGTTGCAACATTTACTGTATATTACAACATTATACCCTACCCTACTGACTGTGTAAGAGACTGTCGAAATGGACTTGATTTGTGTTACCATTGATTTGGAGATGCCCCTGTCTGCTTGAGGCTTGAACCCAAGATGCAATACACTACAATGTATACAATACTGCCCCCTAGTGTTCAAAGTGGGTAACAACCACAGTGATGCCAGACCATTACAGTCAACAGGATACTACTTCAGTCCATACTGCAGGGAGTTCTCTCTGAACCAGGGGAGGCTGGTGGAGGTTGAAATCAGAGGGCAGGCTCATTGTAATGCATGGAGACAGTGAATTACAGCAGCAGTATTGGAAATACAACTTTTTTTGTGCCGGTACAAAAACACATGGTGATATCACATAAAAGCAAGTAAATAAAACATGACGTTATTAGAGACATGTATAGCTTTTCCCAATAATGAAAAACATCTATATAATTGTACATTTCAGCATTATATCATATCATCTGAAACCATATATAAAGATCTCTGATGTCCTCTATCCTTTTCAATGAGGAACATTTAAGAACTGGAATTTCAGTGAACTGCCTAAATTGAATGAAATGGAATGGACCCCATCGCCGACACCAATAACATTAGGCCTTTGATGTTATGTGGAATACGGATACTAAAAAAGCTAAAAGCAGAACAACAAAACATGTTTACCTATTCGGAATGAGAGTAAAACAGAGGGCGAAACACAGAAGCTCTAATCAGTCATCTGTCATCAATGTTTATGCGTTAATGAATTATCTTCATGCATTAGCTACATAAACCATCCATGTCTTAGTTTAGTAGGTTCCTAATCAAATGTGTTGAGGTAAAGTGGCCTAAGCAGTTCCTTTGCAGACCACACAATTGGCCGGCAGTATTTAGCCATGATAAGGCATGTTTTTCCCCTTTATAAGACATGACATGACACTCCACAAAAAATGTATCGTTTGTATGTGATTTATTTATATAGATTATTAATAATGAATCAGCTGGCACACTTTAGCTAGATTCCTCAATCTCACTGAATTGGCTTGTTGTTGATTGGTTGGCACTGCTGGAGATCAAGTCACCCTGGAGGACACAAGGAGAACGACAGTGAGGAAAACAGTTGCCATGGGTAGAAGAGTGATTCGGTTGAGTGATTCGGTTAGAGCATTGATACCCAATCCTGGTCCTGGAGAGCCACGGTGGGTGCAGGTTTTTGTCCCAGCCTAGTGCTATATCACACCTGATTGAACTAATCACCTGATCTTCAAAACCTTGATTAGCTGAGTCAGGTGTGTCAGTGCTGAGCTGGGATAAAAGCCTCCAGGACCAGGAGTGAGAATCACTGGGTTAGAGACACTCCACATCACTTGACAAATCACATTGGTTGGTTAAGATGAATTCCATTAGAGACCAGACCTGCTTGTTCATAACAAAGCAGTGCACCAAAGCTTTTACTTTACTGTGACTCCTTCTATACCAAGTAACTTTAGTAAACTCAATTCAACAATTCAGTTATGACATAGGCTATAACTTATTTCAACAGGGGATTAGTCCCGACATGTTAGATACAGCATCATCCAAAGCAGTGGAGGCTGGTGGTGTTAGAAATTGGAGGGCACGCTCATTGTAATACACTCTGTCTGGCCAGTGGGTGGCAGCACTGAGACCATAGCCAGGGAAAGACGGTGGCTCCTTGGCTACAGGCCACTCCTTTGGTGACAATAGGCGACAAAGACAGAGGTTTCTGTGCTGTTGTTGGAAAACAAGCTGGTGTGATATATGATGTATGTAAATGTGTGTATATATAAGACATATGTAAATGTAAAAAAAAGAAGCATTCAAGCATTGTGACTGCCAATAGCCCCTGGTCCTAGCATAGATTATTTTTTCTTATGATGGCTGATGGATAGACGATTCACTTACTTCTCACTTACTAGTCGCTTTGGATAAAGGTGTCTACTAAATGCCATAAATGTAAATATAAATGTAAATTATTTGAAATGCACACTGGTATTCAGTACAAAACTCAACCATCATTTACTGGATCAAACACACCAACGTTTGACTGCCATACATGATGTGAGTATGCTGTGATATGAATTGCCATATATACCGTGTCCCACTTTGCGCTCATCTTCTCCTTCTCGAACTTGGCAAACTCCCGCCGGTCGTGGATCATCATCCTTTCCACACCCAGTCGGAGCACTCTGTTACACACAGAGCCCAGAGAAATTATTTTACATATCTTGTCAATATATCGTACCTTTGATTGAGTTGAGACAAGGAAATAAAACTAACTGTAAACACACACTGTAAATACTCGTATGTAGATATGGTGCCAATATACCTCAAAGGGATGACCACAGTCTCAGAATGCCCCACTCACCCAGAGTAAAAGATAGTTTTTCTCCTCGAGGGCCAACTCATCCAGCAGAGTCAAAGATGGTTCTCTTTCAGTCGACTCTGTTCGACATTTCACTATGGGGAGCACACCCTTGCGTACACTATTCGCTGAAACGCTATTCAATCACGTCTGGAACAGGCCAGGAGAGCTTTGCATTGCTGACCCCACCATGGCCATTTTATAAAGGCAACTGCAACGCACTGCCATTTAATTATTTTCATTCTTCACTCACGTATTCACAAGCCCGTCTGCAGTGTTGCGATAGACCGAGCTTAATTGTTCCACTGGAAAGTTAGAAAAAAGGTTTTTACCACTGAGGCTACTGGCAGAGTGATGGACTGGCTGTTGTTGGCCAGAGGGCTCTATTGTCAGATAAGGAGATAAAGCATATCCTTGACGGACCCGTCAAACCCTCAGGGCTGTTCACGGTCGACATGCAGACCAAGGTCAAATCCAAGAAGAATCACATAGCATTGCACCTCTACAAGGAGTCTATATGATCTCAAGTGGAGGGTGTTTAAAGGTTGGGCTGAGAGACATGTGGTGGTACCTTTTCTGTGCTCCATCCCCATGGCCCTCTCCTACTTACAGGACCTGCTCGAACATGGCATGGCATTTTCCACCATGAAGGGCTAACTGGCCGCCGTTGCGGCATGCCAAGTAGGTGTGGGTGAGACGACAATAGGGGCACACCCACTTGTGCGTCATTTTATGAAGACCGTCTGGTTTCCAGGCCACCTGTCCCGTCCTGGGATTTGTTGCTGGTGCTTCATGCACTTTTTGAGCCTTTGGAGACTGTTAACATTAAGACTGTGTCATATAAGACAGCATTGTTGGTAGCCTTGACCACGACCAAGCGTGTAAGTGAACTTCACGCGCTCTCGGCTCTTCATGCACTCAGTTTTCCCCTGGCAACTCCAGGGTTATGATACGTCCTACATTTGTTTCCAAGGTCATTTCTATGACTTACAGTAGTGAACTGGTTTCTTTCAACTGTTTGTGTGTTTTGCCAACCCCATCTCTGTTTCTGAGATATGTGCTGCAGCCCTTCTCACATGGGATTTTACCGCTTGGATGCCACAGCACCTTCTTTGGCACATAGGATCCTGGGCGCTGGAGCTGAGTAGGGTGAACCGGATACATTTCCATGTACTCTATCGGGGCATTGTACAAATGTCCCATAGTGTAACCCCGATTCTCTGAAGGAGATAAGAGAGACATCTCACCAGATTGACACTCTTTTACGGGCTCGTGAAGAGGTGGTTCACAGAATGAAATGGCAGTGCATTGCAGTAGCCTTTATAAGGTGGCTGGGGCGGGGTCAGCCATGCTGCCATGTTCTAGGCATGATTGAAGAGGGTTTCAGCGAATAGGATATGTAAGGGTGCATATCCCATAGTGAGATGTCTCCCTCACCTTCTTCAGAGATCTGGGGTTACATACCAAAACCCAAAGTTTTCCCCTCAGAGGGCCCACTCACGTAGCAGAGTCAAAGATATTTTTTTCCCCCCAGAGGAACCAACTCACCCAGAGTTTCGACCACGTACACCTCCTTCTTGTCGTTCCTGACAGCGTAGGTGTAATAGAACCAACAGTCATTGGCATCCCTCTCCTTACAGTGTGAGAGGGGGTAGCTCTGTTCGCCGGGCAGGGGCAGATTATCTCTGTCCTTCACTTTGATGATGCTTAAGTAGTTGCATTCTCTCTCACATCTGTCCTTCTTCTCACCCGTGTTGAACGCTCTGCACTGCACACACTCTCTGCGGAGGACATTAGGGAAAACAGCACAGAGGAGACGTATGGGGAACAGATGCTTATGGAAAATG
Source organism: Argentina silus (assembly GCF_951799395.1). Lineage (NCBI taxonomy): Eukaryota > Metazoa > Chordata > Actinopteri > Argentiniformes > Argentinidae > Argentina > Argentina silus. The sequence continues at coordinate 3,088,644 of NC_139676.1, read as the reverse complement.
TAGTTAAATGATGGTTTCAGAACTTGGTCGTTTGTTTCTTGATTCCATAAGAACCATATCAACTACTTCAAAGACGGGGGAGGCTGGTGGAGGTAGAAATCGGAGGATGCGCCCATTGTCACACGTGTTTGATACCATTCCCCATGAATTACAATTAGCCTATCCTCTGATTTCTACCTCCACAAGCCTCCACTGTTCATAGATGACATTGCCACTGGAATGCAGCATGACATTCAATCCAAAGATCCCCTACTGTCTTACTGTAATCAACACCCCCTCCTTGATCAATCACATTTTCCCCAGCTTTGGGTGCCCTCTCATTTCCCTCTCTTCCCTGCCCTATGGGTAAAATAGCCCTGCTCTCAGACTCACTTGTGCTCGGTACATACCCCCGGGCAGGTGGGGCACAACTCACAGGTGGGGCCCTGGAACTTGGGGTCGGTGCACTTGCAGACGCCACACTCACAGATGCCCCGGCCGTTACAGATCTGCTTGTTGGTGGCCAGGCAGGCGGTTGTGTTCAGGGAACAGTCACAATCGCTGCCCACATAGTTGGCATCGCAGACACACACCCGGCAGTCACAGCGCCCGTGGCCTGGTGGTAGAGGAGAGAGAGGAGAGGGGGGCGGAGGTTCAGTGCTGCACAACTCAATCCATCCATCCTCAGCGCATTTATAAGAACCATTGGTTTGTTATACAGTGGTTTAATTCAATTGATTTATCCAAATAAGTGCAATAGTGAAGAACACAATGGATATATATGCACACAAAGCCATCGAACTAAGATGGTTGAGGAGAGGGGGACATTTTTGGACATTGAGCTAGTCAGCTACAAAACTGAAAAACCATCCATCTCCTCGAACTCATTGTTCTAAAACATTCTCTTTTAGTCGTTTATTCCAAAGTTTACCTCAAATGAGTTTGAATGTAATATGTATGAAGCAGCAGTAGTGGATGAATACAAATGGGTTTCTGCAACCATGCATAATCACGTGGTTGTCATAATTGAACGAACACACACACACACGCACACACACACACACACACACACACACACACACACACACACAAGACGGCATCCCTCACCTCCACAGAGTTTGTTGTTGGAGCGGTCACAGTTGAAGTTGTCACATTCGCAGAACTGTCCGCTGTAGCGTTCCTCTGGGTTGTGTCTCTTCTTGCACTCACAGGACCCACACACACAGTCTCCGTTGTTGCTGCAGATTTCCATGCCGTTGCCCAAACGACAGTTGGCGTTCAGGTCATCTGCACTCACCTCCTCTGTGCTACACTCACACAGTCTTCCGATACGTCCTTCGTTGCATCTGAGACACAGCATGACACATGGGCTGTTAGCATATAGGCTAGTTCCAATAGCTTTTAGGCTAGTTCCAATAGCATATAGGCTAGTTCCAATAGCTTATAGGCTAGTTCCAATAGCATATAGGCTAGTTCCAATAGCTTATAGGCTAGTTCCAATAGCTTATAGGCCAGTTCCAATAGCATATAGGGTAATTACAATCAGATCTGGGTTCATTTTGTGTTTCAAATCATTACCAAAAACATTGCTATGTTTAATTGAATTTGCCTGGCACAATGGAGCCAATGGGATAGTTTACAAACTGCAAACCCCGCTCATCTTACACTCAAGGCCCAAGCAAGCACTCAAAGTAGTCTCAAAAATATGTAATCACGACAATCAACTAAGACTCAAAAGGAAGGTCCAAAAAAATATTAAGTATGAAACAGCTGTTATGGTAAATTACTATAGAAAATAAAGATTCCTAATTCCACAGATGAAAGGTTGAGGGAGAGAGGGAATAAGAATGAAGATGGCCAGATGTTGATTTGTGAGGGGAGTGAAGTGAAGAGGTTCTTAGAGGTTACATGGGGGGAGCAAAGCTTGGAAAAAGCAGATGACCAGGGCATGAGAAAACAGAATATAGTAAATAAGAAGTGAAGGGAGATGTAAATATAACCAGTTGTGGACATTCCATGTAGACAGGACAAAGAAGCTTAGCGTAGGTTATGGAAACCAGATACACTTATTCCGTGAGAAAACAGGATAAGGGATAGAGGGAGTGAAGATTTATGAAAACTCTAAACACTGCAGTTTGTAGGTGAAGAAAAGGTCACCAGTACCAGGCAGTAGGATCACAGTAATAAATACATGAGCTCACCACCAATGTGAAGTAACACGAGAACTTTAGGAATGGGAGGGGAAACCAGGCCATGACGAGGTATAGGAACCAAATGATATTGCTGGATATAGCCAGGAAGTGTGAATGATTTGCATATGAGGGAGGTAACCTAGATTTGAATGAAATGACAACGGGATCCACTTCGCAAACTGGGTCAGCTTTTGTTACTTGTGAGTAAAAGTCTCTGAATAAACCATCAGCTCTAGTCTTTGGCATTTTATTTAAGTATTTTAACTTGGAATTCCACCACACAGTCAGTAATTTATAGCAGATATAGTTACCTGCAGGCTCCACATTCGAAGGTCCCGTTGCCGTGGTGACAGATGTCACTGTTGGCTTTCCCATCTTTGTGACATTCACACTCACAGATGAAGTTGAGGACTATCTCCACCTCCTCGGTGAAGCCCAGGGGCTTGATCTTCAGGACCTCAGGCTTGTCTTTAGATGGACACTTCTGAGACTCGATGGAGATTTCAAAGGACACCTGGAGAAGGGCATGATGGTTAGGAGAACTGGGGTCAGTTTCCAGAAAGCTTCTTTAATAAAGTAGTACTTTATCTCTCTTGAAAATCCAAGGCCATTCCTCTCCTAGACCAGAACAGTTCTTCATTTAACAAATATTGTTCTTTAATGAACAGAAGATTGACCTGCAAACATGGATTTTGCTATCTCACGGCATTGCGGCAAAGCTTTTTCGGGAAACTGACCCCTGTTTAGTGAGATGACACTTCCTGGTTCCAAACGCACCACAAAGAGAGCTATTGATGAATAACAAAGAAGATGCCGGTGTCCAGTTATTCTTTTACTGTCAATGGACATTACATTCACATACTGTACTCAGAATGCAATGTTGGTATAACTCCCCAAGAGCGGATGTATAACTCCACTCCTACCCTGTGGGTTCTCTGACTTACCTCGTCTCCGATGGAGATGTTAGAACACTTCCTTCCATTCTCTCCTGTTGCCGTGACACCGTTCTTGCAGATGGACTTGTATGTGATTGACACGCCCTCAGGCAGCTTGCTGTTCTCCAGAATCACCTCCGACGATAGGGACTAACATAGCAAAGTCAGAGCAGGTGGAATGTGCATTGACCCAAAGATGCCACACAATGAAAATATTTTTTTTTTTCCTGCAGGAATTCTGCCTCTCATTAAAGGGGCAAATCTGGGATTGGTACATACATTGTTTTACTTTTAAATTAACAATATACAGCCATTGATTCTTAAAAAATATATAATACTTAGAAATGACAAGTGGGGTGACAGCTTTGTTGTTGTTGATTGCCCCTTTAAACAACCCTCCCAAGATGGTGCTAGTGTATGCGATGGGACATTGAATACAAATAAAACATTGAATTAAGAACGCAATTCTAGGAGACAAATATGACTTCAGTTGTTGTACTCACGTTGTAAGCATCAATAATGAGCTTGACGTCGTTGCTGGAGTTGGAGGACAGGGTTCCCACAGCAGACTTGGGGATGAGATTCTTCAGTTCCAAAAGGATAAGGGATAAGGGATAAGATCACAAACATCAATCATTCAATCAGATTGATCAGTGCTTTTCGGAATTAGCCCCATCTGAATCTGATTAGATGTGAAGAATCGATCACACACACACACACACGCACACACACACACACACACACACACACACACACACACACACACAAACACACACACAAACACACAAACACACACACACACACACACACACACACACACACACACACCCCTTACTTGGAAAACAGTCTGGAATTCCTGAGTGACAGCAAAGATGGTCTGAATGTTGTTTTCACTCAGTTTCTTGGCGATGGAGGGATAGTCCTGCCAGTTGGAAAGACCCAAAAGAGACACAGATCTACAGCTCTATCAGTCAGACAGCATACATTTCAAATATAAACCCGGTTTCCACTGGGGCTTCTACAATCGCTGTACAACGTAACACATACACTCACCGGCTACTTTATTAGGTACACTTTGCTAGTAATGGGTTGGACCCCCTTTCGCCTTCAGAACTGCCTTAATTCTTTGTGGCATAAATTCAACAAGGTGCTGGAAACATCCCTCAGAGGTTTTGGTCCATATTGACATGATAGCATCACACAGTTGCTGCAGATTTGTCGGCTGCACATCCATGATGCAAATCTCCTGTTCCACCACATCCCAAAGGTGCTCTATTGGATTGAGATCTGGTGACTGTGGAAGCCATTGGAGTACAGTGAACTCATTGTCATGTTCAAGCAACCAGTTTGAGATGATGTGAGCTTTGTGACATCGCACGTTATCCTGCTGGAAGTAGCCATCAGAAGATAGGTACACTGTGGTCATAAAGGGATGGACATGGTCAGCAACAATACTCAGGTAGGCTGTGGCATTTAAACGATGCTCGATTGGTACTAAGGGGCCCAAAGTGTTCCAAGAAAAAATATCCCCCACACCATTACACCACCACCACCAGCCTGAACCGTTGATACAAGGCAGGATGGATCCATGCTTTCATGTTGTTTACGCCAAATTCTGACCCTACCATCTGAATGTCGCAGCAGAAATCGAGACTCATCAGACTAGGCAACGTTTTTCCAATCACCTATTGTCCAATTTTGGTGAACCCGTGCGAATTGTTGCCTCAGTTTCCTGTTCTTAGCTGACAGGAGTGGCACCCGGTGTGGTCTTCTGCTGCTGTAGCCCATCTGCTTCAAGGTTCGATGTGTTGTACATTCAGAGATGGTCTTCTGCATACCTTGGTTGTAAGATTGGTTATTTGAGTTACTGTTGCCTTTCTATCATCTCGAACCAGTCTGGCCATTCTCCTCTGACCTCTGGCATCAACAAGGCATTTTCGCCCAGAGAACTGCCGCTCACTGGATATTTTCTCTTTTTCAGACCATTCTCTGTAAACCCTAGAGATGGTTGTGCGTGAAAATCCCAGTAGATCAGCAGTTTCTGAAATACTCAGACCCGCCCGTCTGGCACCAACAACCATGCCACGTTCAAAGTCACCTTTCTTCCCCATTCTGATGCTCGGTTTGAACTCCAGCAGGTCGTCTTGACCATGTCTACATGCCTTTGCAGCCAACGACTCCTCATCAGTCTGGAAAGGCCTTCGAGTGATCACAGACTGCAAAACCAAAACCCCCCACTCTATGGATGACCTCAGACTTGCAAATGACCTGAACGACTTCTACTGTAGATTCGACAGACAATGGAGCAGCCCTGACTCTGACCCACAAAATCAACCCTCCCCCACAGCTATCACACCTCTCCTTCCCAGCCTGGACAGAGACACTAACCTCTACAGCCCACTCCCCCCCCGTCGCACCTCTCTCCATCCAGGAGAGAGACGTCAACAAACTGTTAAAGAAACAGAAGCCCCGCAAGGCAGCTGGACCAGACGCTGTCTCCCCCTCCACACTGAAGCACTGTGCAGACCAGCTGTCTCCAGTGTTTACGGACATCTTTAACACCTCACTGGTTGAATGCATGGTACCTGCCTGCTTCAAAATATCCACCATCATCCCAGTTCCCAAAAAGCAGAGGATCACAGGCCTTAATGACTACAGACCACTCTACACCAACAGCTGCACCTCTAGCCACCCTCCTGTCAAACCCCTGAAGTTTACGGATGACACTACCCTCATTGGATTAATCTCCAATGGTGATGAGGCCGCCTACAGGGAGGAAGTTGACAGCCTGGCTTCTTGGTGCAGCCAGAACTACTTGGAGCTGGACGCCCTAAAAACTGTAGAGATGGTAGTAGACTTCAGGAGAAGCCCAGCCCCAACCACCCCCCTCATCATGTGTGACTCCCCAGTTAACATTGTGGAGTCATCAGATTCCTGGGGACAATAATTTCAAAGGACCTCAGAAGAAGGCCCAGCAGAGGATGTTCTTCCTGCGACAGCTGAAGAAATTCAACATGCCGCAGAAAGTGATGGTTGAGTTCTACACGGCCATCATTGACTCAGCTCATCAATCACCGTCTGGTTCGCTACCTCCACTGCCAAGGACAAAGGCAGATTGCAGCGAATCATTCGGTCAGCTGAGAAGGTCATCGGCTGCAACCTGCCATCTCTCCTGGACCTGTTCCACTCCAGGACCAGTAAGAGAGCAGGAAAGATCATTGCTGATCCTTCCCATCCTGGTCACAACCTCTTCCAGAGACTTCCATCCGGCAAAAGGTTCCGGTCAATCAAGACTAAAACCTCGCACCACCTGAACAGTTTCTTCCCCATGGCAGTGGGGCTCACAACCAAGCCCCCTGCCTCTCACTGACCCCCCCCCCCCACCCTGTCACACAAACAATGCACTGACGGTGTAATTTATAATTATTTAAAATTATTCTAATTTATAGTGTACATGCCCCACAACCATTTCAAAGCCTCTAGCCTCATTGCCATTTAGTCTCACACAGCCTACAAGATGTATTGTTCTGCTGCTCTTTTTTGTAAATTTCTTATTGCTATTTTGTTAATATTTTGCTATTTTGTAAATTTCTTGTCAATATTTGCTATTTATTTTTTATGTCCATGCACCAACCTCACCAAGTAAATTTCCTGTATGTGCAAATATACTTGGCCAAATAAAAGAATTCTGATTCTGATTCTGATTCTAAATGCATGGAGTTGCTGCCATGTGATTGGCTGATTAGATATTTGTGTTAAAGAGCAGTTGACAGGTGTACCTAATAAAGTGGCCGGTGAGTGTATTAAAACATTTCAAATACTTTGCTGTGCTTGATTGAATTTGCATGGCACCCCGGAGCCAATGGAATAGTGTAAAAACAGCAATACCTCATCCATCTGACACTTCAGGCAGACTGAAGCAAACGCTCAAAGTATTTGAAAAATGTGAATACAATTTTGACCCAGGTCTCTCTTGAAAATGTGATTTTATCTCAGTGAGGCAAACATCTGAAATCTGAAATAAAATACAATAAAGTGAACAGGGCATACAAAAATACAATGAAGTGACAGGAAACACGTACGTAGTTGTGACTCATTGTGTACATGTTGTTCTCCAGATCACACTTCCCGTCGTTGGGCAGAACGATGCCGCCCAGCTTTTCGTCTCCAGTGAAGTGGAAGCCAGCGGCCGTGGAGAACACCAGCAGACGGGTCACATTCCTCCAGCCGATGTGTTCCTGAGGGGGGAGGACAGTGGGTTAGAGACACACAACACTTCCAAGGGAGAGACTCAAATTACTTCTCTGACCAGTATCCCATTAACAGCCTGACTAAGTCAAAACCTAAAGCTGACCCTAACCTTAACCAAATGTTAACCAATTTAAATGTTGTTTGATACCATTCCTCATTTCATTACATTCATTACAATGAACCTGTCCTCCATTTTCCACTTCCACCAGCCTCTCCTGACTGTGACCCCCCCCCCCCAAGAGATGTCGCATTTACATTTTTACATTCATGGCATTTAGCAGACACCTTTATCCAAAATACATTTGTCTGAGTAAGTGAATCATCTATCCATCAGTCATCATAAGAAAAAGTAATCTATGCTTGGACCAGGGGCTATCAGCAGTCACAATGCTAGAAGAAGGAATCATTACTTTTTTTTATTCATTTATTCACAGTAGATAAATTGTACAGGGGGGTAGTGGGGATGAAGAGGTCTTTAGGAGGTACAGTTAAGATGTAGCCTGAAGAGATGGGTCTTCAATCTACAGCGGAAGATAGGTAGTGACTCTGCAGTCCTGACAGCAGTGGGAAGCTCGTTCCACCAGTGGGGCACCAGGACAGTGAAAAGCCGTGACCGAGTATCGCGACTGCTACATCCACGTAGAAGTGGAAGAGCGGAGTGATCGGGCAGGGGTTTGGGGGCTGACCATTGCTTGCAAGTAGGGAGGGGCTGTTCCCTATACTGCACCAGGGTCTTGAATCTGATGCGAGCTGATACCGGGAGCCAGTGAAGGGTGCAAAGAAAGGGGGTGACACGGGAGAATTTGGGGAGATTGAACAACAGATGGTCGGCAGCATTCTGAATGAGCTGTAGAGGCCTCATGGCGGAGGCGGGGAGCCCGGCCAAGAGTGCATTGCAGTCGTCAAGGCGAGAGATCACAAGTGTCTGGATCAAGAGGTTCTCTGGTGTGGAATGGACATATCCTACTGATGTTGTCGGGGAAGAATGTACAGGAGTGTGCTGTCGCTGTAATGTTTGCCGGAGAAACCATGTGAGGAAATTACCAAGCCAAGAAATTTGGTATAGAGGGATAACAGTAAGGGCCCAAGGACAGAGCCCTGGGGGACCCCATGGTGAGGGCTCGTGGAGAGGACAGCGACCCTCCACGTCACCTGGTAAGAGCGATCGGCCAGGTAGGATGCAAACCAGGTAGAGTGCAGAGCCAGAGATGCCCAGTTCTGAGAGGGTGGAGAGAAGGATCGGGTGGTTTACTGTGTCGAATGCAGCAGACAGGTCCAGAAGAATGAGAACAGAGGAGAGGGAGGAAGCTCGAGCAGAGCGGAGGGCCTCCGTGACAGCAAAGAGAGCAGTCTCAGTAGAGTGCCCAGCCATAAAGCCGGAGAGGGTCAAGGAGGTTGTTCTGAAGGAGCTAGTGAGACAGTTGGTTAGAGAAAGCACGTTCAAGGGTTTTAGATAAGAAGGAGAGAAGGCCTGTAGTTATGGACAGTAGTAAGGTCAAGAGTTGGTTTCTTGAAAAGAGACTTGACTCTGACTGTCTTAAAGGCAGCTGGGATTGATCCTGTGGATAGAGAGTAATTTATTATGGTGGTAAGGAACGGAAGGAGGTCTTTGGAGATGGATTGGAGAAAGGGGGAGGGGATAGGATTGAGGGGGCAGGTGGTTGGATGTGACCAGTTTTAGAATATTTTAGAAAAGCTAATAAACCAGAGACCAAGTGTAGCACAATGGGTTTGGGAGGAGAGGTACCAGTGTATGCGGTAGAGAGAAAGAGCTGCTCATGTCAGCAAACTTCTTTTCAAAGTAGGTGACAAAGTCATCCACAGACAGGGAGGAGGGAGAAGGGGGCGGAGGTGGGTTGAGGAGTGAGGAAAATGTGGAGAACAGTTTTCTTGGGTCAGAGGCAGAGGATTGAATTCGCCCCACCACCCCTGAATTTGAATCCTGCTTGAAGTACTGCTGCTAGCCCTCCAGAATGCCCACTCACCCCACAGACTGCCACCTGCATGATGGCATCGAAGCCCCCAGGAGAGTCCAGGTTGCCAGAGATCTGCTGCCTGCTGACCAGGTTGTTGAACTTGTGGTACTCCTTGGTCAGCTTCAGGACATTCTTGTAGCTGAAGGGGCTGGTGCAGTTCTTGTTGCTCGTGCACGGATCGGCTAGATTCTCCACGATCGAGCCGAAGCCTGCCATGGTTTACAATAGATTATAATCTCTTATTACTGGTTCAGTCAGGACACTTACATTGTTTAATTAAACATTTTAATACATTAAGTTTAGCGTAATTGGATGGCTCCTCTTTGTTTTGCTCCCTGCCTGAAGTTTAACAACATAAAATACAAAATAACATAAGCAGGGATTCCGTGACTTATCAAACCCCTCGTAGGTACTGGAGGTTAAATACAGAGCGTCCGAGTGGGTGGAGGCCGGGGCGGTGGGTGGGACGATCAACAGGTGAAACTCTCATAGCCAGTGGCGTCACACTGTTTAATCATGGTGGAGTGTTGCATAACTCGTCTCTATTGAGTCTTGTCCCTGAGACATGTGATGGACGTTTTGCATACATGTGAATCAGCTGTTCGCCACCTGCACCTCAGGCAAGTGTCCTGCCTGAATTTACGCAAACTTCATTTATAATCTGTGATGTAGTGGAGCAGCTAACCTTTTTTTGGTGAGAAGCATAAACCTACCTTTTTTCAAAAATGTGTGGATTTTAACTTTAGCGTTTACGATCATCATTTTCTCCAGTGTCCAGCATTTACCCAACTTTGTTTTCTACCACGACACCCCTGTTTGTTTGGAGGGGCAGTTTGCCAAGAGAGACTAAAGAAGACGTGCTTGTATTCATTGGAAAAATACTTTAACAACATAAGAACAAATTCACAGCAGCCTACTCGAGTTTGTCTCATACCACACAATTAGACATAGCATTATAAAAGGGTTAGTTTCCCAGAACACAGATTGAGCCTAATGCTTGACCTGTGAAGCATTTTCAATGGAGATTAATTCAATAATTCAAGTCCAGGAGACAAAGTTTCATCTGTGTCCAGAGAAACCTGCCACTGGGTGTTTTGATATCAAATGTAATCCCTATTCTTCTTCTCACCGATCCTGAAATCTGATGTGATCTCCTGCATCTCCCTCATGAGGCCAGTTCCCAGGTTCTTGGCGTTCTCCAGATCGTCCTTCATGGAGAAGGACAGGTCCATCAGGTAGTAAAGGTCGATGGGGTAGTCCTCTGCACGCTTGAACTTCAGGTTGAAGGTCTGGGGCTCACCTGGTGGGGAGATAATGACACAGGTTGAGACATCAGTGATTAAAATGGAAGGAATTCACTAGAGCAGTGATACCCAATCCTGGTCCTGGAGAGCTGCAGTGGGTCCAGGTTTTTGTACCAGCCTAGTGCTATCACACCTGATGAATACTGGACAAGGGTTTTGGGTCACTGCACTGAAGTCAATCAGACAGATTAACTCGAGGAAAGGTGGGACCAGGGACAAATTGAATGCTGAAATGAAAGTACTTTAAGACAATATGTGTGTACTGTTGTACTCAAGAGGCTGAGACAACTTTAAATGTACTTGAAATATGTCATTCAACATAAACGTGACGGGGGGGTGGGTGGGCAGGAGTCTGTCAGGGCTTTACCAGATCTGAGGCTGAGCCTGAGCTTCTGAGGCTGAATCTGAATGATCTCTTCTGGGCTGAGTGCCACGCCCTTCTTGCGGTTGGTGACGGGCATGTTTTTGTCTATGCTGTTTGTGCCACGTGGGGTCTCGATCTTTGCCCAGGAGCAGCCCTTCTTGATCAGGGACTGCAGCTCATCACAGCGGGCTGACATAGACTCTCCCTCCCTCAGGAAGTCCTGCAGGACACAAACAACAACAACAATGACTTACATCGACTTACTTACATCTACACACACACACACACACACACACACACACACACACACACACACACACACACACACACACGTACACACACACACACACACACACACACACACACACACACACACACACACACACACACACACACACACACACACACACACAAACACACACACACACACACACACACACACATTGCTTCCAGCCAGATGATTCTGTCTAAGGTTTCTCCTCTGATAACATAGCTTTGCCAAGACACTTACAGCATCTGTACACCATCCACACTTCTCTGCAACCTGGATGCAGTCTCCACACGACTGTGCGTTGGCCTTGATGCAATCACTGCCCTCTGAAAACACACAATACATTCCCTGAACACAATTATTCTATTCTTTCTAATCTAATTCTTTCTAATTGAGATAGCATTCACAAAAAAACATTTTCTAATTCAATTACAGCCTCTTCTTCTTGGCTCAGAAATACAACATGGCTTTCAGTTTATCCAATAGAAAAGTCATGCCGAAGCCATCTTCATGCAGTTTCTTAACGACATCATCAAATGAGAACATTCAGCATATAATAATGCAATTCAGCAAACAAATTACCACACTTTGGTAATATGATGAACGTGTGTTTTATATATTTAATAAAGCGCTAAACAGGAGTGATGAGGAGCAGAACATGCAGGTTAGCCACTAAAAGTGAAGATGTCGTACAAACGTGAGTGATCTTTACCCTGTTGTGCACTGCAGGAACAAAGTATTCCTAGTAACGTTGCTATCAACAACAGCCTCAGATCCATCTGCAATGAGAAACACACAGCGCAGAGTGGGTTAAAAAAGTGGGTCAATTCCTTCATATAAATCATGGGATATACACTCACTGAACACTTTATTAGGAACACTATACTAATACTGGGTAGGGCCTCCCTTTGCTCTCAAAACAGCCTCAATTCTTCATGGCATTGATTCCACAAGATGTTGGAAACATCCCTTGTTGTCGTGACTAGCTGAAATGTGATCCAAATCGCCCTAGGTTAAAGCACGCACAGCCAGAAAACATTTAGAAAAGTTACATTGCGCCGAATGACCGCCGAAAAGTATTTATTTCGATAAGAATGGATTGACACGCTATCCCCACCCAAAGTTAAGTCTTGACATGGCCTCAGTTTAGAAATGGTCGACAATTTGAGAGAATAACGGGAGAACCTTACCTTGTGTTGTATTGTCTAATGGCTTGTTTTTTATCCAAATAAAAACTGCGATGACTGGCTTACAAAATTGTGTTCCGGAGTCCACCAAAACTTGGACTAGTTGTGTAAATACCAAAAACCTTGCGAAATAAACCAGAGCAGAGAGTCCAGTTCTCCCGTACGTCAGAGAGTTTATTGGAGCTCAGAGAACAAATATTTACAGTTCGTCCTCCTCAGCCTAGGTCTATGGAGATAGATTAATGACAATATTATTTTAAATAAATCGAGTACAACTCACAAATGTGTACCATGATCTGTGAACAAAAACACAAAGTACAAATATAATTTACTGTCCACAAACGAACATCTCTGGATTTGTATTTGTAAACCATTATTTTAATAACTGCTAAATGATTAGTAAATATGGCTAAAGATGTGTGATTAAATGCTCTTACATTCGCAAACAATGTGTGAATAAAAACGAAAGCAATGACAAACATCTTTCCAAAGTCATTAATGAAAGCATGCTTTGTGTAAGTATCTAATCATTTCAATACAACACTTTAGCTTAGAACTGTCGAATCTGCATTTGCGGATGAAATTACGTCTGTGGATTTGTTTTAATTTGTTTATAAGGAATGTTGACACTAACATTCCAGGAGTTCGAGAGAAATGATCCACAAGTGAATGTCAGTTGGCTATCTCTATTCAACTATTGCTGCTGAGTAGAGTGGTTGTAACAAACACGTTTAGCCTTGGAAAATGGTTTGTGAACAGTCCATAATGTGTTCCCAATGCAGTCTAGACGAGGAACTTTGAACTGTTGGAGCACAGTAAAGGGCCAACAACACTCGGTATGATACCCCTCATGGTTGATTTGTATCCTAGAAGTGCTACAGAGTACAGTGGTAGTAGTGTAGTAGTAGCAGTCTTTCATCAGGATAATTAGGATAAGAATTGCAAACGTGCAAATGTGTGGCTCCTTTATCCATATTTAGTATGTCTAAATACTTAAACAAGTTTAACGTGGGCACTTTTATTTTGTGTTCCACTAATGTCGTTCACAGAACACAGATAGATTTGGGGATGCCCCTGCTTGAGGCTTGAGCTCAAGTTGCTATACACTACAATGTATACAGCACTGCCCCCTAGTATTCAACGTGGGTAACAACCACAGTGATGCACAGGCCATTACAGTCAACACGGAAAGGACGAGGAGACAACTTAAGTCCATTCTGCAGGGAATTCTGTCTGAATCAGTGGAGGCTGGTGGAGGTAGAAATCGGAGGACGGGCTCATTGTAATGCATGGAATGGAATAAGAAATGGTATCACGATGCCAACCATTCGAGCCCGTCCTCCGATTTCTACCTCCACCAGCATCCCCTGCTCTGAACCTATTTAAAGTCAGTGATCTGAACAAAAAATAACTTGAAAGACGAAATCTTATTCAAACATTTATTTGATCCAATTCTTTGGAATGTAGTAGTCATTGAGTCAAAAACAACAGAGACGGACGGGCTGGGTGTTGGGGCTGACCGCAGAGTAGAGGGAACGGACGGTCGGTCAGAGTAGTAACATTACTTTAGTCTTTAAGGCCTCACTGCTTTTACTTAGTTATTTTCTCCTCTTGTTTTAATATCTGAGACAGCGAATTACAGAAGCAGTATTGAAAATAAAACTTTTTTTTTTTTGTAGAAAAAGAATGGCACATACATTTTGTGACGGTACAAAAACACAAGGTGATATCATATAACATAGCAGGTAAATAAAACATGACGTTATTAGAGACATGTATAGCTTTTCCCAATAATGAAAAACATCTCTGTAATTGTACATTTCAGCATTATATCATGTCATCTGAAACCATATAAAAAGAATAAACCATAACACTGTCTTTTCCTTCTCTATCTCTCTTTTTCACAATTCAATATCATAAAACACATAGATCTTTTAAATATATCAGTGCAACATTGTTTTTTTACATCTAGTGCTGCAGCATCCTTTCTTCATGAAGTCCACACCAACCAGGGTTGGGGTCAATTCAATTGCAATTAGTCAATTCAGGAAGTAAATTGCAATTCCAAATGTCCTCTATCCTTTTCAATAAGGAACATTTAAGAATTGGAATTTCAGTGAACTGCCTCAATTGAATGAAATGGAATAGACCCCAACGCGGAAACCAATAACATTAGGCCTTTAACGTTATGTGGAATATGGATACTAAAAAAGCAAAAAAGCAGAACAACAAAACATGTTTACCTACTCTGAATGACAGTAAAACAGAGGGCGAAACACAAAAGCTCTAATCAGCCATAAGGAATTAACAATTACACATCACATCCATTGATTACTGGGGTCTGTGTTGTTTGCCGTTTACAGTACAATTGTCTCTAGCTTTCAGGCCAGTGAGAGGAAGAAAAGAGGCCATTACAGTGTGTGTATCAACAGGTAGACCTAAACTGTTGACATGTATACAGACTAGAGAAGAGTGGAGGTGTTAGAACTGCAGAAGAAAAGGGTGAATGTCCTCCCTCTCCGTCAGGGCACACTCCACCATACACATCAGGGGATTGATAGCATTCCTCATTCCATTCCAATCATTACTATGAGCCCGTCCTCCGATTTCTACCTCCACCTGCCTCCCCTGATACACACGTATAGTACTGTCTCTGGGAAGTGTAGTGGAGGTGGTTTGGACCATGCTCGCCTGAGACACGGAGATGTGTGTTAGCTCCAATGACTAGCCTTTAGCTCAGTGAGCTAACATAGTCTTGTTGGTGCTCTTATGACCCAGCCAGGATCAAACCCCAGTCGGGTCACATGGCTCTACCATTGCTGCAGTGTCAGTGGTCAAGGTGAGGAGGGAGGGAAGATTCATCAGTTCCATTGTCTCTGTCTGTCCTCCGCTCAGTGGCTGAATTCCTCTCTGTTCTTCTTGTTAGGTCTTAGCTTAGCTTAGCAGAGTTTAGCTCAGCAGAGCTTTGCACCCATGAGACCTGTCATGTTCGTGAACATACAGTAACTCAGTCTAATCATCTCATCACCTTACGACCATTACCATTGGCTGAAGAGCATCCCCCGCCCAGGCAGTTTTGTGAGAGCACCAATGAAACACAGGAACACAAATTGCCATATCACATGATGAAAGCCAGACTAGATATCGTACTATGATACATAAACACAACAAAGCACAAAGAAAGGACACTGCAACATTTTGTCTTTTTTATATATAAAAGGGCGCACAAATATATTAAAACTTATGTACAATAAGTTGGATGTCATGTGCCGCGGCGTGATGAACTCCTGCCAGTCAGACTCGACCAGCCGATGCTGCCTGCCAGTCCGACTCTACTAGTCGATTGCCTACTCACTGCTATGATCAGAACGGAATCGGTGGAGAAAAAGGCAACAGAAACGTTAAACAAGGCACTGTCAGAACTAGACATAGGTCTAGGTCTAGGGCCAGGGCCTATAGCGCCCTCCTCTGGATGAACACACACACACACACACACCCACGCACACACACACACTCGGCATGTATGTGCACGCACACGCACACACATGGCCAGCTAAAGAGTCACCCATCAGGATAGTGAATTGAATTTTTTATACACTGCTCTCTCCATGAAACAATGACCAAAAAAAAAAATGCAACAAAAATGATAAATACTTTCTTCTGAATTGGTCTCAACACCAGCATCTGATTACAGGAAAAAAACAAACAAAGCACGCGAAAACAAACAAAACAAAAATAATCATACTTTTTTTTTTGCTGTACACATTTCTTTATATACAGTGCCTCCTAGTGGTGGGGTCCTTCCACTGCAGCTTCTGAGAAAACCAACGGCTCAGTTACAGTCACACACCATGTCTACAGCGCCCCCATCAGTACGGCGGTGGCATAGACCCTGCTCCTCCAGCTGAGAGACAC
>NC_139676.1:3064770-3069770 GCF_951799395.1 Argentina silus | reverse complement strand
TCTTTCTCTCTCTCTCCTTCTCTTTCTTCCCCCCCCCTCACCTGTGTGGTCTTGGGTGGGTCCTCTGTGAGCGCTGGGCGCTGCGCTGGTCTGGACCAGCCACTCTGCGCCTGTGTCTCTTTCCATAGTCCAGCCACACAGGGACGGGTTCTCTGCCCAGCCGAAGTCACAAGCAAACCACAGGTACTCTGGGTCAGAGGGGGACAACAGAGAGACGTCAGAGAGACAAGACAGAGCAAGACAAAAAGCGGGTCATTTTCTCTGTGTAGCTTTCCTTTAATACAGTCTACTGAAAAGCACTGGAACTGAAGATGTCCTGTTTGATGAAAAACAGATTCCCAGATTTGGACACGTGCGTTTAGGATCGAGAGAGGGAAGACTGAGGGGACCTTGCAGAGAGAGGGAGGGAGGGAGGGAGTGCCACCAAAACAGTGATGAGGACCAAACCATTTCCAGACCGTGTGGGTGTGTACGAGTGTATGCGTGTGTGTGTGTGCGTGTGTGTGTGTGTATGTGTGTGTGTTTGCGTGTGTGTGTTCTTGTCTGCGAGACAGAAATACTGTATGTTTTCCAGCTCCACTGCCATGCCAGCTCTGCTCAGTAACATGGCGGCGGTGGTTAACCACAGCAGCAGATGAACGCTCTCTCCCTCCCTCCCTCCCTCCCTCCCTCCCTCCCTCCCTCCATCAACTCTGAACAGAGAGAATACTATTCTGCTGCTCCAATACACACTGCAGGAGAGACCCCTGATTGGCTGCTCTGTCCCCCCTGGTTGTCATGGGATACTCCAGCTCTCAGTTCACTGACACCCAGCGGCTACTGGAGGGGGGGGGGGGGGGGTGGAGGTAGAGAGGAGGGGGCGAGGGAGAGATGGAGGGAAAGTAGAGAGAAAGAAAGAGGGAGGGAGAGGGAGGAGGGAGGGAGAGAAGCAGAGAGAGGGAGTGAGAGAGAGAGAGAGAGAGAGAAAGAGAGACAGAGAGAGAGAGTAGGGAGGGAGAGACAGAGAATAAAGAGTAGGAGAGAGAGAGAGAGACAGAGACAGACAGACAGAGTAAGGGGTAGTTTCCGAGCGTTCTCACCTGGTACGATGATGTCCACCGTTGGTTCCTCTGCCACCGCGGTGCCACCTGCCAGACAGACGGGCACAGTCAGGGGGGGTGACAGGTCACAGGGTACACACACACACACACACACACACACACTCTACACACTACACACAGTCTACACACACCCTAGAGAGAGAGAGAGAGAGAGAGAGAGAGAGAGAGGGATAGAGGGAGAGAGGGAGGGTGTGTGAGCACCTGTGGTGTCGTAGTCGTCACCGGTGGCTGGTTCACCATGACAGTCGTCCTGGTCGGGGTCACAGTCCTCAGGGACAGGACCAGGCACGGTCACAGTCACCGACGTCGGCGCGGTCACAGCCAACGTGGTCACAGCAAATGTGGTTGCCAAGGGCGTGGAGGGTGGCGGGGGAGTCGTGGGCTCTAGAGAGAGAGAGAGAGAGAGAGGGGAGGCAGAGAGAGATTAAGCCACAGACATTCACAACACACACTCTGGGTGGAGATCGGAAATGGAAATGAGAGGCTGGTGGAGGTAGAAATGGGAGGACGGGGCTCATTGCAATGCATGGAACGGAATCAGGAATGGTATCAAACACGTGCCCATAAAAAGTGTGATTTGAATCTTGAAAGCTACTTATTATTTATTTATTATTATGCCATTAAGTTATCTCCCCTGGGTCTTGGTGAGTGTGATTAAAGCGTACATTCAATATGTTTCCCTCAAGCAACAACAAGACAGTGATCACAGAGGACCATACATCTCAAGGGGTGATGATGGAGATTTGGATAATTAGACGAGATGGCTCATGATAGAGTTCCAGATGAGTGTGTGTGTGTGTGTGTGTGTATTCATACACCTTGTTGAGTGAGTGTTTGAAGTGTGTGTCCGTGTGTGTGTGTATGCGTGTGCTCTCTCTTTGATGTGATGTGTACTGATCTGGGATTGATAGCAAAAGTTTTATATTTAGGTTTCGATGGGCTGAGGAGGTTACGCATCAGACTGTATGTCTGTGCCCCGATGCTACTAATGAGAATAGCTCTCTGCCCATCTCCATCGTCGATTGCATTGGCCTAAAAAAACTGGTCTAGAATCTCACAGGATTCTTCTTACGTCTGATTCTTAGCATCAAACGCTGACAGCGTGCCAATCATTGCCATTATTCTCTGCTTTATTCCTCTCTCCCCGTTTGAAATCCCACAGTCCTACCGCACTCCTGATCGACTAAACAGCTGGCTAGCACACGTAGCTGAACAATTTTCGCCCTTAGTTGCATCCAACTTGCCATCTTCATCTTTGTTTTACCGTCGTCACCATGAATATGTAATATCATGAATGATGATTCTGGACCACTCTATATTTTTCGATGGTAACTTTATTGCCTTGTTCTTAAAGATACGATGCAGTCAGCAAAGCACCACATCAACGGCTAGAGCGTGAGTACTAGTACTAACACAATGAAGCAGCGCCCCCTACTGGACTCCACAGGTGAGTACTAGGTAAATTAGCAATAATAATAATAAGCTCAGATGTACAAAAATAAAATAACTACCACAGTTTTGTATAAATGGCAATATGACATCACACACAGGACACAGCACCTGCTGCCTCCAAAGCCAAGCTTTCTCCATGGGCAAAGTTCAAACGTTGCCTAACATCCAAGAAAGGCGACGATGCAGAGCTCCCCAGGGGCTGCTGCTTCCCCTACTGGGGACTCTTTAAACTCAATTTAAAAAAATAATTGGTTTTCAATACAGAAAATATTGTCTGAAAACTCTCTTGTTTATGTTTTTCTTTCATAGTAGGCTTAGATAGATAGGATAATAATAATAATAATAATAAAAATAATAATAATAATAAATACAATAATTATATAATCAATTATTATAATAATATAATAATACACTTTATTTATATTGCACCTTTAACAAACAATAAAAGTGGAAAAACAATCAAACACAACACATTAAAAAGAATAGTAGCATCAGTATCAGTTAAAGGCTAGTCTATAAACATGAGTTTTAAGAAGAGATTTAAAAGAGAATATTCATCTTGCTAGCCAAATATCCTCACAGCTAAGTGTCTGGCTGGTCATTTTCCATAAACTTGATAGCCTAATAGCCTACTGAAAAGTGTCTGCAGTGAGAGTTTAGTTTAGTTTATTAGCTGTTGCTCAAGCAGCTAACCTGAGATAATACCACATGAAATTAAAATGCAATTGAATAACAAACATTGTCAGAAACCAAGAAACAATAAAAGCCAGAGAATTACTCAGATGCAGAGGCATTTTTATAAGTGTTGCCACAACAACGGTCCTGTGGCCCACCCAACACACACACACACACACACACACACACACACACACACACACACACACACACACACACACACACACACACACACACACACACACACACACACACACACTGTTATTGTTGAGCCACTTAATTCATGCGCAAGTAAGGACGTAATGTTCGGGCGCAATGTTCGGGCGTGAACGAGCGGGCTAGCCGCGATAAATTGAATGTGTGCTGTGTCCGATATCTGAGCTGAACGATGTCTTTCCTTTATCAGCCTACAGACTGAGAGCGATATCGGTCTTAACACCGAAGCGTTACAGTATAGTATGCTGAATAACAGTATGGCTGTTATGAATCCGAATTCCTTGTTTTGTAGGATAAAGAAGCATAATGGAACGGTACAGTACGTAAAGTCAGCCTCGACGAGAAGCCAAATACTGTGGAGGCTTTACGAGCGCAGCTCAAAGAGAAGTTATTACTGGAACCAACTTTTACTCTGCAATATGAGGATCCTGAGTTTAACCATGCACTGTGCAATGTAACCGACATGGCGGAGTTGCCAGACAGAGCAACCCTGAAGGTTATTCTTTTTTTTTAACGACAGTTAGTCCGCTGCTGGTTCCACACCAAGCACCTGTGACACAGAAGTATTGTCCACCGCCAGCTCATCCGACTTGTCCAGGTGAGATCGGTGGCCCGCAAGATTTGAAATCCCAATGTTCTCCGTGGACATAGAATTCCGACAGAGGCAGGGAAATCTTGCATATTTCAAAGATGAAAAATACATGCTTTTTTCTCGGGACATGAAGCATGATGTCTTAGATAAGCTAGCTTTAGCGATGTGCAGTTACACAGCCTACCCAGATGATGGATGCTTCAGTCAGGTGACCTCTGATCCTGAAAGGGAAGCATCCCTGCCTCACAGAACCGGGCTTGCCAACAGGATGGATTGGCTGGAAGAATAGTCTCAAGTTTAAGATGTGAAATGACCGCTTGCTAAATATAAATACATGATTGCATCGGAGTGTGTGCGGCTTTCTTCTTTTCTTTGAAGCGCCACGAGTAGCATCCACATGTTGCATAGAGAACATGTGTGTATGTGTATATGTGTGTATGTGTGTACGTGTGAGTGTATGTGTGTGTGTGTGTGTGTGTGTGAGAGAGAGAGAGTACACACACACACGCGCACACACCCACACACACACACACACACACACACACACACACACACACACACAGCCTACCTACCCTGTATTTCACAGCCCAGCAGCTCCAGCCTCAGGCCCAGTCCCTCGGAGGAGGCCCGGTCCGGGTAGACCCGGAGGTACCGGGTCAGGAGCGAGCCCAGAGAGCGCAGCTCCGGGGTGTCGTGGTTCTGGTTGCCTATGAAGATCTGAACCCAGAAGAGAGGAGGAGAGGAGACACGTTAGGAAGTGAATGAGTGAGTGAGTCTGATGAAAAATGAAAGAAAAACAAAATTCGATGACCAAATCTAATGACACAAAACTAGTTTAATTGAATTTTTACGGCTATGAAAACATCTGTGCTTTGATATGTTGTGTCACAGTGAGGGACATATGAGAGTGGTTGGTCCCCTGCTGTTAGCAGCTAGCCGCCTGGCGGGACAGCAAACCTGCTGCC
>NC_139676.1:3057270-3062270 GCF_951799395.1 Argentina silus | reverse complement strand
TCCTCTCTGTCTACAGTACCTGCACATGCACACGCACGCACGCACACACGCACGCACACACACACACACACACACACACACACACACACACACACACACACACACACACACACACACACACACACACACACACACACACACATCCTCTCCAGGTGTCCTCTGGGACCCAGACAGAACATTTCTAGTCTGACATACAGCACATATCTATATTCCTCTCTGCCTACAGTGTCAGTCCAGAGAAGAAGATGTCAGGCCTAAAACACAGATGTTTATAATCCAATCTGACTGAATTCTTTCTTCCTATTCATTACAATGTAACACTGTTGCAAGGTTATTGACTTATTACTTCTAACACTATAGCACCACCAGTAGTACTGTACCTATAACAGATATATTGTTGTTGTTGTTGTTGTTATTGTTGTTATCTGCATAAATGAGTCAACATTACCTTCTGTTTGGAGCCCTCCTTCACCGTGACCCAGTCTTCTCCATTGGAGCTCACGTCCACTTTATATGACCTCACAAAGTACTGCTTCTTGGTCTCCTTGGAGATGGCTCCCTGTGTTCCGACGGCGGAGACGAAGCGGAGGAAGCCCAAGTCCACCTGACCGTCAAATCAAAATCGAATCAAACTTTATTTATACAGCACATTTTCATACACGACTGAAATGCTCACAGCTGAAGAAGTTAGATTTTTACTTCAGTCTTTACTATCTTTTACTGACATCTATCTGGAAAGCGACACTGTGGAAAGAGGGGTGTGGTATGTCACACACACACACACACACACACGCATGCATGGCAGTGTGGGAGACTCTGGTCTGTGCCAGTCTCAACCAATTTCACGGCTGTCTGCAAGCATCACTAATGAACAGTGTGGTATCCATTACTGTGTGTGTGTGTGTGTGTGTGTGTGTGTGTGTATGTGTGTGTGTGTGTGTGGATGAGTGTATAGTGTGTGTGTGTGTGTGTGTGTGGATGAGTGTATAGTATGTGTGTGTGTGTGTCATTGGGAATGACCCCAGACCAACAAAAGCTCTGATACATTCCGAGAGGGTAAACAGCCAGGGAGGGTGTGACGTCGCCAACTCAGTCCCCCTCTGTTTAAAGCTGTCGTGTGAAACAGCACAATGACCCTAAGGAGAAGAATGGCCGTGCAAGGCCAGACTGCCTAGATTCGCCGGCATGTCGATGATGATTGATTAACTCATTTAGTGTCCCGAATATAGTCGCCCAAACTGTCAACATTCTAGAGTGCCTTTAGGGTGCTATGGGTAACTTTATTCACCAAAAATGCATACATGATGACGCTTCATTTTGTCGCCAATCAAAGTATTGTTGCTTGGTAAATACCTAAAAGATAAAACACTTGGCACTCTCGGTGGTGAGTGTTCCGGAATTCTTTGGCATTTAGTGAGTTAAGAAATCCGAAACTCCAACGACCTCGCAGGAGCAACAAACGAACGGATTTGTCATCCATTTTTGAAATGGTCAAGCGTTTGACAGAGTGAGTTAGAGTGACTCGAGATAACAGGAATCAATCTGTACTGTAGAACGTTCCGGGAGACAATATCTGGCACTAAACCAACAGTCAAAACACCATGAAACACTAAAACGCGATGTCACTTTTCCCACATTCAAAACATGACGAAACCCTAAAATGTGATGTCAGAAGATTTTACACCAGAAAGGGACTTGTTGGCTGTGATATAATTTCCCATTGAATACAGCAGATTACTGTACATACATTTGTGTGTATAATAACTGTATATTTACCGTATCATCCATATTTAAATAAACACTGGTCACCAGAGGGGAAATCCCAATCCCGTAAGTTTAACCATTGCATGAAAAACATGTTGTGCTTGGGTTCATGGTACGAAGTCTCTGTAGGCTGGTGTGTCATCAAATTACCACAGAAATACCGCTGTGACAGACTAGAGGCCGAGAAGGCACCAGAGCCTCCTTGTTCAGCCTCTCTGTCTGCCTCCGCCCCGAGGAACGACAGGAAATAACCCTCCCGTGGGTGCCTGTGGGTTGACGGATAGACAGAACTCTCCTGGGAACCAGAAACTCGCAGGCTTCCATTCCGGAACCCTCCCTACTGTATCCGAGAATCCCTTGGGGGGGGGGGGTTTAGAGCCAGCATACACGGCCCTCTGAATACTGACTGAGAATCCAACGGAACGCTACAGGCTAACCTGTCTGGAATGTTGAGCCGCTTTAGCATTTGAGCTACATGGTAATTCCACTTAATAAGAAACCGCATTGGTATTCACACAGAGAAACAGGAGTCTCGGGAGGACAAGACACCCAGCGGCAAAATCTGTATATATTGAAAAATGCTAAGAATGTCGGCCAGAAGGTGGGCTTTGAGTGAGTCAAGGGGGTTCTGGGTGGGACCAGGGGTCCTGGTCGGGTCTGGACGGGTCAGGCCTTGGAAGCCCAGGTCCAGGTCCAGGTCCAGGTCCAGGTCCAGGTCCAGGTCCAATCTCTCTCCCTGCGTCTCCTATCTGACGTGTCCTGAGCTCCGCTCCCCAGGACAGACCAAGCCGAGCCAAGCCGAGCCAAGCCGAGCCAAAGCCCCTGCTCGCCAGGCTTCCTCGATGAAAAGACTGCTGCTAATTACGGCTAATTACTTCTCCATATTGTAACGAATCAACACTTGGCCCCGGGCACACTCCCGGCAACACTCTCAGCCCCTCTAGTGGGCAGAACAATGGGATGGACAGAGACAGGCACGGCTCCATTCAACCCCACTGTGACTAAAGGACCAGAACAAAAACACTGGCACATCCCTTCAAAACAGGATATTGGTGTTTTTTTTGTGGAGAACGGCGAAGGGGGAGAGGCTTGTAATCAGTGAAGTGTGACCTACTTGTCAGACCCCTGTGCGTTGTCTTTATGCCATTAAGCAGACGTTTATATTTTTTCAAAGCGACTAACAGTACACTGAGTACATACATTGTTAGTACATATGGTCCCAGCGGGAATTGAACCCACAACCTTAATGTCGTGTTCTACCGACTGAGCTACACTGGACCACAGTGTGTTTCTCCATTCACACACACACACACACACACACACACACACACACACACACACACACACACACACACACACACACACACACACACACACACACACACACACACACACACACACACACACACACACACACACACACACACACACACACACACACACAGTATCATTACACAGCCTTCTGACCGCATGTTAGATGCTGTGGTGAGGTGTGGTGAGGTATGTTACCGCGCTGGCTACAGGGACAGATCCACTTCACTGAGCGAGCTGAGAAGAGAGGTACAGCCCGGGGTCGACCCTGTTAGAACATTCAACATACAGTAGAGCAGCTTGGCAGGCAGTGTGTTCAAGAGAGAGAGAGAGAGAGAGAGAGAGAGAGATGGATGTATAGATATACATGTATTTTTCCCACGGGGAACAGGTTAACTGAATAGTAACCTGACCTCAATTCAAAGGCCAATACTTATCTATCGTGTATCTGTCTAGGATTTATTGATATATTTATCCTTTATCTATGCTATTCTCTCTCTTTTTTGCTGTGACAAAACCAATTAAGCTCAAGACAAATGCATAACCCAGAACACGTGGATCCCTCCACAGTCGTAGAACGAGTTCCAAGTTCTTAAGTAGAATCCAGTCCCCTTCTGTCGTAAATTCTAGAGTTTGTAGAATCTGATTTGTGTCAACGATACTCCTAGTGGCCTTTCCTGGGTCCAGAGTGCAGGCAGGCATTCCTCAAGACGTCCCTGAGGAGAGGGTCCTCGTCAGGCGGTCTCTGAGGACCCCTTTGTTTTCAGTTTTTCCTCTCCGTCCTCCAAAAAACACACACACTCGTTCCCCAGCTGAAATGTGTTCTCCAGATGTGAAGCCCAGTTTCCTGGTCTCGTCACACACACACACACAGACACGGCTAAGATAAACGTTCCTCCTCAAGACAGCGTCTAAAAATATCTCTATACTAGGAGAGGAAGGAAGTCTGCCCTGGTCTTCTACCTCTCAGGTCTGAACAACATGTCAATCCAACACTGCTAAGCCGCCATTTTGGGGATGAATGACGAGTCATGGCTGGCAGTTTCAGCAATACCTGTGGTGTTCGGAGGAAACACGGAATGAACCCACGAATGTAGAGCATAAAGAACGATTAAACAAATCAGCATCGTAGCACCTAAATACAAAAGATAATTAATGATAATGGCGTGTAAAGCAAATGTCCTGTCTTACAAATTGATGTCAGGCGACATTAAAATGACATCATGAATGATAGTATGATGGAAATAGTCTCAATAAAACATTAACGTCTCTTTATGAATAATAGAATTGTATGTAGTGCAGGCATGCATGCATGAATTAGCCAGCTTGTTATATTCTCTCTGAGGTAAGATGAATGAACATGCTGCCGAGTAGGCCACGCACACACTCTCTTACACACACACACACACACACACACACTCGCACACACACACTCGCACACACACACACACACTCGCACACACACACTCGCACACACACACTTGCACACACACACACACACACACACACACACTCGCACACACACACACACACTTGCACACCTGCACTCACACACACAGGCACGCGCACGCACACGCACACGCACGCACACATACACACACGCACCACACTTAATCAAATAAAATGGAAAACTCTCCTCTGGAAACCACTAGTCATAACTCACCTCCCTTCACACAGTGTGGAGTATACAGGCTAGAATAGTTTCTACACTATAAATCAAACTATCACAGAGATCCTTGAAAACGTCACGTGATTGAAGATACTTTGAACAACCCTTTAAATTTGCTTGACAAAGCAGAGGAGCACACCTTTTCACAGAGGCAAATACAAGCAAGGACACTCCATCAACCCAGCACACACACACACACACACTACGGGCATCACAACCAGTCCACCACACACACGTGCGTGCACGCACACACATA
>NC_139676.1:3044770-3047270 GCF_951799395.1 Argentina silus | reverse complement strand
GGGTGGTTACGGAGGTGATGCAGGTGCCATTTTTAACTCACACACCGGAATGGGGGTGGGGAAGACGACACACATTTAGCATCCCCCCCTCGCCCCCCTCGCCCCCTCCCTTCGATTCTCCCTCCACTCCCCCAGCCCCCACCCCCATTCCTGTCCTAGATTCAGCAGCCCTACCTTGCCAGTGCCGGAGCATCCATCTAATCAGCAGGTCACCCCCCTACTTCCCCCTCCTCCACCCCCCCCACCCCCCACCTCACCCCCCCTTACCAACCCCCTCCTCTCCAAGGACAAACGGCCCATTAGCTAAATGAGCCTAGGGTCTTCTGTACCTGTCCTGTCTGCTCCTCTCCTCACCTCTCTTTTCCTTTCTTCTCCCCTCCTCTCCTCCTCCCTCTCCCCTCCTCTCCTCTCTCCTCTCTCCTCTCCTCTCCTCTCAGCTCCTTTCCTATTCCAGTGGAAAATTCCCAGCTTCTCCTGGAGCCAGCCAGGAACAGCAGCTAGAGCAGGGGAGGAACAGGAAGTGGCGAGCAACAACAGGAAACCAGTTCCTGCTTCCTACTACTGCATCCCACTCTCTTTGGAATGTCAGGGCGGGATGGGAGCCCTACAGTGGAGGCTGGTGGAGGTAGAAATCGGAGGACGGGCTCATTGTAATGCATAGCAATGAGCCCGATTTCTACCTCCACCAGCCTCTCCTGCTGTGGATACTTCAGTAGATCTGAAAGGGGTTGGATGGAGCTTATAGCTAGCTCCATCTTGCCCTCTGATAGACTAGATGACAGTTTCGCCATCTTGCTTGTACCTATTCAATCCTTTTAGATCTACAGCTGAGGCAGAGACCAGGGGAGGCTGGTGGAGGTAGAAATTGGAGGATGGGCTCATTGTAATGCATGGTCAGCAGCTGTTTCTGGACCCTAGAGTTCAGCCCAACACTGAGGGGTCTCTTCAGGTGAGTGTGTCACCAAGGCGTCTCGGACCACCAAGGCGTCTCGGACTGTGGCCAGTCCAATGGGATGCAGGGTTCATTTGGGTTCATTTAGGTTCATTTGGGGTAATTTGGGTTCATCTAGGTTCATTTGGGGTCATTTGGAGAGGCTGTGGTTGGTTGTTGCTTTAGCTTGTGATGGAAATTGCAGAATTGACCTATGTTCGCCAGCATAAATGTAACCATGTGACCGTTCAGATGAGGACGGTGTGCTTCCGTCCTTAGCTTTTGTATGATACACACACACACACACACACACACACACACACACACACACACACACACACACACACACACACATAAACACACACATAAACACACACATAAACACACACACCACTGCCAGAGATGAGCTGACCTGTTTTGAAGACCTCGTAGCGAACGGAGAAGCCCGCTCCGTGGGTCTCGTAGTCGGACACGAACTTGATGAAGAGCTGGCCCCCGTTGGAGATGATGGGGGACGGGGCGATCTTCCCACAGAACTTCCCCAGGGTGGGGGCCTTCTCATCCCCCCCATTGAACACCTCCACGTAGTCATACCTGGGGAGACACAGACATGGGGGGGTTAGTGAGGTTCTAACTAACCCTAGTGAGGTTCTAACTAACCCTAGTGAGGTTCTAACTAACTCTAGTGAGGTTCTAAATGACCCTAGTGAGGTTCTGACTGACCCTAGTGAGGTTCTGACTGACCCTAGTGAGGTTCTAACTGACCTTAGTGAGGTTCTAACTAACCCTAGTGAGGTTCTAACTGACCCTAGTGAGGTTCTAACTGACCTTAGTGAGGTTCTAAATAACCCTAGTGAGGTTCTGACCCAGTGGGAGGGTTGTGATAACAAGAGGGTGAACCCAGGAGAACACGTGGACATGACTTCATCTGTCTGTTATCTATGGGAACCTATGGAGCCATTTCACCTCCATCTTCACAGCCTAACAGCAGCCAACCCACTACCCCCTTATTGGCTGGCTGGCTGGCTGGGTCAGAAATAGGCAACGGGGGCCTACCTACAGTCATATACTGTATGGTGTGCGTGCGTGTGTGTGTATGTGTGTGTGTGTGTGTGTGTGTGTGTGTGTGTGTGTGTGTGTGTGTGTGTGTGAGAGAGAGAGAGAGAGAGAGGGTGAAGTGTGAGAACATGTGAGGTAGGTCCAGGCTAAAACTGTGTCTAATGCCATGACCAACCCTGGGGAGTGAGGGCAGCCTTCTCTCATGTGTGACCGTGTGTGTGTGTGTGTGTTTGACCGTGTGTGTGTGTGTGTGTGAAAGAATGTTGTTGAGGTGAAATGGTGAGATCATAGTGTCTGTTCTGAGGACAGAACACGTCTTTTCTCACCAACCCTCATCCTCTCTGAGCCAGCTGTGGAAACACCGTCCACCCAGTACAAATAGGACTACAGGCAGTACACACACACACACACACACACACACACACACACACACACACACACACACACACACACACACACACACACACACACACACACACGCACACACAGTAGCTACTTCATCAGTAGGTT
>NC_139676.1:3024770-3037270 GCF_951799395.1 Argentina silus | reverse complement strand
ACATGAGAGGGCCTGTGACTGTGTGGGGGGGGTGTGTGTGGGGGGGGTGTGTGTGTGTGTGGGGGTGGGGGGGTGAGGGTGCCGATGTTAGTTCCGTCTCACCACAACGGACGACAACACAGTTGTTGACCGCACGCTGATAATAGTATGCTGTTGGCTTGCAGGGTTTCACTGAGGTCTGACAACATTATTAGTACACACACACACACACACACACACATACACACCCACACACACACACACCACACACACACACACACACACACACACACACACACACACACACACACACACACACAGTGTCCTAGTATGTCCTCTCACATGAATGCCACAGACGTACCCTATAACTGGGGGGTTTTCTCTGCCCCCCACCCTCTCTCTCTTTCTCACTCTCTCTCTGCCCCCCCGCCTCTCTCTCTGCCCCCCCCACCCTCTCTCTCACTCTCTCTCTCACTCTCTCTGCCCCCCACCCTCTCTCTCTTTCTCACTCTCTTTCTGCCCCCCCTCTCTATCGCACTCTCTCTCTCACTCCCTACTCTCTCTCTCTCTCTGCCTCCCCCCCCCCCTCATCCTCCATCTCTCTCTCCCCCCTCTCCTCTCCCTCCACTGTCCTGCTGTGCTGTGAGTCTCTGTGATTCACAGCTCTGGCCTTCTGAAGATCCGGACCAGAGGGACACACTCTGTCTCCATGTATTTACTGCTACCACTGGGGAGAGCCGGCCGGGCCAAGAAGTTCCTTCTAAGCAGACCAGGGGAGGCTGGTGAAGGTAGAAACCGGAGGGTTAGGGTTAGGGTTAGGGTTAGGGCTCATTGTAACACCTGGAACGGAACGCGGTTGATACCATTCCTCATTCCATTCCTTGCATTACAATGAGCCCGTCCTCCGATTTCTACCTCCACCAGCCTCCCCTGAAGCAGACCCGTGTTAAGGGTTGTTCTTGAGCCTGTCTGGAATGCTATATGGGCAGGGTTTGCACTATTCTCATTGGTTCATTGGTCGGCAAACTCAATCAAGCACGGGCTACTTTTTCAATAACAACTTTTAAAACAGATTTCCTCAATTAGCCTTTTGAATCGATAGCCTAAATCCATGGCGCCGGCCGATTCTACTTTCTACTGTCAAAGGGCATTTCTTTATATCTGTCACGCTGTTTCAGTGCGGATGTAAAGCCTGTCTGTCTCTAGGCCCGCTTCTGGTTGGCTACGCTGGCAGAACCAATCAGAAGCCTACAGAGTCTGGACAAAAGCCTTATTGATGCTATCTGCTTCACTGTCCTTTCAAGGATGAACACAAAGTTATCGGATCCGGGTATGATTTCAAGGGAAGAGTCCGAGACAACATTTCTCTCCAACAACAACCGACCTCATCTTCTGCCCTCTCTCCCTTAGCCTCTGAGTGTCCTATGAAACGCCACAAAAGACCGAAAAAAACCAACTCACAGTCTTCCAAAATATGTCTTTTGAAAAACGCAACATTTGGAAACATAATTATACAGTCCTTTTTTCCTCGGAGGAAGGAAAAGATATGTTTGGTAGGGCAGCCCATAGGAGGAAGCAAGCAACCAAACCCAGCATGCTCTTTACGAGTGGAGGTTAGTTCTTTGTTAGGTTAGTTAATTGCAGCCATGTTCCGTGGCACAGTGACATGTGTGTTCTATTTGAGCCTGTAATTGAATTAAGAATAGGGAGCGGTGAGTATGCCCCCCCTGCCCCCCAACTCCCACCCCGTCCCCCCACGACATTCTATCTGATAAGGGAGGAATTTAGAGTTATGAGTTATGAGGAGACGTTTGAAATGTAGTCAAGCAACGGTCGGGAGGTTCAACGCAGCAGAGGAGGAATGACAGTATGATAAATTCGCCTCTGTACATTCATGGGAAATACGAGCCCTACTTTAAGGCTGTGATGTAACGGGTTGAAATTCCCAACCGGTTTCCAATGATGGTTTTATTGGTAGTAGAGACATATCATGTTTTGGAGGTTTGGTTTGGTCAGATGAGGCCGAAAAACAGGCAAGTTTTTCTTTTGGAAAATTCAACCGAAGCTGTGGTCTGGAGGCTCCCTCATTTGGCATATTTTAAACGTTTGACTCTTATCCAAAAACAACATTAATTTCTGCCAAAATAAAACTATGGGCTACAGCTTACTCCCCTGCCAAAAAACATCCAATATACATTCTCGCAACAAATATCTAATATCAGCATCATAACACTGGCCAAGACGTCGCACACTAGGTACTTGGAGATGGAAATGGCTACTGTGTTTTTCTAACCGAAGGCATTCTAACCATAGAAACACAATTCTATTCTATTTGTTCTATTTTTATGATTCTAAGATGGGTTCCACCGCGGGACACGAAATCTCTGGGTATAGATTCTAGAATGTAGAATCTATACACTATCCAGTATCTGTCAGAAGGCTAAGGACTGCTAACGTTTTATTGGTCCCCTGGCAATGAAACATGATCCAATAGTAGTCGAGAACCCCACCTGCGAGACAGCGTTCGTCAGTGACTCTGTGATTTACACAGGGAGGTTATGGAGCATATATAAAGACAGAGGAACCCTAATAAAAATATTATTATTTATTATGAGTTATTTATGGAAGATTGTGAACACATGGGCTTTTGTGAGGGTGAATACTCTTGGGGTGCACTCGCCACAGTGTGTGTGTGTGTGTGTGTGTGTGTGTGTGTGTGTGTGTGTGTGTGTGTGTGTGCGTGCGTGCGTGCGTGCGTGCGTGTGTGTTACCCAGTTCATAATCAATGGACACTTCTCAGTAACACTGCTGAGAGCGGCAGTGTTTTCACCAACCATCACACAGAAGAACAATCTCATCTTTAATCTAAAAATATCTCAGACAGCACGTACTCCAAATCTCGCCTCATCACATGTTTACACCCAGTCCAGTTTCCTCACCAACTGCTAATGCCCTCTGGACAATGATCGTGGCCCTTCACTAAGCTTTTCCACGCTCTAGAGTCTAGGGACCTGACATATATTGACGACCAATAGATGGCGCAGTTCAACACTACATCCACGATAAGAGTGACCGGGCGGCCGCTACTTACTTGCAGTCCCGGTCTTCCAGATCGAAATGCGGGTTGAAGTTGATGAGGATCTTCTGCCCTGGTTCTGGCGCTTGTATCAGCCAAGCGCATTGTTGAGACGGCGGGTATGATGTTGGATAGCCCGGAGACGTGAGATAATCGGCAGCGGTTATTTCAATCGTATCTCCACATTTATCTGCAAAACAAACACAAGAAACGCGAGAGAGAGAGAGGTTTATTCAGTAGGTCAATGAGATTAATGACACTTGATTCGGCTACTGAATGAAAGTCCTTCAAATTAAAAAGAACCAATGATAATTATCTGTACAACCACCTCGATAGGGATATTCCTAGAATATTGATCATTGTGTAAAAGATACATCTGCTGTAAAATCTATAAAAACACACAATTATCAATGTGCTTAGGGGACAACTAGGTTGGCGCAGTATGTGTAAAAACATAGTAGGCAACCTTATGATATCACCGTATGCGTGTCTATGACAGGGAAAGAGCAAATCTTGAAGCCTATTACACCAAAATGACACTCACAATTAATATAACCCACCGCCACATAAATGATGACAAAACACACCAATAACAAAAACAACTTGCGTTGTTAAACGTCAGTTGGTTCATTTGGGTGTTTCTACGACACCGACAACCGCACACCAAAATAAGAAGAAAGAAGAAAGAAGAAAAAAGGCACGCAAAAAAACCTTCAATAGGATTGATTTCAATTGATTCCAGAGCTGTCACACAGATGCGCCGTCCGGAGCCTTAACAGGTGAGTGGTAGCGTAACACAACAGATAGCAATTATAGGCTAAGGTTACCTCATCTAATTCAAGGATATTACAAATTCACACTTACCACTTAGGGTCAATGAAGCAACAAAGACGATTTCGGTTAAAAACAACAATAGAAATCCACAATGCATCATTGAGCTGTAAATGACAAACATCTGTAAATAAAATAATAAAAATCCCCTATAGGTTTCCTCCCGGTTATATCGGTGGGAAAGCGAAATAACAAATGTCTCAAAGTAGGAGTAATTCGTCTGAAAAGGAAAAGCTTCAGGTCGCCAGCATCCTGTGTTGTTCAGATACGGGCTCCTCTCTCCTCCGCAAGTCGTGTTTCTCTCGCCGAGTAACAACTTGCCATTTCCCAGAAAAATAATCCAAATGCCGAAAACAATTGTTTGGACTCCAGTAGTGGAAAAACCCAGTAACCTACCCTAAAAAAGCGCCCGGCAGTTGTGTGTTTCGCTGTCGAGCTCTTTCTAATATCACAACTGGGGAGGGAAATATCAAATAACGTACTTCCAGGGATCGGTAACCTATCTCATTCCCTCGCTAGCCGGTCAAAAATCAACCAAGGCGGGCAGGAGTTAGGAACGAACGTGTGCGTAACCGGGAGTCCGCGGGTACTGGACTACTATTCCTCTTCACCGTGGTCGCTTTCCCTCTTCTAAAGATACGCAATGACTGGCCGACACAGAAGAAATGTCAGAGGAGTCACTCCTTGGTCCTGACGCAGACTGAGAAAGTAACAGCGGTATTTCCACTCCCCAAATTCCTGTTCCAAGACGCGAGCACGCTCCGACAGACCGATCAGCGCGAATGACACCGGTGCGCCCTGCCCTCCCGCGCGCTCACAGACAGCAGAGAGAGAGAGAGAGAGAGAGAGAGAGAGAGAGAGAGAGAGAGAGAGAGAGAGAGAGAGAGAGAGAGTGAGAGAGAGAGAGAGAGAGAGAGAGAGAAAGAGAGAGGGGGGAGAGAGAGAAAGAGAGAAAGAGAGAGAGAGAAAGAGAAAGAGAGAGAGAGATGGAACATCGAAAAATGCACATAGAATAGCGACACTCAACCATTATCACCAGCTATCCATGATTCATCACAATAATTTAAAACATGTATCATTTTAAGGGCCCGTTATAACATTGGCACATTGATGAACGCGTAACATGACACTGCCTGACTTTTACGCACTTGATGTTGAATTATGGAACCAATTTGTTTGGTTCTCTGATGGGACAAAACGACTGTATTCAATTCGATGACTGATATACTATTGTAATAACATTATAATAACAGCATATGTCTTATCACCCATACAAAGGCAATCCCCCGTGTCTTCATAAAACCGATCCTATGCACAGCAGCTGTTGCGTATCAACGAGACTACGGACTGTGTTGTCTTATCGTTACTCAAGAGTCTGTGGAAAGATCGGACTGTATCTCTACAGAGCAGGGGGAGGCTGATGGAGGTAGAAATCGGAGGACGGAGGCTCATTGTAATGCATGGAATGAATGAGGAATGGTATGAGCCCGTCCTCCGATTTCTGCCTTTACCAGCCTCCCCTGAGGTGAATTGGAAAGCTATGTGCGGTGCTGAGCTTGTGTCACAACAAGCATACGACAACAAAAGACGAAACGAAAAAAACGGGGGGAAAAAATCAATTTACAGTTATATATTTCCCATGTCATTTAGTCATTCCCATCAATATCATCATATTGACCGAACAAGGCATTGTCATTTACATAAGACTCACAGCGAACACTTCTACTTCTGCTAGCGGTGCAGCGAGGAGCTTTAAGAGTGAAACGTCGACCTCAGCAGAGGCGCTTCACTTCATTACTGACAGGAAACTGGGCCAAGCTTCACTGCTTTCAGAGGTACAGCTTAACCTGGGATGAGTGGGCACATGCTGGCAGTGTGTGTGTGTGTGTGTGTATGTGTGTGTGTGTGTGTGTGTGTGTGTGTGTGTGTGTGTGTGTGTGTGTGTGTGTGTGTGTTAATAAGAGTGTGTGTGTGTGTGTGTGTGTGTGTTAATAAGAGTGTGTGTGTGTGTGTGTGTGTGTGTGTATGAGGCAGTCAGGCAGTGGTGTGTGTGTGTGCAGAGGATGGTCGTCAGTGTTTAAGGATGGACAGAGCAGTGACTCCTGTCTCCAGTGCGGAGGAAGATACTATCGACCCATTGTATCTGTGTTGGTCCACTTCCACAGGGGAGAGAATGACCTTTTTGTTATCCTGGACAGCGTCTCAGAAATCATTATGCTGTCTAACACATCTCATGTGATCTCCTACAGTACTACAGTGTGTGTGTGTGTGTGTGTGTGTGTGTGTGTGTGTGTGAGTGTGTGTGTGTGTGTGTGTGTGTGTGAATAAGTGTGTATGTGTGTGTGTGTGTGTGTGTGTGTGTGTGTGTGTGTGTGTGTGTGTGTGAATAAGTGTGTGTGTGTGTGTGTGTGTGTGAATAAGTGTGTGTGTGTGTGTGTGTGTGAATAAGTGTGTGTGTGTCTGTGTGTTTACATGCTTAAACAAGGAGCAGGAGGTAGGATATGGTATTTCAGGCATTTGAAATATAATAAATGTTTGCCACCTGTTGACCTGCGTTTCAGTATGGTTTGAATTCCAACAAACTTGTGACTAGGATGACTTCAATGGATCCGTCACACACACACACACACACACACACACACACACACACACACACACACACACACACACACACACACACACACAACCAAAATAGCAGCAGCCATCTGAGTGGATTATGGTTTGCTGTAATTTGTAACCTCTGGTGGCCCAGTGTCGACTGTGTGCGTGTGTGTGTGTGTGAGAGAGAGACAAACACAGAGAGACAGAGAGAGTCAGTCAAAGGCAGAAGAAGAGGTGGGCATACGCATGTGTGTGTGTGTGTGTGTGTGTGTGTGTGTGTGTGTGTGTTCGGTGCATGTCTGTCTGTATGTGTGTGTGTGTGTGTGTGTGTGTGTGTGTGCTTGTGTGTGTGTATGTGTGTGTGTGTCTGTGTGAGAGAAGAAGCATCAGGGAAACTATCAAAGTGCTAACCCCACAGCCGAGCAAAGTGGAGAGTGAGTAGGGTGTTGTACAGTAGGGTGTGTATGTGTGTGTGTGTGTGTGTGTGTGTGTGTGTGTGTGTATGTGTGTGTGTGTGTAGTTCAAAGTCAAGACAGACGATTTACACACCCATCTCTCCAGGAGTGTGTGTGTGTGTGTGTGTGTGTGTGTGTGTGTGTGTGTGTCTGTGTGTGTGCGCGTGCACGTGTTTCACACCAGGGATCTCCAACACTGTGTGGATGGGAACCAAACAAGACAGCCTCAGTCCCAGTAGTCATATTTCAATGTTAATTACTCCATGTCCCATGAACCACCATGTTTAACGTAGTCATAACATGAGGCTCGTTAGTGTGGGGCCTCTCTAAGCACAAACACATGGTCGCTGGGGGCATGGCACCTGTTACTACTTCAAACACAGGGGAGGCTAGTGGAGGTAGAAATCATACCCCACTGTAGCAGGGTTGTTGTTATACTTAACTCATTTAGTGCCAAGGTTGAATAAAGTCGCCCAAATTGACATTCTTGGCACTCAAGGTGGTGAGAATTCTTTGTCAGTTAGTGAGTTAAAGATCTGTGCAATGCAGTTCCATCAATTTTGTGGGGAGATTGGTTTTTGGCACAATTTCAAATTCTGTATTGTAGTTATGTTTTATAATGTAAAAAAAGTGTTTCTATCTGAAACTAGGTTGAACACATTCATAATAATGACAGTTAATTTGAGGCATTCATCACGGAATGACAGCTAATAAGGCAGAATGATGGAGGAGGGCTATTTCTGTAATTACACAGTAATAACACAGTAATTACACATCACAGTAATAGAATGATAATTATAGCCTGACTGACAGTGATGCATTAGAACAGTGTGTTGGGCGGTGAGGCAGAACACCACTTTAAAGGTACAGCTCATACTGTACACACACACACACGCATGCACACACACGCACGCACACACACGCACGCACACACACGCACGCACGCAGGCACACGCACGCATGCACGCACGCACGCACGCACACACACACACACACACACACACACACGCACGCAGGCACGCACATGCACGCATGCACGCACGCACCCACACACACACACACACAGAGGAATGCATTACAATATCCCCCCACAAAACAGAGCTTGGGAGGGGCCGTGCATTTGCTTTTCAAGAGAGGCCCCTTTGATCTAAGATTAAACCTAAAGTAGCTCATATCAAATATAATTCCCAGCAAATTCTAACATTCCTTGTACTCTTCACTTCACCCCCCCTTCACCCTTCACCCCCCCCCCCCCCCCCTCCCCCCACCCCCCACAAACACACACACACACACACACACTTGATCCACACCTGTACACAGTTAAGGGAGTTAAGCGAAACCAATAAACACACACGCACACACACACACGCACACGCACACACACACACACGCACACGCACACACACACACACACAATCTTCAGCAGTGCCTTCACTTTACCGCTGAAAAGCCATTTCAACAGAACATGAGGTCATGTTAGCCATGATAAGAGCATGGTGATGGAAATGGACCAGGGCCAGGGAGCCTTCACCACTTCACACCCCCAGACAAAGACAGGCCAAGCTGGCAGAGAATCTGGGGAGATGCCGGTGGGAAAGGGCCAGCGTGGTGGAGTGTGTGGTGTGTGTGTGGGATGGGTGTGTGTGTGTGTGGGATGGGTGTGTGTGTGTGTGTGTGTGTGTGGGATAGGTGTATATGTGTGTGTGTGTGTGTGTGTGTGTGTGCATTTGTTTTTATGTGTGCGTGTGCGTGTGCGTGTGGGGGAGGTACTGTCTGTCATTGTACCACTCTGCCCTCTGCCAACTGCACAGCCTTCAGGGAGTAATGAGGAGGCCTTCAGTCAGAGCAGAAGCTGCATGTTCATGCCAAAAGACCCTTTTGTTCAGGATTCAGAGATTTGGTTTACTGCCACCAGTGACCCTGGAGTAAGACCCCCTTTCACTGTTCATTAGGGACTCTTATCTTTCAAACATTGACTCATTAGTTTGATTTGAGGCTCATCTGTGCTCTATTAGATCGATAGCATTCTCCTGTAGTAGTGCTTTTGGGCTGGCTTCCACTCTCTCTTCTGATTCAGTACAACTGTCGCCACGGTACCCAGTTTATTGTTGTTGCACCTATGTCTGTATTGAGTCGTGACTGACACACGCACGCACGCACGCACGCACGCACGGACACGGGCACAGGCACAGGCACAGGCACAGACAGATACAGGCACAGACACAGACACAGGCACAGGCACAGGCACAGACACAGACACAGACACAGACAGGCACAGATAATCAAAACAGATTTATTAGCTAGCATATATTCTCCAGTTCACATGAAATACGGAGGCCCACGAGGCTCAACGGAAACCACTTTAGATAGTCTAACCGTGTCCAAACATTGTCTTATCCGTTTGACTTGAGGATCATTTGTTCTCTTTTCTATCGTCGTGCTATCTGGCCTGGTCACAGGCCAACTTCCTCCACTGATACAGAGAACGTGCGTCACCGTTCACCGTTCACTGTTGTGTCTATCCAATCAGATCAAATCGAATCAAATCCAACTTTATTTATAGAACACATTTCACGCACGGACGCAGCACAATGCGCCGTACAGGAATACGAATAAAAACAATTCAAAGACAACGAGACAAATCGTAAGAGGATAACAAGTAAAACAGTCATGGGAGTTTAAGCCAGTCAAAGCAGAGAACAAGCGAGGCCTGTAGATGAGTTAAAAGAACTGAAGGACTGAAAGAGTAAAAAAACAACCATCTAATACAGTTTGAGACGATCTAAAGAGCACAAACGTTTATTTGGTCGTCAGAAGTATTAGAGAGATGTCCGTGCCCAGACGTTCAGTCTGCTACAACAGAGTCATTTAGCGTTTGTATTTCTCTTTTCTTTTTTTTGTTGTTGTAAGTGTTGGCGTGCGCGCGTGTGTATGTGTGTGTGTGTTTGCGTACATGTTGGCTCTTGATAAAATAAAGTTCCCCTCTGATGTTCCAAACGAATCTTGTTTTGACATACGAGACAACATCAGCGAGATAAGATGAGAACAGCATCAACACAGGAAATAAAATGTGAGTCATTATTCACACATTCAATCCAAGGAAGAAGTCTCACTTTTAGATGTTTATGCTACCATGTAAGGTGTTTGTGAACCAGCGGTAAATACGTAGAAACTGACAATCCGTCAACCAATCGACCGCTTTTTTTTCCTGACACCGTTTACATGCGAGGTCTACGGGGGGATAGAGGAAAGCTGTTGGTGTTTCTGACACAGCGTGAGATTAAATTCAACGCTTATGTTTAGCAACATCTGTTCCAAATTTTCCTTCTCAGAGCCTCGCTTGGCAACGTTTTTGCGGGGAATTTTATCCTAAGCTCTCGAGTAACATGGACTGTGAAGAAAAACTTTAGGACTTTTCATAACAAAGGGAGATGTGGCCTGCCATTTGGATGAAAAACCCCCCGAATTGCACCTTTAAGTACTATTCACTCACAACAATGAAAGTTCCACCGGCTACCCTTTTGGGTTCTTGTCTGTCCCTGTGACAGAACCCTTGAAAGAACCCTTTTGGGTTCCATGTAGAACTCTCCGTGGGAGAGGGGGACAGCCGAATAACCCTTTCGGAACCCTCTTTCTGTAAGAGGGTGTATACTGTACCAGGGGAGGCTGGTGGAGGTAGAAATCGGAGGACGGGCTCATTGTAATGCCTGGAACGGAATGAGGAATGGTATCAAACACACTCCTAATGAATGACAGACGACAGTTTCACTGTCCTACTCTGGATGTCTGGAGAACAGAGCCTTTGTCCGTCCTGTTGAAGAGACGATGCTGATGGACCCGGCGGTGAAAAGGTTGTAGACAGTTGTTGCGACCTCCTTGACGACCGACAACAACCAACAGGCTACCTCCTCGTAGACACCAGGGTGGGGGAGGCCGGTGGAGGTAGAAATCGGAGGACGGGCTCATTGTCGTGCGTGGAATGGAATGGAATCAGGACTGGTGTTACCACACCATTCCTCATTCCGTTCCATGCACGACAATGAGCCCGTCCTCCGATTTCTACCTCCACCAACCTCACCTGGTGTATACAGTACCTGTATATGTTACCCAGGTATGCAGAGTGATAGATGAAACAGGGATAAAAGCATCAGGGTGGACAGGGTTCCCAATGATACCAGAGGCCTCTTCATGTTGTCAGTTGAGGACACCAACACACCCTGCCTGTCTGCCTCTGTCTGCTGGGACACGCCCTGAAAGGGCAAGCTGTTGCTCCAGATACCACCGCTGCTCCACAGGAGATATGTGTATGTGTGTGTGTGTGTGTGTGTGTGTGTGTGTGTGTGTGTGTGTGTGTGTGTGTGTGTGTGTGTGTGTGCATGTGTGCGTGTGGTTGTGTGTGCATGTGTGTGTGTGTGTGTGTGTGTGTGTGTGCGCGCGCGTGCACGTGTGCGTATGTGTGGTTGTGTGTGCATGTGTGTGTGTGTGTGTGTGTGTGTGTGGGCGTGCGTGCACGTGTGCGTATGTGTGGTTGTGTGTGCATGTGTGTGTGTGTGTGTGCGTGTGTGCGCGCATGCACGTGTGTGGTGGAGATTGTTACTGATGGTTCCACAGAGACTGTTGGAGATTTGCTTGTCTGCAACTACTCCCTGTGTTTGAAAGGGACTACAACTTGAAGAACTACAATCCCTAGAGGATGTTACACCTCTTATGTCTCATGAAGCTCAAAGTAGCGGTCCTAAAGGCCTGAGGTGTCTCACAAGTTGTATAATTATTGTCCTGGATAAAACTCGGCCTTGGAGAAGAAAACTGCAGTATACTGTAGACATTCCTACAACATACACACCAGGGGAGGCTGGCGGAGGTAGAAATCGGAGGACAGGCTCATTGTAATGCATGGAATAGAATAAGGAATGGTGTCAAACACACCCATACCATTCCTCATTCCACTCCATGCATTACAATGACCCCGTCCTCCGATTTCTACCTCCACCAGCCTCCCACTGAAGGATAGGTGTCTTCTGAGGAGATATGATGCAGTATGAGGACCATGAGAAAGTGAAAGCCAACAGTTTGTCTGTGATGAATTAAAGGTAAACAAGAGTATATCCACATTGACCAGGAGCTGTCATGTTCAAAGGTTGAAGTGAGAGTCACTCTAATCACTCAGGCATGTGTGTGTGTGTGTGTGTGTGTGTGTGTGTGTGTGTGTGTGTGTGTGTGTGTGTGTGTGTGTGTGTGTGTCGTCTCCAACGTTCAGGCTTGATTGAGTGTGTTTACACTGGTCAGATAGAGAGACCTCCTGGCCTGTCTGTTGCTGCTGCTGCTGCCTTGGCTGACCTGGCTTTGATGGAGCAGGAGGGGGACGTGGTGGAAAAGGGCCAGGGGTGGGGTGTGTGTGTGTGTGTGTGTGTGTGTGTGTGTGTGTGTGTGTGTGTGTGTGTGGGTGTGTGTGTGTGTGGGTGGGTGCGTGCGTACGTGCGCGTGTGCGTGCGTGCGTGCATGGGTGTGTGTGTGTGTGTGTGTGTGTGTGTGGTGTGTGTGTGTGTGTGTGTGTGTGT
>NC_139676.1:3009770-3012270 GCF_951799395.1 Argentina silus | reverse complement strand
CCGGCGTCCTCGCGGGCACACGCACGAACGGACACGCGAATGGACGCATGCATGTGCGCACGCACGCACACACACACACACACACACACACACAGCCCCAGCCTATAGACCCTGCTAGCGGTGATACACACACACACACACACACACACACAATCGCGCACATGCACTCACGCACTCTCACGCACTCTCACACACACACACACACACGCACCCACACACACACACACACACACACACACACACACGCACACACACGCACACACACACACACACACACAGCGTTAGATAAGGTTATTAATCACTAAGTCATTAGCTATGCATGCAACAATTACTCAAGATGCCTGACTGTCACGTTTTTGATTAGGGTGAGCGAATCACAGAACGGAACACTGA
Organism: Argentina silus; assembly: GCF_951799395.1. Lineage (NCBI taxonomy): Eukaryota > Metazoa > Chordata > Actinopteri > Argentiniformes > Argentinidae > Argentina > Argentina silus. The sequence goes on along the minus strand of NC_139676.1, from coordinate 3,011,877 downwards.
CTAACTGCATATTTAACAATCGACTTCGATACGCTCGCTGTGACACCCCCCCTCCTCTGACACCCCCTCTCCTCTGACACCCCCCACTGTGTCAAAAGGCAGAGGAGCATCTGTCCATTCGGGGGACTCACAGCAGGAAACACACTGACTATATTGATCTCAGAACTCAGTTATATAGGCTTCACGGGCTACTCAGTGATACAGGCTTGTGTGCGTGTGTGTGTCTCTTTGTGCGCGTGTGTGTGTTTCTGTGCGTGTGTGTGTGTGTGTTTTGAGGTGTGTGTGTATGTGTGTGTGTGTGTGTTGAAGGTTTCCCATTCTCACCCTTGACTTCGGAATCCCATACAGGCCTCGGATACATGGGAGCAATGAAAGGAACACAACAACAACAACAACAACAACAACAACCTTGTCTGTTCTCATGGTTGTCTCCCAGGGACTGTATAACGCTCCAACAGTAAGGCCTGTGGGAATGCATCCTTCCTGCCTCCTCTCCTTGGTGGAATCTCTGATAAATCAATCAATCAATCCATCAATAAAAATGACAAGACATATCAGTGATCCTTCATCGAGGGGAGAATGAAGGATGTGTGTCGAGTTAGAGTGTTCAGACATTCAAGCTCTTCTTTTGATCAGTTTGCCCCCATATCGGCTACTTCCTGTGAATCATTTGCATATCGGCTACTTCCTGTGAATCATTTGCATATCGGCTACTTCCTGTGAATCATTTGCATATCGGCTACTTCCTGTGAACATTGGCATGTCAAATCCAAATCAAATCAAATCGAATGTTATTTGTTACGTCCATCGCATACAGCCGTAATTGACACCGTGAAATGCTTTGGGATCCTCCTCGCTCGACAACAACAGTCAGTCACAATCAGCAAGACAACACCACAATATAATATAGTCATAAAAAATAAAGCGACAATCATAGTAACGCAATCATGTGTAATCATGTCAAATGTGCAATAATAATGTGCGCTGTAATAATAAAGTTCCGGATGCTCTGGGTTCCGGATGCTCTGATACCATTTGCCAGAAGGTAACAGAGAAAACAGGGCGTGGTTGGGTTGGCTGAGGTCCCTGATGATCTTCCCGGTCTTCCTCTTGCCCCTCTCAGAGTAGAGGTCCTGAATGGCTGGTAGCTTGCGGCCCCGTGATGCACTGGGCCCTTTTCATATCGGCTACATCCTGTGAATCATACATTTTCTAATCTGTTGCCATCCAGCAGATTTCAGTTCCCAGAGTGAGACTGAGGGATCGAGAGAGAGAGAGAGAGAGAGAGAGAGAGAGAGAGAGAGAGAGAGAAACAGAGGGTGACAGACCCCCCTCCTCCCCTAGAGAGAGGTAGGGATATGAGCTGATGAAGTCATGGGTGGGAGGAAACCTAATCTCCTACTCCCCTGGGTGTACTGTATGGAATGAGAGAAAGAGAGAAAGAGAGAGAGAGGGAAAGCGAGAGAAAGAGAGAGACAAAGACAGAGAGAACGAGAGAGAGAGAGAGAGAGAGAGAGAGAGCTCTCCTGGGTGTATGTGAATAACAGGCCCAGATGATTTGGACCAATCACTCATCACTGGTACTATAAACAACATTACATCCAGGGGGAGGCTGGTGGAGGTAGACATCAGAGGACGGGCTCATTGTAACGCACGGAACGGAATGAGGAATGGTATCAAACACGTGTGTTTTCCTCCTTCCGTTCCATGTATTACAATGAGCCCGTCCTCCGATGTCTACCTCCACCAGCCTCCCCTGACTACATCAGATTAACCGTAAAGGCTGGTATGGATTCTGTAGGGTATCTAATTCACACAAATGGCTTCTGCTGACCAGAACACCGCAGGCTATCAAGCTGTGTGTATAGAACAGACACACACACACACACACACACACACACACACACACACACACGTAGATATTAGATAGTAGTTGTTCATAGAGGGCACAAACAGACATCTGAGGCCTTGTTTCTTCATATGTTTCCCCCGAAGCCAGAGGAATCCAACTGGAGCGACGCTACTGTACAAGCTAATTGACGGTTATACTGTACCTACGGGGTAAACACAGTCAGAGTCTGGGAATTGGGTTATTGCCGTAAGGGCT
>NC_139676.1:2999770-3002270 GCF_951799395.1 Argentina silus | reverse complement strand
GACACCACCAGACTGAACCACACACACACACACACACACATACACACACACACACACACACACACACACACGCACACACACACACACACACACACTGGGCCACGACATCGCCTCATAATGCATAATGCAGTGCCACCCCCCCCCCCCCCCCTCCCGCCACCCCAGTCAGTCACCCCATCTGTTTTAATCACCTCCAGAGTGCCTCTCCCATGGCCCTTAACCCCTTCCACCCCTGATGAGAGCCCAGACAATGCCACTGGAAATTGTAAAATTGTGGAGTATATGAAAAATAGTCGTACCCCAGAACAGGGTGAGCCTTGAGAGCACGTCTGTAGCCACAAGTGAAGGACGCCTCATTGAGATAGATTGCTATTATGATAATTACAGTGTTTTAATTAGCCATGGTTGAAGCTCAGCCCTGCACAAATAACCTCCCTCCCTCCCTCCCTCCCTTCCGCCCACCTTCCCTCCCTCCCTCCCTCCCTTCCGCCCACCTTCCCTCCCTCTCTCCCTCACTCCCTCACTCCCTAACCTCCTTCATGCCAGCCCCTGCCCCCCTCCAACCCTCACCCTCTCTCTCTCTCCCTCCCTCCCTCCCTCCCTCCCTCCCTCCCTCCCGCCTGCCTGCCTTTGGCTGGCGTGTGTCCAGCTGATGCCAGCCTTCGTCGCGTCTGTCCTAGCCTCTCGACGTGGGACTGAGCAGAAGCACCACAGACTGTCTCTCACAGTGTTTCCTCAATGACTTCACAGTCACAGCAGTGGGGGAGAGAGGTGAAGATCAGCCTCACCGGGGGATCAGGAGCCTGACAAATACTAGACTCACACGACCACGCAACCCCCTAGTCCCTTGCCTCTAGCCCCATAGGAGCTAGGAGATAGGAGCTAGGGAGTTAGGGGTAGAGGTAGGGGGTAGGGACTAGGAGCTAGGGGCTAGGGCCTAGGGGGTATGGGGTAGGGGGGTAGGAACTAGAGGCTAGTTGGTAGGAGCTATGGGATAGGGGGTAGGAGCTAGGGGCTAGTTGGTAGGAGATAGGAGCTAGGGGCTAGGGGCTAGGGGGTAGGGGGTAGGAGCTAGGAGCTAGGGGGTAGGGGGTAGGAGCTAGGGGCAAGGAGCTAGGATCCAGGGGGTTGGAGCTAGGAGCTAGGAGGTAGGCATAGGAGCTATGGGTAGGAGCTAGGAACTAGGGGCTAGGAGCTAGGGGGTAGGAGCTAGGAGGTAGGAGCTAGGAGCTAGGAGCTAGGGTGTAGGAACTAGGAGCTAGGGGCTAGGCGTGTAGGAGCACGGGGTCGATTCGGAAATCTGCTTGCTGTCTTATGCTCCATGTGCAATGAACAGCCGTATTCCCCGGCGAGACAGTCCTCCTCCATGAATAAATGACTTTGTCGGATGATTTAAGAACGTGTCGCTTTTGTGCTCCGAGTGTGACTAAATCCATGATCTCGCTTTTCACAGGAATCATTTCTCATCACGGGGGACATTCTGATTACGTCTCGAGCTGTGCTCTGTGGACCCTGCTTACGTCTCCCATCTCTCTCCCCGGGAAGCCTCCACCGACGCTGTGAGCTGCTCCGGTCATGATCGGGAGCGCCATCAAACACCACGCATGTCGCATCGTATTCACCAGGGCTTTCTCATTAGCAGCTCCTGTTGTTTTAGTGAATTAGTTTAACGATATGGAAGACCTCCCGTCATACTGTCTATACCGGGCCACAACCCCAGAGCTATGGAGAGGATATGACACAGTGTGTGAGTGTGTGTGTCACTGTGTGTGTGTATGTGTCACTGTGTGTGTGTCTGTGTCACTGTGTGTGTGTATGTGTCACTGTGTGTGTGTATGTGTCACTGTGTGTGTGTATGTGTCACTGTGTGTGTGCCTAGCCCCTAGCTCCTGTGTGTGTGTGTGTGTGTGTGTGTGTGTGTGTGTGTGTGTGTGTGTGTGTGTGTGTGTGTGTGTGCGAGCGTGCACGCGCGTGTGCATGTATGTGTGTGTGTGTGTGTGTGTGTGTGTGTGTGTGTGTGTGTGTGTGTGAGAGAGATGGGAAGAGGAGACACATGGGACTGTTGTCTTGGCTGACATCTCCATTTGGAGGAAAACCATTAGCTTTCATAGAACACTGAGCACAGCTCAATTGATGATGATAAAGTCAAACCAGTATAGAGTCCTTTCCATCACATCCTTCTGCATCACTGCGTGAGTCAGGGGAGGCTAGTGGAGGTAGAAATCAGAGGACGGGCTCATTGGAATGCATGGAATGAGGAATGGTATCAAACACGGTATCAAACACGTCCTCATTCTGTCCGTGCATGACAATGAGCCCATCCTCCGATTTACGTGTTTGATATTATTCCGTATTCCATTCCATGCATTACAATGAGCCCGTGCTCCGATTTATTTTCTACCTCCACCAGCCTCTCCTGTCTTGAGTAGAGGGGTCTTGGGATCGTATACGGTGAAGAACGGAACATGTCTGTCATCAAGACTGTTCTCATAACTAGGAA
>NC_139676.1:2984770-2994770 GCF_951799395.1 Argentina silus | reverse complement strand
CCGTGAGGATTAGTCTTGGGGAGAGACTGGGACTGGGTTGGCTCTGAATGCTGCTATCATGATGTCCCGGGCAACCAAGGTAAACACAAACAGTTGATTCAGACCTTGATTCTCACACACAGTTTGCTGTACTCTAATCTCCACTGCTCATTTCTTCACAGGTCTTATGAAATATAGGCTGCCAAACTAATTAGCATGAACTGTGGAAGCATTGCAAGTAGAAAATGCACACACACACACGCGCACACACACACACGCAGAGCCATCCCTGCCCAACTCTACAAGGTCGTCACACTGGACCAAAGTCACTATGATGAGGGAGTCCTCACGTTTCCCTTTGAACAGCACGTTGTACCTTAAAGAGATGCTCCGGGATTTTTGACGCTAATTCTTCACATCAAATGCTGGCTCAGGTGTTGACTGTGTGGTTTTCATGTTAATTGATTTCTTATGTCATTGGACGACATAGTCCTTCGTTTAAGGCCGACAAACTTTTACAAAAAAAGCTTTTGTTCATGGTAGGGAGTGTGCGCCCCTCCCTGTCTAATCAGGTCATTTCTTGACACATTTCTTTGTATTTCGGAGACCCGTTTTTGGCTCGTGAGCGCTAATTTTACAACCAGTGGCTGAAAATATAAAGAATCCTGTAGCATCTCTTTAAACAACAATGGAAACGTCACACTTTCATACAGAGAGACCTACCTGATGACATGAGTCGTATCTATGAGTCGTATCTATGAGTCGTGTCTATGGGAACACAAACACTTGGCAGGCTGTCATTGGCTACTTGCCCTGAACGGGAGGTGTGAACATGGTCGCTTAGCCGACAGCGAGCATGAGTCATCACTTGTTGAGTTTCCTCATAACACCCTCCCTCTGGTGCCTCCTGATTGGTTTAAATCACCTTCTCCTCACAACACCCCTCCCTCTAGTGCCTCTTGATTGGTTTAAATCAGCTTTTCCTCATAAAATCCTCACCCTTGTGTCCACTAATTGGTTTAAATTATCTTCGATTTTGGTGGCTACAGCCACACCCACCCAGGGAATCATGTTACAACTCCGTCAGCTAGATCATGTTCTGGCTAGCCATCCCTGCCATATGCAAGCGTCTGTTACCGTGGTTATTGTTTGTTGGGAGGGTGAACAGCTTGTCGGGCTGAGTCAGCGATGTGTTCATTTGGACTGCTGTATCATTCTATAAACAATAGAAATGACTGTTTACTCGAATCAACTGATCCCAGGCTATTCCCAGCACTGATTCCCTCCTGTTTTCCATCCAAATCATCCTTTTCTGTAAGGATGACTTGCTTCAGACTGTGCTTGTGTGTCTGATCAATTGTAGTGTCACTCAAAACAAACTCTCCGTACATGAGATTAGATTCTGGGTTCCGGGATGAGATCAGTGGTAGGTACAAAACCACACGACAGATTGAACATCATAGAGAGGACTCTCTATTGTGTTGTGTTTCTCACAGTCTAACACACACATTTATCTCTCACACACACGCACGCACACACACACTCAGACAGACACAGATCAAAAGACAGACAGACAGACAGACAGGCCGACAGGCCGACAGACAGACAGACCAAAACACAGACCAAAAGACAGACAGACAGACAGACCAAGACACAGACCAAAAGACAGACAGACAGACAGGTAGACCAAAACACAGACCAAAAGACAGACAGACAGACAGACAGACAGACAGACAGACAGACAGACAGAAAGACAGACAGACAGACAGACCAAAACACAGACCAAAAGACAGACAGACAGACACATTGACAGACAGACAGACAGACTGACACATTGACAGACAGACAGACAGACACACACACACACACACACACACACACACTCAGACAGACAGACAGACAGACACAGATCAAAAGACAGAGAGACAGACAGACAGACAGACAGACAAACAGACAGACAGACAGACAGACAGACCAAAACACAGATCAAGAGACAGACAGACACAGACCAAAAGACAGACAGACAAACAGACAGACAGACCAAAACACACACCAAAACACAGACAGACAGACAGACAGAGAGACAGAGACACACACACACACACGCACACGCACACACGCACACAGCGGCAGCGACAGCGCGTCCTATTTAAGCACGTCTTTCTTTCTCCTCGATCCTTTGAGATTCCCCTTCGCAGTAATCTATCACAGACATGTTCATTAGGCAGTGTGTGCGCAGAGCGTTCGGAGCACTCAGAGGACGGGGATTCTGGGAGCCAGCCTGAACCGCAGCATCACAACGCCATATGCTTGGGAGCAGGGAGCGGCGAGCAGCAATTAGACAGCTTTTGATCATGATCTTCTCTCATCTCGTCTCAAGATAAACCAGCCATGGGGACAGCCTTTTATTTTATTTTAAGGGAGAGTGGGGTAGGTAGAGATGTTGGAAAAAGACTGTGAAAAGGGAAATACTGCCAGGTTTTCTATCTAATATGAATGTTGATAGGGAGCCTTGTTCAATTGGGTCTGTTTTCTGAGAAAATGACTGGACTGTTCTTAGAAATAGAATGTTGTCATCTTGGAGGACACCGGTTATTTGGGGACAGGAGAAGGATGCCTCTGTTGGATCCATGAGTCAGGGGAGGCTGGTGGAGGTAGAAATCGGAGGACGGACTCATTGTAATGGGGGTATATCAACACATGCTTTATCCTTGGATATCCATAGATCACTTATACGCATTTAGTTTTTTATTACTATTACTCGTCAAAGAGAGGTTGTCTTGGATAAAAGTTGTTTTGGATAAAATGTCTGCTTAATGTCATGTACATACATGTGCATTAAGTACGAAACAAATAAAATGCATTATCTTATTATTATTATTATTATTATTATTGGTAGTAGTAGTAGTAGTAGTAGTAGTAGTAGTAGTAGTACTATTGTTGTCATTATTATTATTATTATTATTATTATTATTATTATTAGTAGTAGTAGTAGTAGTAGTAGTAGTCGTAGTAGTACTATTGTTGTCATTATTATTATTATTATTATTATTATTATTATTATTATTATTATATTTCCCTCTTTGGCACCCAGGGTAAAGCGAGCCAGCTATAATGCCTTGTTCAGCCCGTGACCTGTCCTGCTTTCCACATGAATATTCAGGCCATGGAAATATTACCTGCTGTCAACAGTTGTCATGGGAACGTTGGCAGCAGGGGCGAAAAGACAGAATATGTGGAGAAAAAATAAAAATCATCAAATCAAGTGGTTTGAATCAGAGGGCACTTAGATGTAGATTTTAGTGTGCAGTCGTTAGAATGTCACCACTTCAGTCAAGGTCACCGTTTGGTGATCTGGATTACAAGGGTACACAGCATCTCTGGTTTAACAGCCCTCTCTGGTTTCTGTTGTTCAGTTGAATGTGTTTAACAGTTGAGAGAGTCCATTATCTAATGGCTCTGACTCACCAGGGGAGGCTGGTGGAGGTAGACATCCGAGGACAGGCTCATTGTGACGCGTGGAACGCAATGGAACGGAACGGAATCATCGAAGAAACCAGAATGTGGATTTGTGTACATATTGGTTCAACGTTTCAAACCACTTTGTGGAAATAGTCCCTCTATTTCAGGGAACCGAACTCAAATCCAAACTTTTGGAGTGTTTTTCTCTTCCAGTTCTTCTCAGCAATCACCCTCCCTGCTGTGCTCTCTGCGGTCTGACGGACCAAACCAGGCCCCCCCAGAGAAGGGACACACAACTGATGTTCTGGTGGCGCAGGGGGGTCAGTAGCAGTTTATTCAATAGTCCTTGGGACAGAGTGGGATTACAATGAGGCTTTTATACACACGTACAGACGCGCGCGCGCGCGCACACACACACACACACACACACACACACACACACACACACACACACACACACACACACACACACACACACACACACACACACACACACACACACACACACACACACACACACACACACACACACACACACACACACACACACACACACACACAATACAGGGTAGACATGGGGAAGGCTCACCCGCTGGTTTCTGACTTCCCTAACCTTCTCTGGATCCATGGCGTCTCTGTCTCTGGAAGTGCCTTGTTCCCTCAGAGAGGAGATTCTCTATTCCAGATACACATTATAAAGACCTGTGAGGACGGGTCCCCTGCTGGCTTCTGGCCTCCATGTTACAATACAGCGAAGCAAACCTAGATCCAAAATGGCTGCTCTGTAATTCAATAGATTTAACCAGGTCAAGTCAAGTGACGGTTATTGGTCATACGCACAGGATACAGGGAGCAAACAGAACAATGAAATGTTTAATTTGCGAGCTTCTTCTCAACAGTGCAGTGATAACACAGAAGTACAACATAACAGAACAACAATACACAATAAGGTGTGTGTGTGTGTGTGTGGACAGACACAAAGACACACCTAGATCCAAAATGGCTTCTCTGTATTTCAATAGATTGGTATCATTATCATTGTGATGCATGGAATGGAACGAGGAATGGTATCAAACCCTTCTCCCCCCGCCCTCTCTCTCTCTCTCTCTCTCTCTCTCTCTCATTCTCTCCCTCACTCTGTCTCTGTGTGTGTGTGTCTCTCTCTCCCAATAGTGAGTAAGCCTGTTGGGAGCCTGGTAAACTTGGAAGCTGTCAGCAGCATTCAGAACAGTTAGCCTCCTCTCCCCTGTTTGCTGTTGTGGTTGTTGTCTCCGTAGAGAGCCTCACAAAGCAGTGTCATTAATCAAGCACAGCAGTGCAGGATGAAATTAAAAGCCTCTAATTTACAGGAAGATGATGAGGAGAAGTTTGCCCAAGTATGATGTAATTCGCGCACACACACACCCGCACAACTGCCGCCAAGCGCACACACACACGCGCACGCACGCACACGTGTACGCAAGCACGTGTGCACACACACACACACACTCGCAGGCACTCACACACACACACACACACACACACACAACCCCCCCCCCCCACACACAACCACCCCCCCCCCCCACACACACACACACACACGCAAACACACACGAAAGTCTCACTTTGACTGTAATTAGGCCTAGCTCACGCAGCATGAGCTCATTAATTTGACCCTTTTTTCTCATTTCTTTTCTCCCTAACTGTGACTCCAAGCTGACATGCTTGGCTGTTCTCTGGGTCTAGGGACACAGCGGGAGATTTGACGGTGTGATGATAGTCCCTGAGTGACTGACTGTGCTGGAGCAGAGTTGACTCAGACTGCCAGGAACAACACCGAAACCTTGAACGACACTGAAACCTCGCCCTCTGCGACGTCCCGCGGAGGCCGACGGAGGTAGAAATCGGAGGACGGGCTCATCGTAACGCCCGGGACGGAACGAGGAGCGGGATCGGAACCACACACATCCCTCGCTCCCTTCCTTCCGTGCGCGACGAGGAGCCCGTCCTCCGATTTCGACCCCCCCCCCCCCCCCCCCACGCGTTCCGAGGAGCCCGTCCTCCGATGTCTACCTCCGCCAGCCTCCGCGGATGACGTCATACCGTACAGCGCCAACATCGGCGAATACAATCGCCAATGCAAGAGTCATCGCACCGTTGCTCAAGATTACGGGAAAACAAACCACATCTCTCCTGTCTTTCCTAGCAATATTCTGCTCATTTTTCCTGAACAGAGTTCACCAAGCCCAGCCAGCTGGTCATACGACCCGCAGTGATTGGAACATGAGGATAATTCCTCTTTCCCAACAGCAACGCTGCACAATCGACTCTTCATTTCACATTTCACAAGTGCTGCCAGCGATGCTTCATCACTTCATCATCTCGATTGCATCATGCGCTCTTTCATAAAGCCCTGCCTCTCCGTCACACAATGCCTGCCGATGATGAGGACGATGGCGGACGTCTCGGCGAAGTTGTGATGATGACTAATGGCGTCGGTTCGTTGTCTGCTCTGTATTTAGAATCCGTCTCTTGCGCTGCGCGGCCACGACACCGAAGACTCCGCGGTTACGCGACTGTTCCAGTCAGGAAATGAGAGATCCTCTTTCGGTGAACTTCTGTTCTGTGCTGATACATGGACACACATGCACGCACACGCACAAACACACACACAGATAAACAGCACACACACACACACACACACACACACACACACACACACACAGATAAACAGCATACACACAGATAAACAACACACACACACACACACACACACACACACACACAGATAAACAGCATACACACACACACACACACACACACACACACATGCACAGATAAACAGCATACACACACACACAGATAAACAGCATATACACACACACACACACACACGGTCTGGACAGACAGTACAGAGACACAGAGGCCAGTGGGTTAATTAGGTCCCTGGCCAAGCAGAGATACATGGGAGAGGAGAAGGAGTGCTCGTGAAGGAGAGATAAACTACACACACACACACACACACACACACACACACACACACACAGACACGCACACATACACACACTAATAAACTAGATGTGTAGTAACTGCTCTCCTTTGTCACAATGACGATCAACCCCTCAGTGTTCTATCCATCAAGGGAAGGACCTGAGAAAGGACCAGATGGAGACACACACACACACACAGGCATGAACACACACAGACATACACACACAGGCATGAACACACACACACACACACACACACACACACACTCACACACAGGCATGAACACACACACACACACACACACACACAGGCATGAACACACACACACACACACACACACACACACATTTCTATTCTCTCGTGCCTCTATTCCATCACACTCCATGAATATGGAGATGTGTTTGGTGTTTTAGGAGTAGGCTACATGCCAACTAACATCCCTTATCTTATGTATACAGCATAAGGGGAACACACACACACACACACACACACACCATGACAGTGACATGTGGTGCATCTCAAGACGCAGAGGACTGTTTGTTTTGACGATACACACATTTCACACACGGCCACGAATGGAACAGCCTGAAGACCGACCCTATCGCTTCTACACATGTTCATCCATAGGACGTTCTCACAGATACAGGGACATATATTATTACAGGATTGTATGTAAACAAAGAGATGGGTTAGAGCACCGTCTGTTAAGAACATTATACACATATTGGGTTCACATACTGTGTGGGATGAACTGTAAGTACCCCTGGGTGACGGATGGGATTGGAACCCAGGTCACTCACTTGGTAGACCCAAGCTTCTACCATTAGGCCAAGAAGACATCCTCGAAGTCTAACGGCAACACCGTGTGTTTTTATGTCAGGGCTATCTTATCACGACAATGTGACTCCTGACCACCTCCGCTACATGTGGCAAGGGAAGCCTTGCACCAGGGGAGGTTGGTGGAGGTAGAAAACGGAGGACAGGCTAATTTGAACGCATGGAACCGAATGAGGAATGGGATCCAACATTATATCGCATGAATTACGATGAGTCCGTCCTCTGATTTCTACCTCCACCCTCCTCCCTTGCCTTGCACGTAATATTGCAGCACATTAAGAAACAATAACCCATCATAAATTGCTAACCATTCTAATAGTTTAATTGCTTGTCATATCTTTTAAGATGCTGTTTATTTCATTAGCCTCATTTGCAAGTGATGCAATCTTCACGCTAATTAACTTGTTAGAATTAAACGTCTTCCCTTATCTTCCAACGAGCCAATGAACAAACAAATGAACAGACCACCAAGCACGCTGTATAAATAAAAGACACCAAAAAAACACATAAAAGGAACTCAACAGTGGAAGACGCTGAATATTGGAACACAAAGAAAACACACAAGCCTAATCAAATCAAATTAAACTTTATTTATATAGCACATTTCTTCCACAGGGGCAATGCAATGTGTTTTACAAGACAAATATGGTTACTGTTTATTTCACAGCTGTGTTTCAGCTGGTATTTAACTCAGAATTTATGAAGAAACTCTGTGTGGTAAAAAGGGCTGCTTTCTGGTACTTACCTCAATACATTCTGCACCGTATGCTGTACTGGTTATCTTGTTTACGTCAAGGTCCAGGATATAACATTCAAGCTTTCTAAAAGCTTCCTAATGGTTGGAATGACGACATTTAATCAGTAGCAATTAAGGGAATGAGATACCTTGAAAGAAATATTTCATTTCCCAACGCTTGTTTGGGTCCGGAAGAGCGCTGTCTAAAATGGAGTGTCCTACCTGACACTCGGTTTGCATATAAACATGTTGTTATTGCCAAGGGTGTTCTAGGGGAGTGAACTCATCGATTTTCGCCTTTCTGTCTCTGGTGGCTGCCTCTTCAAATCGTGCGCACATGCAGAAACATGACACAGACGACGCTGCAAGTCCATTTTGGAGGGTTCTATTATTATTAGGAGCTTTATTGTTTGGAGCTTTGAATTGAATTTCACCACAGTGGCCAAACTTACGCCCTGCTTCTTCTCACTTTAATAACTCAATAAAATGTAGTTCCAAGTATAGGAATGTGTCAAATGCTTATATATTACTACGAACGTAAAGGAATTGTTCTTCAAAACATCTCAAGCAGGCATTGTACAATAGACATGTGGACATGAAATTCCTCCTCCAAACCCCAGTCTAAATGTCCACCATCTGGTGTGTGTGCCCCCTCCACACACACATCAGACACACACACACACACACACACACACACGATGGCAGCACGTCTGGTAGTCGTCACCGATTCACAGTTGTTTAATCTGCTAGTTAGCGATAATCTATCATTCGGTTTTGCATTGACGCAAGGCTGGGGTGTTTGGGGGATTTTTCAGATTTGCCTCAGCAGGATGTGGACCTTTCCCTCCTCCTTTCTTCTCCTCCTTCGTTCCCCCCTCTTTCTTCTCCTCCTTCTTCCCCCCCTCTTTCTTCAGCTTCATGGTGTGAGTAACATTCCCCAATGAGAAGAAGAGAAAACAAACGCACATGGATGATATATTTTTGCTGGTGTGTGTGTGTGTGTGTGTGTGTGTGTGTGTGAATAAAGGCATGTGTGTGATGGGTTGTTTTTTTGCTGGTGTGTTTGAAGGAACACACACGTGTGATGTATGTTTGTTAGTGTGTGTGAATAAACACACGTGCGTGATGTATGTTTGATGGTGTGTGACTGTGCTTCTCTGACGGGTGAAAGGAAGGTTTGTTCTTTTATCAAGTTCATAGGTGTTATGGAAGAAAAGAGAGTGTGTGTGTGTGTGTGTGTGTGAGAGAGAGAGAGAAAGAAAGAAATGTCAATGTGAACTAATGAAAGCCATATCTGCCTTCTGAGAGTGAGAGGAGAAAAACATGGAGCAAAAAGAAGAGTGAAGAAAGGAGGGGGAAGGAGGCAGGAGAGGTGGAGGAGAGAGAGAGAGAGAGAGAAAAAAGATGGGGGGGGGGGGGGGGGAGAGAGTGAGTGAAAGAGAGAGAAAGAAAGGTCTGTGAACTATTGAAAGCCATATCTGGCTGTATGCAGAGCCTCCTGTATGTAGGCCATTGAATCCATTTATATTCAAGACGGTCGCCGGGTTTCTCAAAATCCTTCAGAGCTGAATGCTTTTCCATCCTGCAGACCGGCTTCTGAGGCTGAGACTATGAGGAAGGAATACCCAACACAACAATCTACATCAAGGGAGGCTGGCGGAGGTAGAAATCGGAGGACGGGGCTCATTGTAATGCATGGGACGGAATGAGGAACGGTATCAAACACGTGTATCAAACCACTGATCCACAAGTATTTCCCTGAGCAATCAGAATCAAAAAAGCTCTCTAGCAACTCGATTTGCTTATCTATGCAATATCAAGCAGGTGGATTGCAGTTTGAAAATGAGTTTTTCATTATCACATATATAATATATATATATATATATATATATATATATATATATATATATATATATATATATATATATGAGTTAAATCAATGTTGCTACAGTACATCTCAGCAGAAACAACGTCTCAGTTAAATATATAAAGATCAGTCTAAAGTCAGTTCATGAT
>NC_139676.1:2967270-2974770 GCF_951799395.1 Argentina silus | reverse complement strand
ATCCTATCCTCTCCCTACTCTCCGCCTACACACTCCCCCTCCACACTCCCTACTCTCTGCCTACACACTCCCCCTCCACACTCCCTACTCTCTGCCTACACACTCCCTACACTGTACCTACACACTCCCTACCCTCTCCTTCCACACTCCCTATCCTCCCCCTACACACCCCTCCCCTGCTCCCTACCCTCTCCCTACACACCCCTCCCCTGCTCCCTACCCTACCCTCTCCCTACCCTCCCCTCCACACCCCTCCCCTGCTCCCTATCCTCCCCTACTCCCTACCCTCTCCTTACCCACCCCTCCCCTGCTCCCTACCCACCCCTCTCCCTACCCACCCCTCCCCTGCTCCCTACCCACCCCTCCCCTGCTCCCTGCCCACCCCTCCCCTCCCCTGCTCCCTACCCACCCCTCCCCTCCCCTGCTCCCTGCCCACCCCTCCCCTGCCCACCCCTCCCCTACCCTCTCAATCGTCTCCTCCACAGCAGGTCAGTGGACAGTTAGACAGCCCGAGCTGCTCTCCTGCATGGATAACCTCTGTCAGAGTGAAGGACCAAGACTTTTAACCAACCATTTATTCTACAGCCCGGTATGAAGCAGGTACTTTACCTGGAGTGTTATTACCTGATAATGGCATATTCATGACGCTCGCTGGTTCTTTCAGATTCACAACGTCAAGTACCACAATGTGCTTTTTAGTACCAGGTAGGGAGCCATCAATTGTGCCCCGAAATGTTGCTCAAAAGTATCAGAAAGGACCCTTTGATACCACATTGTTACCTTAGTATTTTCGGTAAATACCAGATTAAACAGGGCGGTTAAATAAAGGGGTACAGGGTTAGCCAATTTTACTGGAGGGCTGCTGTCTCACTCCAAGGGAGGCCAGTGGAGGTAGAAATCGGAGGACGGGCTCATTGTAATGCATTGAACGAATGAGGAATGGTATCAAATGGTATCATTCCATGTATTACAATGAGCCCGTCCTCCGATTTCTGCCTCCACCAGCCTCTCCTGTCTCCCTCTAGTCACCCAGAGTCAACTCCCCAGGTCTACTTCCTGGTCACATGACCCCTAGCACAACCTCAGAACACTGACGGGGAACCAATCAGAACCAGAGAGCTCCAAGGTTCTGTCCTATCAGGCCAGGCAGAGCCAGAAGGGGAGGGCTTTATGGCTGACTGAGGCTAAGCAGAGGGAGTATGGTGTGTATGTGTAGTTGTGTATGTGTGGTTGTGTGTGTGTGTGTGTGTGTGTGCCGTTGTATGTGTGTGCGGTTGTGTGCGTACTTGTGTATGTGTAGTTGTGTATGTGTAGTTGTGTGTGTGTGCGGTTGTGTGTGTGTGCGGTTGTGTGTGTGTGTGTGCGCGTGTGCGTGCGGTTGTATGTGTGTGCAGTTGTGTGTGTGTGCGTGTGTGTGGGTGCGCATGCCGTGTTAGAGCCATTTCACGAAGCATTTGAGTGGGAAGCTGAGAGAAGCTGGGTGAATCCTCCTGGAGAACTAGATGATCCGGGATCCAGCAGCCATTTATCCTCCTGTCCTGGAACGTGCCTCTCTTCCTTCCTTTCTTTCTTCCAATCTTTCCCCGCTCCCTCCTTAACTCCTTCCTCACAAAGAAAGAGCAGCAACATACACACAGGCGTTGTCGTCGTAGTGTATGATTGTTTTGAACATGTCTATTTTGTAAATGATGTTTATTGTCATCTCAACTCACAGTGTGTGTATATAGTACGTACTGTATAGGATTGGAATGGTACAGGGGAGGCTGGCGGAGGTAGAAATCGGAGGACGGGCTCGTTGTAACGCATGGAACGGAATCAGGAATGGTATCATGGAATGAGATGAGGAACGGTATCAAACACGTGTGTGTGTGTGTGTGTGTGTGTGTGTGTGTGTGCTTGATACCGTTCCTCATTCCATTCCATGCATCACAATGAGCCCGTCCTCTGATTTCTACCTCCGCCAGCCTCCCCGGACATGGTCATATCATGTCCCTGTGTGTGTACATTTTCATTTTTGTCAGGCAATAAAAAATTGAAAAAGATAAATAAATAAATAAATAAGGTATCATCAAACAGCGCAGAGGAGAAGGGAGTGAGTGGGCCGAGAAGAAGCCGACATCCTGGTCTTTGTGTGTTCTACTTGACTATGCACATAGTTAAAAGCACCCCAGATGTTTCAGAGGCAGAGGGGGATGATCAGGGGGACTTCCCCTCGCTGGTTTCCTTTGTCTTCCTCGGAGATTGATGGTCCACGTTTCCCCCTGTGAATAAACCCGGCTTCCTGTCCGCATTCCTGAGGGACGCGTCATCTAGCAGGGCTCGGTCTTAAAACCATATTACCACACACACACACACACACACACACACACACAGACAGACAGACAGACACACACACACGCACACACACACAGCACAGAAACAGGTGTCACCCTCCGAACGAGCACTTTAACACCCGACCTCCCAAAACGAGCGTTCATCACCTCATCCGGCCCTCGATGAGGTAGTTGTGTTCCAGAACACACAACCATTGGAAACAATAGGCTAGGCTAACCGTGCTAGGCTAATAGGCTAGGCTACCTGTGCTAGGCTAATAGGCTAGGCTAAGCTAACTGTGCTGAGACATATCAGTTGGCTGTTGAAATGGAGAATGTCAGTTGGCTGTTGAAACGGGCGGTTTCAGAGAGCCCGGTTACTTATTGTTGTAGTCTCTCACTTCAAAGATGAGTGACAGAAAGGAAGGAAGGAAGGCAGGAAAGAGTAGAGGGAGAGAGAGGGAGAGAGAGAGAGAGACACACACACACACACACACACACACACACACACACACACACACACACACACAGAAAGACAGAGAGAGACAAGCACACACACACACGCACACACACACACACACACACACACACGCACAGACGCACACACACACACACACACACAAAGATTGGAAATAATAGTCTACACTACCTGTGTTATGACATGAGGCAGACAGTTGAAACAGGAGGTTTGGAGAGCCCAGTAAGTCAGTCAGCCAGTCAGCCAGTCAACCAGCCAGTCAGTCAGCCAGCCAGTCAGTCAGCCAGTCAGTCAGCCAGCCAGCCAGCCAGTCAGCCAGCCAGCCAGGGCAGTTGTCTCTCCACTGAGGAAGGTCTGGCTGAGGTGATCCCTGGCTTGGCTTGTGGGTTATGAGGACACCATTAAAAGCTCAGCAGCATTGTTAACAGTTTGAGTAATGACAGGCCAAAGCTGGGACACGGAGACTTTTATTATCCATTATGCCAGACTGTGTGTGTGTGTGTGTGTGTGTGTGTGTGTGTGTGTATCTGTCTGTGTGTGTATGTGAGAGAGAGAGCGAGAGAGAGAGCCTGGGAAGCAGAACTGAGGAGATCTGAGGGAAATACCTGACCGAAATACCAAACAGACACTTCAGATAGATAGCCTTTCTGGATGTTCTCTTACATGTATATCAGGGGAGGCCGGTGGAGGCCGAAATCGGAGGACGGGCTCATTGTAAGGCATGGGACGGAATGAGGAATGGTATCATGACAATGATACCATTCCTCATTACGTTCCATGCCTTAAAATGAGCCCGTCCTCCGATTTCTACCTCCGCCGGCCTCCCCTGGTGTATATTCTAAGAGATGTGGTGTGAAATGCATTAGCGGTCTGCCAGGCAGTGCTTGTTATCTCCCAGGGTCTGTTCTCACATCTCAAAACCACCCATTTATCATTCCATAGCCCATGAGGATGTACGTGTGTATGTGTGTGTGTGTGTGTGAGAGAGAGCGAGA
Source organism: Argentina silus (assembly GCF_951799395.1). Taxonomy (NCBI): domain Eukaryota; kingdom Metazoa; phylum Chordata; class Actinopteri; order Argentiniformes; family Argentinidae; genus Argentina; species Argentina silus. The sequence continues at coordinate 2,970,985 of NC_139676.1, read as the reverse complement.
GAAAGAGAGTGTGTGTGTGTGTGTGTGTGTGTGTCTACATCAGAGCCAGTCTGAAGGGGAGAGCTGAACTTCTGCTAAGTGAAATCATTTTCCAAACAGTTGCATCTGTGCTATCTACAGCCATTCCGAACACACACACACACACACACACACACACACACACACACACACACACACACACACACACAGGCCTGGGAGTTGAACACCAGCTCAGTGTGACCCCTGTGACCCCCCCGGGGTGACCCTGGATGACCTCTCCTCAGCGTGGCGATGCCTGGTGATGCTGGGAATGTGGGAATGTCCGAAAACAGCTTCCTCTGGAGCACTTCCACACAGTAGGAACGCTCCACCCACTCGGACATCACGGTCAGACTCCAGGGGAGGCTGGCGGAGGTAGAAATCGGAGGACGGGCTCATTGTAATGCACGGAACGGAATGAGGAACGGGATCAAACCGTTTTTTAAGACACGCATTACAATGAGCCCGTCCTCTGATTTCTACCTCCGCCAGCCTCCCCTGGTAGACTCTCATGGACCCAAACATGATTGACACCTCGCTGCACAGGCTCGGGAGATGAAGACCAGCTGTTACATTCGGTCTTATTCAATGCATCTGGATTGATGATTTTTCTTCAAATGAAACATCGAAGACAACAACATCAAACACAGGCTTTTAGACGTGACCTTCATCAACGGTCAAGGGTTTGAATTCACCAGAGCACACGCGTGTTTGACACCACTCCTCATTCCGCTCCATTCCGTGCACTACAACAAGCCCGGCCTCCGATGTCTACCTCCGCCAGCCTCCCTCGGAAGACACGCAACGGAAACAAAGTGTTCCACGCGACGTTCCACACGACATTCCACACCTCAAACCAAAACAACAACAACAGCAGCAGCAACAGCAGCAGCAACAGCAGCGCCACCGTCCAGCTGAGGCACGGTGGTGACACATCCAACAGCAGAGGGACAGAGACAAACACATGGTGTCTCAGAATGGGTCTTCCTCCTGGCGCTCCACACAGGAAGGCATGAAGGACACACACACACGCACGCGCCCACGCCCACGCCCATGCCCACGCCCACACACATATACAAAACACACGCGCCCACACACACGCACACAAATACGCACGCACACACACGCACACAAATATACGTGCACGCACGCACACACACACAAGCACCCACACACACACGCACACGCACATACACAAGCACCCACACACACACACACACACGCACCCGCACACGCACACTTATTGACATCAGCAATCAAAGGCTAAATCCCTCCAAGCCCCCAGGCTTTGGGCCACAGCATGACACAGTGTGAGGAATCCTTTATCAAACAATAAAAGACCAGACAGCCATGAACGATCAAAGAGCAGGATGAGACAGAGGGATGGATGGATTTCTCTCTTTCCTTGCCCGTCTATTCCCTCCTTCTCATCTCTAGGTTCGAGGAGAGCCTCCCTCGGTGGCTGAAAAAAGCTTAATGGTGTTTGCGGAGGAGGTGAACTTTGATCCCGGGAGCGCTCCCTGTAGCCGGAGTGCTTCAACGAGCCCCCTGTGAGGGACAATGGGAATGTGGCGGCGGCTAACAACAGGAAACAGAGGGATTACTGTAGTACTCTAACCACACACACACACACACACACACACACACCACGACTCAGGACACACACACGCGCACGCACACACACACACACACGCACAGACAGACGGACACACACAGACAGACGGACGGACACACACACACACACACACAAGCATACTGTACAGCACACACACACACACACACACACACACACACACGCAGTTAAACAGTTGAGCCAGTTGAGCTGACCTCCCTCCTCCTGATATTGAGGAAGAGAAAAGCAGTTCACCCAGGGGAGGCTGGTGGAGGTAGAAATGAGGTCACAGCCTCATTGTGAGGCACGGAACGGAATGAGGAACGGTGTCAAACACAATCGGAGGACGGCCTCATTGTCGTTGTTATTGTACGGCTCATTGTAATGCATGGAATGGAATGGAATGAAGCATGTGTGTTTTTGTAAAGTTGAATGGTTTGTGTTTAATACTACGTGCAGGTGCGTTTGTGTGTGTTCCATGCATTACATGAGCCCGTCCTCCGATTTCTACCTCCACCAGCCTCCCCGGAGTTCGTCGGTCCATGTTTCAGAAGCAGAGGACCACGAATGAAAAGGTAAGCCAGCCGCGGAGGTTTGTAAACAGGACGCGACATCCATCCTTTTATTTTTATTTCTACATTTGATATGTACAGGAAAAGTGGCTGTATACATTTATTAATATAACATGTAAAAGTCTGAAAAACACTGTGCTTACAATAGCTTTGTACTTTAAACATCGTCATGGTGATACAGCATGGTGAAGGCCAATGGGAGACGAGATACCAAACAGCTGATACGACCGACCCGGCCACAGTTCATATCGGTTCTCTAACTGTAAAAAAACCCAATAACAACAACAAAAAAACACAAATAAAAACAAAAACAAAAGAAAGCTTTTCAGGAAAAACAAAAGTACCCCAGAACAATAACACATACTGTAGTGAAGCAGTAGAAACGGCACTGTACTGTATGTTTAAAACGGTACTGTACTGTATGTTTAAAACGTAGTGTATGTTTAAAACGGTAGTGTACTGTATGTTTAAAACGGTACATTACTGTATGTTTAAAACGGTAGTGTACTGTATGTTTAAAACGGTAGTGTACTGTATGTTTAAAACGGTAGTGTACTGTATGTTTAAAACGGTACATTACTGTATATTTAAAACGGTAGTGTACTGTATGTTTAAAACGGTAGTGTACTGTATGTTTAAAACGGTACATTACTGTATGTTTAAAATGGTAGTGTACTGTATGTTTCATAAACATGGCGGTGGCTGGTGTTGTGGCGTCAATATAGCAAGAACAACCAACCACGTTAAGCCTTCCTCCCACTGGTACAGTCTAACACCTCAGGCACTTAAAGTCTGCTGTGAATGGTAAGAGTGTGTGTGTGTGTGTGTGTGTGTGTGTGTGTGTGTGTGTGTGTGTGTAATGAGTAACCAGTTACGTTAGTACACAAGAGAAAGGCTCTGTCCCAATTATCTACCTTACCCTTTTTAACCCTCTTTTGTCCTTGTGTGTGTGTGTGTGTGTGTGTGTGTGTGTGTGTGTGTGTGTGTCTTGATACAGCTGACACAAAGAGTCCTCTCCTACCATACCGTGTTGCCTTAGTGATAGTAAGTGACCAATGGTAGACCAAGGCTGTGTACCTGGTGTATGGAGGACAGCTTGAAGCTTGTCTCTGGAGCAGGGAGGTGCCAGACTCTTCTATTTTAGACCACAGAACACACTCATTTCATGTTTCCCTTTTGTGTGTGTGTGTGTGTGTGTGTGTGTGTGTGTGTGTTCAACCCCCGCTCTCTCCTTTTGTTCAACTGTACTCTTGTTCTCATTGACGCCACTCAGAGCATCATCATCATCACATTATAGGTTCATTATGTACAAGAGGATATTCATCATCGTCATCATCATCATCGTTCAATGACACCCAACTGAACGCAATTACTGAAGCCGACCTCGAAAGAATGATTTAATGTTTCATGAGCGAGGGCTGGATTGAACCAAATCAAGCATCAGACTTCTGATTGTCTCTCTCCCTCCCTCTCCCTCCCTCCCTCCCTCCCTCCCTCTCCCCCCCCCCCCCCC
>NC_139676.1:2952270-2959770 GCF_951799395.1 Argentina silus | reverse complement strand
TGAATCTCCGCAATCATCGGGGATTGATTGGCATAACCCGGCTCGGACGGGCTCGGCTCTGTCGCCATGGCGACGCCACGCAGAACAGGGGGGCGGCGGAGTGGGGGCGCGTGTGTGTGTGTGTGTGTGTGTGTGTGTGTGTGTGTGGGGACGCACGGCAGGGGACAGGCTCACCTCCGGGTAGCAAGCAGTCCCTCTCCCAACGTCCGAGTCTCAACCTGAAGTGCGTGCGTGCGTGTGTGTGTGTGTGTGTGTGTGTGTGTGTCTTTTTACGAGGGTGTTATGACCGACGTGCAAAAAAGCCCCGTCTGAGGAGAGCGGCGCGCGCAAAAAAATCCCTTTAGTGTCTCCCAACGCCGGGCGATCGTAAAACAAACCCACCGACAGATATGGAGCTAATGGAGGCATTAAAGAGGAATATGAATATGCTTCTGAAGAGAAGACAACAAGGACAACAACAGGCAATATAAACCCTGCCAGCGGTGAGGAACACAACGCCCTGGTGGACGCAGAACTCTGGCTGTGGTAAATGACTACAATAAAAGACACTACGATGCGGACGGGGGGGGTGTGTGGGGGTGTGTGGGTGGGAGGGGTGGGGGGTTGGGGGTGGGAATCAGTCACTGTGATAGAATTAGACCAGAATCCTCTAGCCACAGACATATATCCAGATAATCTAAAGTGTGTGTGTGTGTGTGTGTGTGCTAGCGTGCGTGTTGTAGTATCCGTGTGTGTGTGTGTGTGTGTGTGTGTGTATCTGTATTTATGGTGCTGCCTGCCAGGGTTGTAGGTCCTCTCCTCAGAGTCTAGCGAAGCCAGGCTCCTCCACCACCAAACTACAGTTTAATATACACCATGCAGGAGGTAGCTATCACCCCACACACACACACACACACACACACACCACGCCGTAGCACAGGTCATTAAACCTGAACACACGGCTTTGCGACACCGCCATCATTCACTTATCACCGCCCCACTTGACTTGTCATGCCAGCATGCCCGCCCTTGCCAACCCCTCACCCCAACACACACACACACACCCTCATACACACACACACCCTCAGACAGACAGACACACACACACACACACACCCTCAGACAGACAGACAGACAGACAGACACACACACACACACACACACACACACACACACACATAGCACAGCACAGCACAGCAAACAGCAAACAGCAGGTAATAGGCCTAGAGAACGGATAATTACCTAAATGATTAGCAGTGGACAGTAATTACAGGCTGGGCTGCAGAGAGGAGAGTTTCTATGCTAGGCTACGCTAGGTTAGGCTACAGGGGAGGGACGGCAGCGGGCTGGCCTGACCCGGAGCATCAAAGCCTGGGTACAGAGGCTCACAGTGACAGGGTCAGTGCTTCCACATTGCTGTAATGGATGATGTACTCCATCACTCCACATCATCTCCAGACAACCATGTAGACCCACCGGACCTCACCATAAGAGTTCTAAGAACTCTAGTCACCTTCTAGAGTGCATTCATGGAACTCTTAGAAGTCAGTTTCAGCTTCTAGAACATAGAAATAGAATGACGTACTAGAGTGAATTAATAGAACTCCTAGACGTTGTTTCAGCTTCGAGAACACAGAAATAGAATGACGCTCTAGAGTGAATTAATAGAACTCTTTCGACCTGGTTTCAGCTTCTAGAACATAGAAATAGCCGTTGGAGAGTGCATTCATGGGACCTCTCAGAGGCCGCTTCTGTCGAGGAGACGACATCGATCCGTCTGTGAGCGGCTGCGGTGTGTACAGATGAAATGTTGACTTGACTGTAGCGTGGTGGTGGTGGAGGTGGTGATGGTGGTGTAGGTGGTGGTGGAGGAGGAGGAGGTGGTGGTGGTGGAGGTGATGGTGGTGGTAGAGGTGGTAGAGGTGGTGATGGTGGAGGAGGTGGTGGTGGTGGTGGAGGTGGTAATGGTGGTGGTGGTGGAGGTGGTGGTGATGGTGTTGGTGGTGGTGATGGTAGTGGTGGTGGTGATGGTGTTGGAAGTGATGGTGGTGATGGTGATGGAGGTGATGGTGGAAATGGAGGTGGTGGTGGTGATGGTGGAGGTGATGGTGGAGCTGGTGGTGGTGGTGATGGTAGTGGTGGTGGTGATGATAGTGGTGGTGATGGTGGTAATGGTGGTGGTGGTGGTGATGGTGGTGATGGTAATGGTGGTGGTGGTGGAGGAGGTGGTGATGGTGGTGGTGGTGGAGGAGGTGGTGATGATGGTGGTGGAGGTGATGGTAATGGTGGTGGTGGAGCTGGTGGTGATGGTAGTGGTGGTGGTGATGATTGTGGTGGAGGTGGTGGTGATGGTGGTAATGGTGGTGGTGGAGGTGGTGGTGGTAGTGGAGGTGGTGGTGGAGGTGATGGTTGTGATGGTGGTGGAGGTGATGGTGGTGATGGTAATGGTGGTGGTGATGGTGGTGATGGTGGTGGAGGTGATGGTGGAGATGGAGGTGGTGGTGGTGATGGAGGAGGAGGTTGTGGTGGTGGTGATGGCTGTGGTGGTGGTAGAGGTGGTGTTGGTGGTGGTGATGGTGTGGGGATGGTGGTGGTGGATGTGGTGGTGATGGTGGTGGTGGTGATGGAGGTGGTGGTGGTGGTAGAGGTGGTGAAGGAGGAGGTTGTGGTGGTGGTGGTGGTGGAGATGGAGATGGTGGTGGTGGAGGTGGTGATGGTGGATGTGGTGATGGTGGAGATGGAGATGGTGGTGGTGGTGATGGTGGTAATGGTAATGGTGGTGGTGATGGTGGTGGTGGTGGTGGAGGAGGTGGTGGAGGTAATGGTGGAGATGGAGGTGGTGGTTGGTGATGGTGGTGGTGGTGATGGAGGTGGTGGTAATGGTGGTGGTGGTGGTGGAGGTGGTAATGGTGGTAATGGTGGTGGTGGTGGTGGTGGTAATGGTGATGGAGGTGGTGGTGATGGTGGTAATGGTGATGGAGGTGGTGGTGGTGGTGATGGTGGTAATGGTGATGAGGTGGTGGTGGTGGTGGTAATGGTGATGGAGGTGGTGGAGAACAGCCGTCACAAACACCGTGGTGGTAATGGTGATGGAGGTGGTGGTGGAGGAGGTGGTGATGATGGTGGTGGTGGTGGTGGAGGTGATGGTGGAGATGGAGGTGGTGGTGGTGATGGAGGAGGAGGTTGTGGTGGTGGTGATGGAGGAGGAGGTTGCGGTGGTGGTGATGGTGGTGGTGGTGATGGTGTTGGTGGAGGTGATGGTGGTGGTAGTGGAGGTGGTGGTGGTGATGGTGGTGGTGGTGATGGTGTATGTAGTGGTGGTAATGGTGGTGGTGGAGGTGGTGGTGGTGGTGATGGTGGAGATGGAAATGGTGGTGGTGGTGATGGTGATGGTGATAGTGGAGGTGGTGGTAATGGAGGTGGTGGTGGTGATGGTGGTAGTGGTGGTGATGGTAATGGTGGTGGTGGTAATGGTGGTGGTGGTGGTGGAGGTGGTAATGGTAGTAATGGTGGTGTTGGTGGTAATGGTGGTGGTGGTAATGGTGGTGGTGGTAATGGTGATGGAGGTGGTGGTGGTGGTGGAGGTGGTAATGGTGGTGGTGGTGGTAATGGTGGTGGTAGTGATGGTGGTAATGGTGATGGAGGTGGAGGTGGTGGAGAACAGCAGTCACAAACACAACATCATCATCACGGGGAGGTTGACTGAGCTGCCGCTCTCTGTGCTCATCTCATGCTTAATGGGATTGAGTGGGTGGTACGGGCTTAATGGAGCAATTCATACTGCCTGTGTGTGTGTGCGTGTGTGTGCGTGTGTGTGAGTGAGTGGTGTCTGTGTGTGTGTGCGTGCGAGTGAGTGGTGTCTGTGTGTGAGTGGTGTCTGTGTGTGCGCGAGTGAGTGGTGTCTGTGTGTGTTTGTGTGTGCGTGTGCGCACGCGTGCGTGTGTGAGTGGTGTTTGTGCGTGAGTGGTGTCTGTATGCGAGTGGTGTCTGTATGTGTGCGCGTGTGTGAGTGAGTGGTGTCTGTGTGTGTGTGTGCACGCATGGTGTTTGTGAGTGAGTGGTGTCTGTGTGTCTGTGTGTGTGTGTGAGTGAGTGGTGTTTGTGAGTGAGTGGTGTGTGTGTGTGTGTCTGTGTGTGTGTGTGAGTGAGTGGTGTTTGTGAGTGAGTGGTGTGTGTGTGTGTGTGCGCGTGGTTGGATGTTTGAACTGCAAACGATGACACGCTGCAGGCTACATTGAGTTCTAACCCGATAAATGATATGAGTCAGTTCCAGAACACAACTCAAAACAAAACCAAGCATTTTATTGGATTTATCATTCGTTATAAAAGCAAACCCCCCGGGGGGTCAAAGGTCAAACCAGTGTGTTCATAAAGCTCCCGGTTAACAAACGGACAAACTGAAATCCCCCCCCCCCCCCCCCGCCAACCCCCAATAAACAAACTATCGATGAAGAAAAAGCTACATTTTCACAATGTCGCCTCTAAGCAAGCTCACGTAAAACATCGCACATACGCGACCATGACAGTTGAATTAGTAAAAATGAACACGGACAGACAAACACATTATGTGGACAGACAATGAACAGGGTTAATAAAACACCACACAAAATAAATACACACAGGACGAGATGGCATGCAATTAAACAGAGAGATCATAAAAAAAACCCACAAAAAACAGTACGTTGCCACAAACAGTAGAACAGTTATTCGAATTGTCTCTCGTAAAAGACAGGAAATGTAAAATATAGTACACTTCAGGCATACAGTTGGTGAAATGGAGGGGAGCAGAGAAGTCCCGCTGATACCTCGTCAGCAGTTCCGCCGTTTTGAACTGAGACGGCGTTTCAAATGTTTGTTCAATGAGTCATTGCTGTCGTCAATAGATTTTCAATGCGCAAACTTTTAATGGAGTCAAGAGCCTTAAAATTCAATTCAATGAACCCACCCACCCTTATCTAAAAAGGCACAGTTTAAAAGCAATAGGTGTTAGCTTCACAGAAAGTACCCCCCCCCCCCCCCCAGACACACAAGTCCACAAGTCCGCGGATGGTTATAGTGACAGCTATTGGATAATGTAGTCCAATGGATAGGCTGATACTAGTGATGGTTTGTGGGCATTGTAGTCCAATGGAGGGGATGGTGGTAGTGATGGTTAGTGTGTATTGTAGTCCCATGGAGAAGCTGATGCTAGTGATGGTAAGTGGGTATTGGAGTCCAATGGTAGTGATGGTTAGTGGGTATTGTAGTCCCGGGGAGAGGATGATGGTAGTGATGGTTAGTGGGTATTGTAGTTCCAGGGCCGGCCCATTCTCAGACACTCACCCAGGGTTGCTCGAAGCTGTAGGTCCTCCTCCGGTCATCGTCGGGGTCATCGTCATGGCGAGCCTGCTGGAACTCGTGCCTCAGACGCTGTATCCGGTCATGGTTGCTATGGGGAGCTAGTCTGTTACTGGAGGAGAGAGAGAGAGAGAGAGAGGGGAGGGGGAGAGAGAGAAGGGGGAGAGAGAGGGGAGAGAGAGAGGGGAGGGGGAGAGAGACAGAGAGAGAGTGGGATAGAGAGATAAGGGAGAGAGAGGGGGGAGAGAGAGGGAGACAGATGAGTGAATGTGGTCCATTTTGAACAAGTGACCTGTTTCTATCATGCTGCTGGGACATGGTCTAGAAGACTAAATACAACCCTATCTACGAGGAGTTACACACACACACACACACACACACACACACACGCACACACGCAATATGAATCAAACCAATGTAGGCTATCCGATGAATTATTTACCGCCCCGAACAAAGCTCTGCAGCGGACGGTGGCTAACTCTCCGGCCTCCTAACCAAGGGGCCGTCGACACCGCCGGGAGGGGCCGGTCGGAATTCCCGGGCCGGAATCAGGAATGGGATCAAACGCGCGCGTTTCAGTCCGTTTCCCTTGTCCGTTCCGTTCCCAGACCTTACAGTGAGCTCTGCCCAGCTCTCGTGTGTGTGTGTGTGTGTGTGTGTGTGTGTGTGTGTGTGTGTGTGTGTGTACGTATAGAAGTCCCCTGACGTCCTGCCATTGTCGTGGATACGTACTGCCTGTTCGTCGAACACAATGAGCCCATTAACCATCAGCTGACTCCTCGGTGACTGGACCACAGCTGGGGTAGAGGAGGACCTAGTCGAGGAGTCTAGACCGCTCCCAAGGCCGGCTCTGAAGCAGGCTGCACACACAGTTCTCTTACTGGGTCATAAAAGGAGTGTGTGTGTGTGTGTGTGTGTGTGTGTGTGTGTGTGTGTGTAGGGAGAGATGTGGGTCATCTATGCACATGAGAGGACAGGTGTGTGTGAAGGTCATTGGAGCTCCCGTAGAGCGAGGCTAATTAAACACCGCCACCTCCGTTCCGTGCGCGTGCACACACACACACACACACACACTCATACACACACACACACCTAGAGCATCAGCAGGAGTTAGGAGATCAAACGGTGACTTTCTGACTTTCTCATCTCGACCAGGAACTTTCTGGACTTCCTTTTATGATGTCATCATGTATCACCACCACCTCTCTTCCCGAAATTTTTTTTTGTTCGGTTCGTTTGAAAACAGTACGATTGCTCAGACTCGTAAAACGACGCGTTTCGGAAATGTTCAGCGGGCTCCTTCGCTTCCGCGAGCTCCGGGTATCTAGGCGACGATTGCTATTGTGACGCTTCAGAACAGGAAGTGTTAGCGACAACTTCAAATTGCGTCGTCGGTGGGTGAAACGAAACTTGTGTGTGTGTGTGTGTGTGTGTGTGTGTGTGTGTGGGGGGGGGGGTTGTTAGGGTCGGGGGCGGGGGGTGGTGTCTGTCTGTCAGACCATCATCAGAGGCTATTCCTATTCTCTATCTATCTTTTCCCCCAAAAAAACCCTGAAAAAAGAAACTAAACCAACCAAACTAAAACACCGTCTGAACAGACCCTTAAGGCTGCGTTCCAAAATGCGTCGTCCCACTCTATCGAGAGCGTACAGCTTCAAGTTTCAAGCTTATTTGTTATGTCCCATCCACGAGTGCAGGGAGTCAAATTCTTCGGCTCGGTTCCATGACAAAGCAGCGTACAAAACACAAACAATACAAATAACACAAATAAGCAGTGGTGCAATGAAAGGGGTCAAGACAATAAGTGACATAAGTTCGAGACATAAGTACAAGACAAGTGAGACACGTAGGAGACACTTAAGACAATAGTCGTGACACAATTGCAGTACAAAGAAATAGTCCAAGTAAAAAGTAAAGTGGGTCAGTGGAATGTCACTGTTATTGCACTGTGCCGTATATAGACCGTACTTGGTATACGCTCCCGATACGAGCGCAAGAACACATCTTGGAACACGGCCGTAGAAAGCCCCGCGCGACACTGTACACCCTTCATCAGAACCACCGACGCACTGGTTCCTAAGCCAACGGAAACCAGGTCAAAGGCCAGATCCACTTGTCATGTTGTCAGGTGTGAACCTGTCACGTGTGTGAACATGGTAATCCCTGTCATGTGTCACCCAGCCG
>NC_139676.1:2934770-2947270 GCF_951799395.1 Argentina silus | reverse complement strand
TGGTGGTGGAGGGGGGGGTATTATCACATGTCTAGCCGGGAACAGATTGAATTTAATTGGCCTTTTCTCACATTTAACAATGCATATTTCTGTAGGTTGCCAGAGGGGCCTACGGCTGGGCTCGGAGACTACGGTGGAATGTAATATCTGTAGTATACGAACGGGTCGTAAATCGTCCTGCTGGACAGGGACGGTTAAGTGGGTTTTGGGTTTCAGGGCCGCGGTGCCACCGGGAACGGTAATGCTTGTTCCACAGTATACATTAATACAGGATTATATTTAGCTTTTAATTTTCGGGCCAATTTGGTGTTTTGCAGGCCAACATGCTCATACTGGGTTACAGGGACATACAGAGACGTAGGACGTATACAGGCGAAGGGGGGGGGGTCTACCTACAGTGAAGCATGTGGTGTAAGAAGTATGTGTGTGTGTGGGCGCGAATCCACCCTATGTGTGTGTGTGTGTGTGTGCTATGTGTGTGTGGGCCGAGTCCACCCTGTGTGTGTGTGTGTGTGTGTGTGCGTGCGTGCGTGTGAGTCCACCCTGTGTGTGTGTGTGTTTGTGTGCGTATATGTGTGTGCGCGCGAGTCCACCCTGTGTGTGTGTGTGTGTGTGTGTGCGTGCGCGTGTGAGTCCACCCTGTGTGTGTGTGCATGTGAGTCCACCCTGTGTGTGTGTGTGTGTGTGTGTGTGTGTGTTTCTAATATACAACGGAACCTAACAATGAAAACCCTCCAGCATAACATCACCAGACAGCCACCAGACTACCGCATAACCTCCACCACGTCACTGGTGGGGTCCAGGAGGACCAATCAGCAGGAAGACGAGCTAAACCAGATCAGCCTGTGGCGAGTGGAGGGGGATCCATATCAACAGTGTCTACACCACCGTAGTTAACACACACTAAAAGAGAACACACACTAACATAATGGGGGGCTGTCAGAAGGAGGCACACACAAGCAGACGCGCACACATGCACGCACAAGCGGACGCACGCACGCGCACACACACACACACACACACACAGAGTCTCTATTAGGGTTAATGGGAGACTCCATCCATCATCCATCCAACCGTTGAATCAGTCAATAGACCGATCAGCCTGTCTGAAAGACCACTTACCCCAACACTACAGCCTCACCATAGGATTAGGACCCCACCAATCACAACGCGGGGCTCACCGGTCGACAGCCAATCACAACGCACGGCTCACCGAGCCATATCCAATCACAACGCGGGACTCGCTGAGCGACAGCCAATCACAACGCATCATCCCCAATATCCCCAATATCATCCCTCAACGCATCATCATTAATAATATTATTATTATCATCATCATCATCATTAATATTATTACGATTATAATCATTATCATCATTATTATCATCATCATCATTATTCTTCTTCATAGAAATGAAAAAAGGGTTTTCCGTCATCGATACTGTGCTGTGAGACGGGTCGTCTGTGAGAAGCTGAAACAGGAAGTGGGTAGGAGGCGCGTACGGCGGCCGCGGGCCGTCAGAGGAGCAGGAGGAAGCTGCAGGAGGAAGCTGCAGGAGGAAGCTGCCACTGGCCCTAAACGTCTGCTAAACGTCAAAAATGGAAATGGAAGAAGCGGGCCGGCTGTGTGGAGCTTGGGATGCGGGCGGTGACTGATCACGGTGTGACTGAAACGGCCGCTGATCACTGCAGCAGGCTGGTGGGGGGGGGGGGGGGGGGATCGAATTGGAGCCCTCTCATTTCTCATGGTGGCATCATCTGAGTGTGTGTGTGTGTGTGTGTGTGTGTGGGGGGGGGGGGGGGGTGCGTTCTGCTTTCCCTCTCTCTCTGTCAGAAGATGGAGAGGTGAAGTGCGTGTGTGAGTGTGTGTGTGTGTATAGGCGCGTGTGTGTGTACGCACGTGTGTGCGTTCTGCTTTCTCTCTGTCTCTGTCAGAAGATGGAGGGGTGAAGTGTGTGTGTGTGTGTATAGGCGCGTGTGTGTGTACGCACGTGTGTGCGTTCTGCTTTCTCTCTGTCTCTGTCAGAAGATGGAGAGGTGAAGTGTTTGTGTGTGTGTGTGTGTGTGTACGTGCAGCTTCCCCTCTCTCTCTGTCAGTAGATAGGGGGAGGTGATGGATGACTCTTTGAAGGTAATAGTTCCTATTTCAGAGCCGTAACGACCGGAGTCTGCGGAAGCCTGGCCGGCTTTTGATAAATCATAATCTAATCAAATTAGCGAACAGTATCATCATCATCACGAGGAAAGGCGCTTCCTGGTGGCTGAGTTCTGAGGTAAAAATGTGAAAGGAAACCAGAGGCTTCTTTGTTCTCTGGCTGCGGCCATTTTTCGGAGGGTAAAACCCACTGGCGTTGTATGATTACTATTATAATGGCATGTCCTGTATGCACGCACGCACACACACACACACACACACACACACACACACACACACCGCAACATGCACGCACACACACACACACACACAGCAACATGCAAACACACACACACACACACACACACACAGAGCAACATGCGCACACAGACACACGCACACATAAACGCACACATACACGCACACACACGCACACACACACACACACACCACAACATGCGCGCACACACACACCTTTTAGATATCTTCTATTCATTAAACATCAATACAGACAGGAACAAAAACTAAGTCTGCCTTCAATTCACCCTCCTCTTGGTTCCTAGTGTTGATGAGAAACACACCCTGGTAACACTTTGAAGACAGGGATCTGACTGTAGACTCTCCAGTTACTGTGTGTGTGTGTGTGTGTATGAGTGTGTGCGTGAGCTCGTATGTGTGTATCACAGAGAGTCGTCTCTCCCGTTTATGAGAACACAGCACGGAACAGCTTCCCCCAAGAGACCGTCAAAGCCATTACCCCGGGTTGACCAGATACTTCAAAAAAAAGAAAGAAAACGCATATAATGAAATCAAAAATCAAAACGAGCGCCAGACCGAAACCCATGTGATGTGTGTGAGACTGTTTCCTGCTACGGAAACACCAAAGAGCCAAAAGGCAACGGGGCTTTCTCACGACATCTAAAAAAACATGTTAATAATAATAATAATTTAAAAAAAAAACTCAACAACTTGATTCTATATTTCCCATTGAAGACAATAGACAGCAGCTGAATGTGGTCCATTAATGTTGGAGCGCTCAGATCCCAGTGGGGGACAGTAGAGATGAAACACGCGGACATGTACCGGTCCGTTCCTTCATCCCGGACTTCAAACAGACCTCAGACGGACGCACAGATGTTGGAGTTAAACCCTGGAACGTTCACCGGAGATCTCTCTCCGGGACGGGAGGGGTTTAGGGTGAAGGATGTCCTCCGAGGCACCTCACACTCACTGTAACCCCCCCCCCCTCCCCCCCTCTCCTTCCACACCCCACCCTCCCTCTTCCTCCTCACCCACTTCACCCACTCCCTCACCCTTCCACCTTCTTCCTCCTCACCCAGCCCGTCCCCCCTGACCTTCTCCTTCCTCACCCTCTTCCTTCCTCACTCTCCCCATCACCCACTCCACCCCTCCCTCCTCACCCACCCTCTCCCAGCCCAGAGGGGAAGCCCCAGAGACCAGGTGTTAGAGAGACCAGCCTCCCCTCCCTTCATCTGTCTTCCCAGGGCACCCTCACCCTCCCTGGACCCCCCCTCCACCACCCCTCTCCTTCCCCCAGCCCTCACCCCCAGCCCTCACCCTCACCCTCACCCTCACCCAGAGCGGAAGCACCAGCGACCAGAGTCCAGGTGCTGGAGAGACCTGCCTCCCTTCCTTCATCTGTCTTCCCAGGGCACACAAAGACTTTTCCTGCCTTTCTCAAGACAAACATTTCAAAAGGAGGCCAGGCCATCAAAATACCCACCACATCAGAGTGGGGCATAGCGGGTTTCCTCTCCTCCCCCCCTCCCTCCCTCCCTCCCTCCCTCGCCCCTGTCTCCTTCCTGTCTTTAAACTCAATGCAGCCATTCTCCCATTGTGCTGACCAACAGGGACTGCCCGATGATGGAATGCTGTCTTTGTAGAGTAGCGTGTGTGTGTGTGTGTGTGTGTGTGTGGTTTCTCAGACCTAACACCATCCTATAAATCAGACAGACATACTGTACATACTGTATTTGAACTTGCCACAAAGTGTTAAAGCTAATTCTGACCAGGGAACCCATTGCCATACAGACAGCAGACAGCAGACAACACACACACACAAACACACACACCCTTGTGAGAGTGGGTGATAAAATTCAGACTCACCCCTCTGACCTCTCATAAACCAACCCAAACTAGGCCTGAACACAGCTGTCCTGTCTGAGGCTTCAATGGCTGGCGGGGTGTGTGTGTGTGTGTGTGTGTGTGTGTGTATATATGTGTGTGTGTGTGTGTGTCAGAAACCCCGCCAGACAGACAGACAGACAAGCGTGGTGCTTCAAACAGCCGGACAGTGAAGCTGCGGCCGTCATGTCAGCCTGGCGTTCGTCCAGCAGACACACGCGTCACATGGTCTCCACGGCCCGCCCTGCCTCCGGAGGGCCAGCCTCTCAAAGCCCTGTCAGGAGCCCCGTCTGAAGGCTGGCGCTGGGGGTGGAGGAGGGAGGGGGTGGAGGGGGTATGGGGTGGGGGGGAGGGGAGAGGGGTCCTAAAAGACTGGAGGAGGAGGGGGGAGGGGGATGAGGGGAGAGACGGCAGGTAAATTGGGGGGGGTGGAGGGGGTGTGGGGGGGAGGGGAGAGGGGTCCTAAAAGACCGGGGGAGGAGGGAAGAGGGTCAGAAAAGGTAGGAGACGGAGAGATGAGGGGATCGGGTCAGTGAAGGGAGGAGGGGGATGAAGAGATGAAGGAGGAGAGGGGAAAGGGTAAAATGAAGAGATGGAGGGGTAAGGAGAGAGAGAGAGAGAGAGAGAGAGAGAGAGAGAGAGGGAGGGAGGGTCAGCGAAGGGAGAAGGAGAGAGAGAGGTCATGGAGGAGAGGGGACAAAGGGTCAGCCAAGGGGGGGAGGAGGAGGGGATGGAGAGATGAAAGAGGAGAGGGGAGGGGTAGAATGAAGAGATGGAGGGCTGAGGGGAGAGAGAGAGAGGGTCAGTGAAGGGAGGAGGTGGAGGGGGGGGGGATCGGGGAGGACTAATCCTTGGAGGCAGCTCACCCAGCTGTTGACACAGTGGCCGTTTCATAGCGAGCGGGGTGCCATAAATAACCTGCCCTCTTAAGTGTGCCACTTGAAAATGCTGTACTGTGTGTGTGTGTGTGTGTGTGTGTGTGTGTGTGTGTGTGTATATGAGAGACATTAAAAGGCTGTACTGTCACTACCGCTGTGTCCTGGGCGTTTGAAGTGACAGAGACAGACTGTGTGTGTGTGTGTGTGTGTGTGTGTGTGTGTGTGTGTGTGTGTGTGACCTCACTATGGCAGGCTTGTACTCAGCAAGAGTCATAAGCCCTCAGGGGCCCACCCTGCCACAGGACCACAAGGCCCCCCCCCCCATTCCCTACCTCCACCCCCTGACCCCTGCAGCCGAGACTGATCCCTGTAGACCCCCCTACCTCCCTCCCTCCCTCGCTCCCTCCCGTGTCCCCGTCCATCTCTCCTGATCACCCCCATTACTCCTCCTTATTGACCTGTCACCGCCCAACACCTCAGGGACCCCCACCCACCCATCCACCGCCGGACAGGAGCACAACAACAACAAGCTAGCTAACGCTAGCCAGCTAGCAGTAGCAGCCCAGCCCCTGTGATGTTATCATCAGCCAGCTAGCGGTAGCTAGCAGTAGCCCATCAGTAACAGAGTCTAGGCTGGGCTGACGGGTTACTGCTAGCTAGCTAATGTTAACATAGACTGGGCTGCTACCGGAGCTGCTCGCTAGCTGGCTAACATTAACATCACAGGGGCTGGGCTGCTACCGCTAGCTAGCTAACATAACAGGGCTAGCTAGCTAGCTAAAGTTAACATAACAGGGTCTAGGACTAGGCAGGGCGAGGAGGAGGAGTGCTGCTGGGATCAGGTTGTTTCTGTCAACAATAAGGAACGGCTATTATTATTATTATTAAAAGATATTTTGGATGTACCATATTCTAACGCTTTTCTCCTTCACTATTCACTAGCTTCAAGGTAGGGAGGAGGGGAAACACTCTCATGAGGAAATAAGCAAATACTGGATGAGCAGTATCGGTACTTCCATGAAGTGTGTTGTACTGTACAGCGTACTCTAAAGACTACAGCACACTACAGTCGAAAACTACAATACCCACGATACAGTACCGTACCTTCCGCAGTGAGGGTGGCGTCACTGAGTCACGTCCGCGCAGCGAGCAAAGCGCCACAGGGTGGCGGGGGGAGAAACCAATACAAGGGTTATTCATACGGACCGGGGGAGGCTGGGGGAGGTAGAAATCGGAGGACGGGCTCACGTAATGCACGGAATAGAATCAAAACGTGTGTTTGTTGTAGTGTGTGGATACCAGTCCTTATCCCGTTCCATGCGTTACAATGAGCCCGTCCTCCGATTTCTACCTCCGCCAGCCTCCCCTGACATGGACATAAACTTCATGGTAACATTGACACAGAAACCCACCCAAAAACAAACAGTAGGAAAGGAATGCGGATATTATGAAGGAATTAAGGATTACGGCTGGTTGATGGAATGTTCACACCCAATAATCCTCCTTTATGAGGGATTATACCGAAAATAAGTCATCTAATACATATGGTATTCAAATCCAGAAACACTTTCTGAAAAATGCTTAAGCTTCTCTTTTTTTTTTAGAAAGGATTAACAGTGGCAGATACACAATGGAGATTGTCCGTTACTTTCTGCCCGATAATTACAAATTAAACATGAAAAAGAACTCAAAAAGGTCAAAATACTGTAACGTGAGACGCGCAATGTGGAAAATACAAAACGGTTTAAACTGTCAACTCCTTGCGGGGGCTTTTTTCGTTGACTGAGACGCCTACTTTTAATACCACCGTTTATAGCTGCAGTTATTTCCACTGGTAGGAAAACTGCCAATTCAAACTCATAGAGGCCATTTCAGACTGTAGTTGTCATCAGGGCTTCCTGAATAAGCCTATGGAAGCAGCCCCCTGAGGGAAAGGCCTGGGAAGCCACACACACACACACACACACACACACACACACAGACACAGATACACAACACACACACATCTCTGCAGCCCTGCTTGACCTCGCTCTCCGAGAGCAGGGTAATACTGCCACTGGGACTCCCCCACGGGACGGATCAAATACCCCCCGGTTGCTGCCATTCATCCCTGCACGCACGCACGCACACACGCCACAGACACTCACACTCACACTCACACACACACACACACACACACACACACACACACACACACACACACACACACACACACACACACACACACACACACACACACACACAGCCCTCCCCCTCCATGACAATGGGGGAATCCACACATCGTAGGCCTTTTAGTCCTGTGTCACACACACACACACGCACACACACACGCGCACACACACACACACACACACACACACACACACACACAATGAGTGATGAGCAACAGAGGAAAAGCCCACATCAATGGCTTCACTCTGTCTCTCAGTCTTCTTTTTACATCACTGACCCATCAATAAGTACACACACACACACACACACACACACACACACACACACACACACACACACATCAATAAATACACCTAGCACACACACATGCAGACAGAGGAACGACACGCTCCAATCAGCATAAGTCACAAGGTCACATTCATCCCCGGCAACGAGTCATGGTCGCCCCCCCCTCCTGAACGGCCAATAAAAACCCAGGCAAGCGCCTTCAATAATTGGCTGTGATGGAGAGGGGCCCTTAGTTGATTGGCTAAATTGATTGGCTGCTTGCGGAGTGACTAACTCGGCCCGTCGCTACGCGGCGACGGTGGCGTGGTATAAATCATGTGTTAAAAGGACATTCACAGGGACTCCAGTGCCTATTGATTAGTCATTATTTGTGCTAACAGTGCAGACACACACACACACACACCGACACACACACACACACATCACCCTGTGAATAAAGAGCAAGGATCAATAGGTCTGGGATAGGTCTGGCCATTTCTCTTCTCTCTCTCTCTCCCTGTCCCACTCCTCCCTCCCTCTCCCCCCTCTCCCTCTGTCCCACTCCTCCCTCTCTCTCTCCCTCTCTCTCTCCCTCCCCCTCTCTCTCCCTCCCCCTCTCTCTCCCTCTCTCCCTACCCCTCTCTCTCCCTCTCCCTCCCTCTCTCTCCCTCCCCCCACCCCTCCCTCTCTCTCTCTCTCCCTCTCTCCCTCCTGTAGATCATTGAAGGACCAGTGAATGAGGAGGAGGCCGGCCACAGAATAAACATGGATGGGGTTAAGTGTGTGTTTTTTCTCCTCTCAGGGACAGTCAGCTCCTGGAGTACTGCAGCTCTGCCCCCCCACATGTGTGTGTGTGTGTGTGTGTGTGTGTGTATACACTGCATCGACACAGAGACCGGAAAACACTGTGTGTGTGTGTGTGTGTGTAACTGCACCTCCACCACGGAGACAGGAAAACACCCTGGACCCCCGGCTGTCATCGCGGGGCCTCAAGTGGGTCTCTCTCCTCTCATGTAGCCAGCCTTCTATACGCCACAGAGCCACGAAAGTCTCCCTCCCCCCCCTCACATCCCTCCTCCCTCACCCGGGGGAGACGGCTGTGGTCCAAGGGCCGCCATGGAAACTGACCTGTTCTGGTACTCCTCGACAGTCTGACGTGAAATGGATACTCATCATAACACACACACACATACATACACACACACAGGCGCACACACACACCGACACAGGCGTACACACACACCGACACACACACAGGCGCACACACACACACACACACACACACAGACACACAGACACACAGACACACACACACACACACACACACACACACACACACACACACACACACACACACGCCTCCTGTTGCCTTGAGAATGTCACAAATGAAGACTAATTGTGATGCCTTTAATCTCTGGTTTCCTCTGAGGTGAAAGTGACTGGTGATTTAAGGCCTAATTACCCAGCCTGTGTGGCAGACTGCTGACTGGCCCAAAAAGAAGAAGGGCTTCAAACAAACTTCAAACTTCAAAAGTTTGTATCGTGTAATGCTAAAAAACACAAGACAAAGCAGATTTAATTTTGTTTTTTAAAAAGAAAAAAAAGAAATTCAATTTGGCAGATTAGCGTTAAACACAGAAACACCACATCCAAGTGAAGCGGAAAGCGACCCGTTATCTGAGTCAGTTGAGAGGGTGATGCTATCTTCTTATTGTTTGACTCCTACCAAGTCTCTGTGTTGTTACACCACAACAACAACAACAACAACAACAACAACAACAACAACAACAACAACACATTCCAAAGCAAAGATATGCTTGTCAGGGTCCTGTATTGAACTGTTGGTGTGGACTTAAAACAGCAGCAGCTTAGCCTAGCAGAGGAGGCTAATGGAGAGCTGTGTGTGTGTGTGTGTTCGTGTGTGCGTTTGTGTGTGTGTGTGTGTTCGTGTGTGTGTTCGTGTGCCGCCACGGCTATCTCCACACAGCACACGTCCTCCCGCCCCCCCCCTCCTGATCGCTCCCTCCCCCCCTCCCTCCTGATCGCTCCCTCCCCCCCTCCCTCCTGATCTCGCCCTCCCCCCCTCCCTCCTGATCTCTCCCTCCTACGCCCTCACAACAATAACAATCCATTTCTATGTCAGACATGAATTTATTTGAAATTCACACAAAACAGTGAAGTTCAAGATCCCCCAACAAGCGAACAGAACAAGTAAATACACTTTGCATCTTCTGAATGAAACCCACTGGATTTTCAATTCTCTCTCTTTCTCCGAGTCCTTGTGTCCTAATTAGCTAAATTGCTTTTTCAGTCAAATCATCTCATTTAAATACAGAAGGCAAACTTAATACACTTTTTGCACTAAACTTTGTGTGTGGGGCGAACAAAGAAGTAATTACTTTGAAGTCAGTGGAACTGAAATGGCAGTCCCTTAATCCCACGCCAGTTATTTTCATTAGAGGAAGGGCTCTGAACGCAAACAATGTGTGTGTGTGTGCGTGTGTGTGTGTGTGTCTGTGTGCGCGACCGCATTTTCAATTCGGTTTTGGAAAACTTTCGCCGATTTATCTCGACAGAAACCTGTCAACTCATTTCGCATGTTCAACAAATTAAAGCGGAGAGTTGATTGCTTTTACTCGGGCCGCGGTGGGGAGCCGACGCCGCCGACCACTGAAGCCTGCGCTCACAGTTCTCATTAAGGCCGGGGAAAAGAAGATGAAATTATCAGTCGCTCCCGAATTATAATAAGAATGATCGTATCTACAATGCCAATATTTTCTCAATGATGAATATTCAAATGAGTGCCTTTGTCAGTCAGATGGCAGAATTGGACGCTTTTTTTTTTTTTTTTTTTTTTTTTTTTTTTTTTAAATCTATAACTGACTCCTGAAATAAGCAGAGTAGAGGGAAGAAATGGAGCAACAAAAAAAAAAAGAATATATATATATAAAATTGAGAATTTCATAATGTAATATTTGATTAGGAAGACACCTTTCCATCACGGTATAGTCTTCATAGACATTCATATTCATTATTTTCAAAGACTGGGCCATTAACTGTCCTCCCTCCCTCCCTCCCTTCCTCCGACCCTCTCTCTCTCCCTCCCTCCGACCCTCTCTCCCTCCCTCCCTTCCTCCGACCCTCTCTCTCTCTCTCCCTCCCACGACCCTCTCTCTCTCTCTCTCTCTCTCCCTCCCTTCGACCCTCTATCCCTCCCTCCCTCCCTCCATCCGTCCCTCCCTCCCTCCCTCCCTCCCTCCATCCGTCCCTCCCTCCCTCCATCCCTCTATCCCTCCCTAGCTGTCGATGACAGCTTTAATGTTGGCCCTCCTGCTGGGGGAAACCTGAGGCCTGGGGCTGGGGCTGGGACGCTACCCATTTCCTGTAATGGGACACCACACACACACACACGCACACACACACGCACACACGCACACACACACGCACACACGCACACACACACACACAGACAGACAGACAGACAGCCCTGCTCTGATCACCACTTGGACTCTAGGTAGAGGACACACGCACGCACACAAAAACACACACACACACACACACAGCTGCAGAGCTTTTCAGATGCCACTCAACCACCTGAGACCCTCTCACTCCAATCAACGTAACACACACACACACACACAGGATTCACAATCCAAGCTCTGTTTTGAGTTCTGAGTTTGTGTGTGTGTGTGTGTGTGTGTGTGTAACCCCCCCCGAGGCGATACGCCACCGCTGATATAATCTCTAAAGCCCGTCAGTCCGTTGCCGACATCACATGGTCCGAGCGTTCTGTCAGAGAAGCCCCCCAGAACACTCCCCATCCTGTTCCCCCTCCAGAACAGCCTCCACATCACTAATGACTCACTCTGGTGAGATGGCATCGCCGGCGATTCTGAGAACACTTCAAAAGACAGAGCCTTTTTTGTCTTTTTTATTTTTTTATTTTATTTTTCTTAATAATAGCCGCGGAGCATCGCATCCTGCTCCTCTCTTGATTCCGATCACACGCTTGAAAAATATCAATAAATGTCAAGAGATTATTTGGGATTTTTTGGAAAGAATGTGGCAGAAATACTTTGTTGTGACGCGTGACAGCCTCGTACGATTTGTTTAGCGTGGGGGGTGTGGTGGGGTGGGTGGACTAGACTTGTTGTCGCCTGCATATGGACGTTATGAATTATGTTTTGAAGTTTTGAAGACGATAGAGATGGGATTGAACGATGGGAAATGCAGCGATCGGAAAACTAACTTGTGTACGTAACCCGGACGACCCGAACAGGTATCCCTGTTTGTTTTCCCTGGGGGGTAAACACAGAAACACACCTCCACATTTCAATGCCGGTAATCTCTGATAGACACACGCACACACACACACACGCACACACACACGCACACACACACGCACAGACACACGCACAGACACACGCACAGACACACACACACACACACACACACACACACACACACACACACACACACACACACACACACACACACACACACACACACACACACACACACACACACACACACACACACACACACACACACACACACACACACACACACACACACACACGACAAATTTTACCAGATCTCAATCATGCACTCAGAACTTGTGATATAGTTTGCGGTAATTGTGGGATTGTTGTACAGATAAAAAGCACACACACACACGCACCCCCACTTGCTGACACACAGACCCACCCACCCACCCAGAACACCCCCTTTTTAGCTCCAAAGCTTAGTGTTGTCAAGGCACTGTAGCACAGAGCTTCAACCCTTTTTAGGGCATGTTCTGTTTCTCAACTAAACCAGACGACCAGGGCAGAACACCAAGACCCTGGCCAGACCAGTCAGTCAGACCAGCCAGCCAGACCAGTCAGTCAGACCAGACCACCAAT
>NC_139676.1:2930744-2933244 GCF_951799395.1 Argentina silus | reverse complement strand
AGAATGACAGGATAATTGGAGAAAATCCCTTTAAAGCCCCTTTAAAGATGAGGTAATCTAGGTGTGGAGGGGACTCTTCTACAGGGCGTCATCTCGCCATGCCAGGCGTCTTCTTAGACACACCTGCTACAGTAGGGCTGTGTGTGTGTGTGTGTGTGTGTGTGTGTGCGTAAAGCTGTCTTGTGTCTAGGTGTGTGCGAGCGCGCGTGTGTGTGTGTGTGTACGCGTTTGTGTGTGTGTAAAGCTGTCTTGTAAGTGTGTGTGTGCGTGTGTGTGTGTGTGTGTGTACGCGTTTGTGTGTGTGTAAAGCTGTCTTGTAAGTGTGTGTGTGTGTGTGTGTGTGTGTGCGTGCGCGCTAAGCCGTCTTTGCGACACATCTCCTCTCCCACTAACAGCTGAACAGACATTTCCCGATCCTCCAATCCCCCCCCATTCCCACTGGCCCCTGCCATTCCTTGGCTGGCGTTCCCCGCCTCTTCCCCAGCCACTAACAACATTCCCAGAGGAAGCGAATCTCGTCTCCCCCAGCGAGGTTTTCCTGATTTCAGGCTAGATCGGGTCTCAGACACAGTAATCAGTTTCCTACCCCGGCCTTCTGTTGGAAACCGCACCATCCCAGACAGACAGGCGGATGGGTTAGCATACGTGCTAAGTGGATTCTCCATCTTGGTCAATGCAGCGGTGGGCGGGAAGGCTAGCTTTTTAAGTGGCCACTTGAGATGGAAGGCGCTGAGACAGTCCAATTCCAATGCTAATAGTATGTCTGTCTGGGCATGCGAGTGTGGATGTGTGAACACAAAGCACTTGACAGCTGCCTTACATTTCGATAGGCCTATTAATTTGTGTTTATTTATTTATTTATTTGAAATTCTGGCGACAGACTTAAATCCATTGGTATGTATATATATATCATATGTTGTGAATATGCGAGTGTGGAAAATCTGAATATTGCCGAGATGTATTTTTTTTTCTGCTGACACACACGCAATGTTCAGAGCAACGTCACACAAGGAGGCGTCGTTGGATTCGGCCGACTGGCGGAGGTGTGGAGACCTGGAGGAAGATTGAAGGCGTACGTGCGTGCATACAGCGTCGAGAGAGGAGGGATGAGAGCAGGAGGGAGGAGGAGAGGAGAGGGGAAGAGAGGAGGAGGAGAGGGGAAGAGGGGAGAGGAAAGGAGGAGAGATGAGAGGAGAGAGGAGAGGGGAAGAGAGGAGGAGGGGAGAGGGATGAGAGCAGGAGAGAGGAGGAGAGGGGAAGAGGGGAGAGGAAAGGAGGAGAGATGAGAGGAGAGGAGAGGGGTGAAGCAGCATACAGTACAACATCTTTCGGTACTGCATATCAGCAAAGAAGAGGAACGGGAGGAAGCGTTCAACATCTACAGCCAACCAGAAGCTTTGAGGTTAAGCAGGGGTTAAGAGTCCGGGCTCTGGGGCCTGGTCAACAGGGCGAGAGAGGGGAGAGGGAGAGAGAGAGAGAGAGAGAGAGAGAGAGAGAGAGAGAGAGAGAGAGAGAGAGAACAGGAAGCAGACAGCATCTATCTACAGCAGAGGGACAGCAAGGGAGATGGGGGAAGCTGTTAGGACCCGGTCAGAGGGGGCTCAGGGAGGCAGAGTGCTTGGGGCTGAGATGGTGGAGAGACCAGGAGAGCACTGGGATGTTAAGCACAGGGCAGAGCAGAGCAGAGGCATTCTATGGAAAAGCCAGGGAGAGGAGAGGAGAGGAGAGGAGAGGAGAGGAGAGGAGAGGAGAGGATAGCATCATCCATGTCAGCCACTAATGGGATGAACCTAGGAGTCAAACAGGCAGTAGTTAGCAGCAGCAGACATGTGTTAGCTGGGAGACCGGGCTGAGGAGAGGAGAGGAGGAGAGCAGGAAAGCAGGAGGAGAGGAGGAGAGAGGGCTGGCGGGCCTGGGAGGGGGGGGGGGGGCCTCCCAGATGAGACTGCAGCAGAAGACATGCCAAAGCTCGGAGTCCAGGCTGGGGAGAGGAGGAGGAGGAGGAGGAGGAGAGGACAGGGCTTCCTCCAGATGAGACACGCGTTAGCTTGGAGACCGGGCTGAGGAGGAGGAGGAGGAGAAGAAGGAGAAGAGGAGAGCGAAGCGGAGGGAGAGGGTTGGGAGCGGGGGGGCCGGAGAGGTCCTTCCCGGGAGTGGCCGGGGTCTTACTGTTCAAAGCGGATGTTGCGCAGGTCTCCGTTATTGATGCAGACGATGCAGTCGTTCTCCTGAAACAGGCCCTGCTGCTCCGCCTTGCCCCCCGTCTCCAGACGCTTGACCAACAGGCCTAGGGTCCTGAGGAGCAAGGGTCAAAGGTCAGAGGGCGTTAGGTTAGGGTTAGGGTTGGGTTAGAGGTGTGGAGAGAGAGAGAGAGACTTTAGGGAGCTGGAAGACTTGGTTGTCTGGTTGTCTGTCTGTCTGTCAGTCTGTCTGCTCTCAGGGCAGGCCTTGGGGGAGGTCACAGGGCTACAGGCCTGTGACTGTATACACCAGGGGGAGG
>NC_139676.1:2915744-2920744 GCF_951799395.1 Argentina silus | reverse complement strand
TGTTTGCTGTCTAAACACAATCAACAGGATCAGCAGACAGGTGAGAGCTGGGGAGAGGTGTGTGTGTGTGTGTGTGTGTGTGTGTGTGTGTGTGTGTGTGTGTGTGTGTGTGTGTGTGTGTGTGTGTGTGAGGAAGAAGGGGGGTTGGGGGGGGGGGGACTGACCCAGCAGCTTAATGGATACCATATGTGATATATGGGCACTGAGTCAGCTGGGACGGACACACACACACACACACACACACAGAGTTTGAGCAGAGAGCGAGAGTGTGTTCTTTCATTGGATACGAGGCCTATGCCACAATGCATTAGTGCCTAGCTTTGTGTTAACCCCAGAATGTTGGGTCTACGTAGAATAAATAAATATCCTAATCAAACGTCGAAGTTGTGTGTTCTGTCATTTCTGGCCATGCGGCCAAAAGTATGGTACCGTATTGTTTCAGCCAATCGGGGACGAGAATTCCCAGAAGTCATTATCGTCTCCACCTAAGCCGATGTGTCTCCCAGTGCCTCCTGGGTAATGAAGGTAGCGCGTGAGAGAGTGTGTTTGCGTGGCGGGAGCGATTTCTCCCTCGGCTGAGCACATCAAACACACTCGGATAGAGGACAGGAATTAACACGCTCCTGTTTGTCGAGGTGAGGACGAGCCAGAGAACAATAAACACGCACACGCACACACACGCGCACACACACACACACACACACACACACACACACACACACACACACACACACACACACACACACACACACACACAATGGAAAAGCAACACGCTGAGGATCACAGCACACACACACACGGAGGCTTGTGATCACAGCCCACACACACACACACACAAAGGCTTGTGATAACAGCCCCCCCCCCCACACACACACACACACACACACACAGCCCACTCTAATGTGACGACATGGTAATTCTCTTTGTATTCTGAAGAAATTAATTCATGGGATTACTGTTAAAGTCACACAAGCATTCCCTGTCTTCTGTGGGGCATTGACTGAGGTAAGATCCTTACGGCATTGAGGGGAGCAGTATTGTGAGAGAATCGTGTCAGGGTAAAGTGAACACCCAATGTGAGAATAGAGGACCCACAGTATGTAATGGTGACAACTGCTTTCACATAGAGGTAGAAGGAGGGGGGTATGTGTGTGTGTGTGTGTGTGTGTGTGTGTGTGCGTGCGTGCGTGTGTAACCTGTCAAAAGAACACCATTATCCACAATTCTAGTCCCCTGGGCTGGAGAGAATAGAAAAAGCAGTGAAACACCTGTGTTTCGACCCCCCCCTCACACACACACGCACACACACGCACACACACACACACACACACACACACACACACACACACACACACACACACACACACACACTCCGCTCGTTCCTATTGATATGGATGACACATCTCTCTACCTTTGAACGTGTCTCAAGCAGCTACAAAAACCTTCAGAAAAAAAATTATATATAAAAAAAAAAATGACAAAGGATTTTCTCCTCCTCTCATCCCACTCTCATCCAATCCAGCCACAGAGAGTCGCCTAACGACAAACCTCAACGGAGACGGTGATGAGATGTATTGATTCTCGGAAGGCCGAGGGTCTGTCGTACGTGCGGTGGGTCAATGTTGGGCTAGTTAGGGTTTTGTGTGGTGAAATCGAGGGCCAATATGTACACAGCCAATGGGAGAGAGGGATAGTCCCAGGTGATATCGACACAGCCAATGGGAGAGAGGAATAGTCCCAGGTGATATCGACACAGCCAATGGGAGAGAGGGATAGTCCCAGGTGATATCGACACAGCCAATGGGAGAGAGGGATAGTCCTAGGTGATATCTACACAGCCAATGGGAGAGAGGGATAGTCCTAGGTGATATCTACACAGCCAATGGGAGAGAGGAATAGTCCCAGGTGATAGCTACACAGCCAATGGGAGAAGAGGAAGATAGTGCCAGGTGATATCTACACAGCCAATGGGAGCGGAGGATCGTCCCAGGTGTGTATCCCCTCTGATGCCCCCAGGGGGAAATTTGTCTTTCATCTTCTATGCCTCTCAGCAGGGGGGGGCAGTGCCAGCCGCCCCCGCTCTCGCTCGCTCTCTCTCTCTCTTTGACTCTCTCTCTCTTTCTGTCTGTCTGTCACATTAAAACAAAAAGAACAAAGATCACACAGATGAACAAAGAGAGAAGAAAGGAGGGAGATAAAGAGGAGAGAAAAAAGAAGAGAGTTGAATGCGGCAGCCAAGGTGAGACACACACACATACATATATACATACATACATAGAGAGAGCAGAGAAGAGAGAGAGAGAGAGAGAGAGAGAAGCGTTGAGAGAGAGAGAGAGAGGGGGGGGGGGGGGTTGAGGGAGGGGTGGTAGGAGATAGCAGAGATGGGGGGGGGGGGGGGGGGGGGGGGGGGAGGGCGGAAGGAGGGAGGACAGCGTGAACGAGACGAAAGCCTCTCTTCAAAAGCCGAGACAAAAGCCAGGGAGAGACGACAGCGGAGGGGAGCGATCGAGTCACAACGAGGGGGTAACCTGACTGAGATACAGTAACATCCCTATCTCTACCAGCCTGCCAGCCTGCCTGCCAGCCTGCCTGCCAGCCAGCCAGCCGAACCTGGCCCCACAGCAGCACCTACTGGTGAAGCCTCCAACAGCTGTGGTCCCCGGACGCCAGGCTAGTATTTTAGGTTGTGGACCCCTCAACCCCTCAGCCGCCTTATGAAGCCCTGTACAAACGCACTGCTGGCTAGCACAGCTACATCGCTAACTCCATCTCCTCCTCCAGCCGACAGGACGGCAGCTGCGGTCCCCGGAGGCTAGGCTAGGACGCTAGGAGGTGGACACCCTCGGCCCTCTGGTGAAGGCCCCCGTGCAAACGCGCTGCTCGCTACCGTAGCTACAGCGCTAGCTCCATTACCCCCTCAAGCTCCTCGTGTCTACAGGACAGCAGCTGCGGTCCCCGGAGGCTAGGCTAGGACGCTAGGAGGTGGACACCCTCGGCCCTCTCGTGAAGGCCCTGTACAAACAGCTAGCTAAATGCTAGTGAAGCCTACAGGAGCTGTGGAGGCGAGGCTAGGGGGGGATGCTAGGAGGAGGACCGCTCAAACCTCAGCGGCTTTATCAGGCCCTGCTACAAACACACTGCTAGCTCGCTAGCTAGCTAGCGACGTACCTGCTAGCGAAGCCTACGGAGCGGTGGAGGCTAGGCTAGCAGGATGCTACAGTTAGAGGTGGACGTCTCATTATATGAGGCCCTGTACAAGCAGTCCGCTAGCTCTCAAACACCGCTGCCTCTTTCAAAATCCCTCTGAAGCCCGGCAGTAGTGATTTGTGGCTGCACCACCTGGCTTTGCATGATTTATCATACTAAACCTGGACTGCAGCCTCACCTGAGGGACCCACCCCCCCTATCTAGTGTGTGTGTGTGTGTGTGTGTGTGTGCATATACAAGTATGTGTGTGTATATGTGTGTGTGTGTGTGTGTATGTGTATATATGTGTGTGTGTGTGTGTGTGGGTGTGTGTATATAAGTGTGTATGTGTGTGTGGTGTGTGTATATGTGTGTGTGTGTGTGTATAAGTATGTGTGTGTGCCCTCCCTTCTCTCCCCTGTGGCTTACTGAGGCACAACTCCGATATGACAAAGGACATCCAGTCCGCACGGCGTACACACAATGGCCTGATGTCACAGCGGACAGAGTTGATCGTAGAGGAATAAAAATGATGATTCAGGTAAACCCCGAAAGAAATACCGCCGTTCAGAATTTCCCATTTGACATAAGACTCCGGGCGGGTGTAACACGTATTCAGGAAGCGTGTGAGGATTTTCGCTGCAGGGGCAGGCAGGCATATCAAGCAAACCTCGGGCCATACCGAAAGAACTGAGAGAATGAGAACTGAGGTGTTTTTTTTTCCTTCCTATTCTAGAACTTGAACGCGTTCCAATTACCTTCACGAAGAAGATGAGAGAAAATGTAAAAGACGAATTTCTCGCTCATTTTATATTCATTAAGGGCAGAAGAATGATGTCTCTGGCCTCGTCCTCTGCTGCCGCTGCTGCAGTGTGTGTGTGTGTGTGTGTGTGTGTGTAGATACAGCTGAGGTAACGAAGGGGAGATTGTCAGACATCGCCTCTCCTCTTTCATCTACAGACCTGGGGGGGAGTTGAGCCTGAGGCATGCTCCAGGGGCTCCACACACACACACACACACACACACACACACACACACACACACCTGAAAACACGCACACACCTGAAAAAACACACGCGCACACACACACACACACACACAGTTCAGTCACGTCCTGACAGTCTGGATTATTTAGACCCTTCTGCAGCCTGAATCAATCCCCATTAGTGTGTGTGTGTGCGTGTGTGTGTTTTGAAATGCGTGTGCGTTCCCATGTCCTACACCCATATCAGCCAGTGTCTGTCTGTCCAGAGTCCAGCTGAGTGGGAGCCAACAGGGACAGATTAAATAAAGGCAGCTCTGTGTGTGTGTGCGTGCGTGTGTGTGTGTGTGCGTGCGCGTGTGCGTGTGCGTGTGTGTGTGCGCTTGGGTGTCGGCCAGAGTTGACCATGGCGTTGGTCTTAATTGGTTCAGCTGCAAACTGTCAGTTTCGACATCAGGTTCAGGTTGTCTGGACACCACAAGCATTTGGATTCAGGCTGGGTTTCCAACCACAAGGGTCTCACAAGGTTAAATCCATAAAAAAATCAAAAATAAAGAAGCCCTATGCATAAGAACAAATACAGATGGAATATTCTTGAAACTCTAGTCCATAAAAGATTCCTCCTCTCCCATTGGCCCAGCCCGCCAGCCCGCCAGCCAGCCAGCGATTACCATGCATCTCCTCTCCTCCCTACTGCAACTCATTAAAAACCCACTGACACGTCTCTCCCTGCATGTTGCCATGGCTACCTGTTGCCAAAACAGGATCAGAAGTTTTTTAGGATTCACGCCACGGCACAAACCCGTCGGGTCGAACGCTCTCCCGTTTTCTT
>NC_139676.1:2908244-2910744 GCF_951799395.1 Argentina silus | reverse complement strand
CAGAAGATGGGTACACTGTGGTCATAAAGGGATGGACATGGTCAGCAACAATAGGCTGTGGCATTTAAATGATGCTCAATTGGTACTAAGGGGCCCAAAGTGTGCCAAGAAAATATCCCCCACACCATTAGATATTTGCGCTTGTTAATGTCAATTAAAAGAGATGAGGTGGTGTTGCTCTGCCTTGTGGACTGGAGACCTGGCCAGTGGGATTATGATCTCCTCCTGGAAGCCAATTATATCTACACACACACACACACACACACACACACAAATATAATGGCCATAATAATGGGCTTCAGGTCTGAATACATTTGAGGTAATAGCAGTAGCAGTGCAAGCTCAATTCTCCTGTGTGTTACTGCTATGGCTGAGGGACAGACAGACACACACACAGACAGACAGAGAGGGACAGACAGACAGAGGGATGGACGGACAGAGAGACAGACGGACGGACAGACAGACAGACAGACAGACATAGGGATGGACAGACAGAGGGATGGACGGACAGAGGGACAGACAGACATCCCTCCCTCCCTCCCTCCAGACTCACTGGTTCGTAGGGCAGAGGGAGTGACCTCTATCTCGCTGGCTGCCTGGTAGGGCTGGAAGGCCGACATGCTGCTCTGGTTCAGCTCCCCGGCAAACAGGTCCGGGCTCTGGGTCCCCGTGGAGCTGGCGCTGGTACCATCCCCCCCGTGGTGGGGCTCCTGCTCATCATACACGGCCATCAGCTGGAGGAGGAGGGAGGGAGGGAGGGAGGGGAAGAACAGTGAAGATCTGTTAGAATGATAGAGCAGGGTTCTCCCCAAAACTGTAAGAGTGGAGCTGTGAATTTGGCGACGCCACTATGTAAACATTTCAAGGCAAATTAAACTATACATTTAGTCATGACAGAATGATCTTTTTTTTTTTTAAATAGGTTTTTAGGGCATTTCTGCTTTATTGGGATAGACAGTAGAGATTGACAGGGAGGAGGGGTGACATGCAAGATAGGTCGAGGGTCGGAATCAAACCAGGAACCTTGCGATTACGTGGTAAGCGCATTAGCATGCTACACCCTAGCGCCCCAGAGTGACTGTCTTTGATCGCCAACGACTTCGCCGTTAAAAACGCGAAAAAAGGCGTTACGATGTTCCTCGGTGAATTCGGCGTCCTAGCGGGTGTTTTTGCCGCGTATGGACCTGGATAAACGCGAGTCGGGTTCTGATAACGCAATCCAGCGCCACGCTGTTCTAACGTCCCGGGAGCGCCCTGTAGAGGAGAGGGAGGGACCGACTGACAAAGAACATTCTGGTCCAATCCTGATATCAGCTGTTTCCTCTAAGAACTCACACTCACATCGGGTGGTAGTTGAGATCCTGTGTATCCCCTCAACACACACACACCTTCCATGATTCGGGCTTTACATTTTGAACCATGCATTACAGCCATCAATCTGTAGGAACATATCTCTCCCTCTCTTCCCTTGGAATTAATCTCTCTCCCTCTCCCTCCCTCCCTCCCCCCCTCCTTCCTGCCCCCCCCCCCCTCTCTCTCACTCCCCCCCCCCCCCCCCCCCCTTTATCCTATACAGGCCTCCAGCTCCTATCCTATAAAGGCCTTACTGTACATAAAACCAGCACCCCCCCTGCAGTTTATTAAATATAATATTCGGGCCATCAGAAGGCCATGTGTGTGTTCAGCTGTCTGTAGTTACCCTCTCTACGCCGAGAGGAAGGACAACCAGCGCTCACCAGGATGTTAACGGTGCAGTCACGCGCGTGCAGGAACATTAAAAACATACTTCGTATTTCATCTACGTTTATTATACAGGAGAACATATTTCATTCCGTGAGTCATTCAGTCAGTGGGCCCGAAGGTAAAAGACTACTCTGACTCTGCCTCTCTCTCTCTCCCTCTCTCTCTGTCTCTCTCTCTCTTCCCTCCCCCCCTTCCTCCCTCATTCTCTCTCTCCCCTCCCTCCCTCATTCTCTCCCTCCCTCTCTCTTTCCTTCTCTCTCCTCCCTCCCCCGCTCTGCCCCCTCCCTCCCCCTGCCTCGTTCTCTCCCTCCCTCTCTCTTTCCTTCTCTCCCCCTCCCTCCCTCCCTCTTAAACACAGCTAGAGAGCACAGTGGGTGTCTCTAAGGGTCTTTTCCACACGACAGGACTGACCTGAACCATACTGTGCTGACTGGGATATTTACTGTTCACATTGTCCTGTCACTTGGTGTCCAGTGACTATGGTGGATGATGTGTAACCAGGCCAGCCCAGCTCAGCTCAGCTTGGTTCAGCTCTGTCGTGTGAAAAGGGTATACACACTGTATGTCAGATGGAGGTACAGAAGTCTTTTTATGACCATGTGACAGTGCTCTCCTCTACAGTATAGCTGGGGGAGTATAGTTTTTATAGCTGGGAAGTGTAGTTTTTATAGCTGGGGGAGTATAGTTTTTATAGCTGGGAAGTGTAGTTTTTATAGCTGGGGTAGTGTAGTTTTTATAGCTGGGGGAGTGTAGTTTT
>NC_139676.1:2883244-2903244 GCF_951799395.1 Argentina silus | reverse complement strand
ATGGCTGTCGATGAGACCCAACATGGCTGTCGATGAGACCCAACATGGCTGTCGATGAGACCCAACATGGCTGTCGATGAGACCCAACATGGCGGTCTATGAGACCCAAGATGGCTGTCTATGAGACCCAACATGGCGGTCTATGGTGAAATAGCCCAGAGGTTGTGTTTCTGAAGTGGCAGGAACGGTGATTGTATCTGTGTTTATGTTTCATCCCCCCCAGAGCCGAGGCCGTGTGCTCTGTGAGACCCCCTAGTTCCTGTGAACACGGCCAGGGTGACATGGCTTTGTTCCAACCTGACTTACTGCCATTATCTACTGCCTGGAAGAGACTGCTGACGGGAGATAGTTCAACGTTTTGCTATCCTGTGTGTGTGTGTGTGTGTGTGTATGTGTGTATAAAACTGGGCAGAGAAAGGTCAATCAGTTCCATGTCTCACACGAGAGAGAGAGAGAGAGAGAGAGAGAGAAGGAGAGAGAGGAAAGAGAGACAGAAACAGAGAGAGAGAGAGGAGAGAGAGAGAGAGAGAGAGAGAGAGAGAGAGAGACAGAGAGAGAGAGAGAGAGACAGAGAGAGACAGAGAGAGACAGAGAGAGAGAGAGAAGGAGAGAGAGGAAAGAGAGACAGAGACAGAGACAGAGACAGAGACAGAGACAGAGACAGAGACAGAAACAGAGAGAGAGAGAGAGGTAAACTGGGTTACAGTTAATGAGAGCCCAACATCACACCCCGATTCAGCCTTAATCACATTGAGACAGTATATTTATCCTGTTGGCATCAACCCACAGCTTCTCAAGCCAATCAACACATAACCAGGAACACACTTGACACACACAGGTTTATTTTCAAAAGTGTGTGGGCTCAATTAGGCTGGAACAACTTGTCTCCCCGTCGAATGCACACACACGCACACACTTATAGACACACACGCACACACATATAGACACACACGCATATAGACAAACAAACACATATATAGACACAGACAGACACACAGACACAGACACACACTCAGACACACACACACACACACACACACAGACACAGACACAGACACACACACAGCCAAGGAGGAAAGGGCTTACAGACTGCGGCTGTCTTATGCTAAGTGTGCAAGGCAGAGATACGTTTGTTAAGAATATACAGTCTTGAGCCACGCTCGTAAATCCATCGAGCCCTTTAGAAGAAACACACACACACACACACTTATCATGGCCGCTTGGCACAGAAAGGAAAAGGAAATGGTCATAAATTAAGAGAGCAGTTAGGTTTACATCCAGCCTGGTGGTGTACGTGGTGGGGTGGCGGCAGAGTGTGTGTGTGTTATAAAACTAACACACACACACAGATTGTTACTGTACATAGCAGAGTGGCATCAGTATGTATTGTGTCTGTCTGTCTGTCTGTGTGTGTGTGTCTGTGTGTGTGTGTGTGTGTGTGTGTGTGTGTGTGTGTGTGTGTGTGTCCCTCCCTCCATGTCTTGTAGAGCAGCCAGATGGTGGGTGGTGTTTGGTGATTAACTCAGGTTCTAACTCTGTGTTCATGAGACCCAGGAGAGACCAGCACACCCAACCAGCCAGCGAGAGAGAGAGAGAGGGGGTGGGTGGGGGGGAGGGGGTGGGTGGGGGGGGTGAGGGGGAGGAGGGGGGGAGAGATTCTAAAAGGAAGAGAGGAAAATGCATTCCTATGGATTAATGGTTATAATGACCACTGTGATGCATGGAAGGCTAAATCATGGAAGACGTGGGCATTGATGGCATATGGGGTGTGAGTGAGTGGGTGAGTGAGAGAGAGAGAGAGAGAGAGAGAGAGAGAGAGAGAGAGAAATAAAAAGAGAGGGGGGGAGAGAGAAAGAGAGCAACAGAGAGAGACAAAGAGAGAGAGAGAGAGAGCAACAAAGAGAGAGAGAGAGAGAGACAGAGCAAGAGAGAGAGAGGGAGAGAGAGAAAGAGAGAGCAACAAAGAGAGAGAGAGAGGGAGAGAGAGAGAGAGCAACAAAGAGAGAGAGAGAGAGAGAGGGAGAAAGAGAGAGAGAGACACACACAGAGAGAGAGAGAGAGCTCAGTTTGCCTCTGTCGTGTGAAGCCTATTCCAGAGTGGCCGACACAAGACCCACGTTGACGATGAAGCGGCCTCTCCCTGTGTCACCTTCCTGCCATTCCCCAACTGCTTGTCCCCTGCACCGTTTCCGTTTTCATTTAACTCATTTAGACAGACGCTTCTAACCTATTTAGCAGCTTACAATAAGTACATTTGTCTTCAGTAAGTGAATCAACGATACATCAGTCATCGTTAGTAAAACCTTGCTATCGGCTATAAGAAGTGCTATTGGCAGTCACAGTGCTTGAGAAAGGAAGAAAACTATATATATATATACACACATTCACCAAACACTTTATTAGGAACACTCTACTAATACTGGGTAGGGCCTCCCTTTGTTCTCAAAACAGCCTTAATTCTTCGTGGCATTGATTCCACAAGATGTTGGAAAACATTGCTTTGAGATTCTGGTCCATGATGACATGATTGCATCACACAATTCCTGCAGATTTTTCAGGTGCACTTTGAAGCTGTGAATCTCCCGTTCTACCACATCCCAAAGGTGTTCTATTGGATTCAGATCCGGTGACTGGGAAGGCCACTGAAGAACACTGAACTCATTGTCATGTTCATGAAACCAGTTTGACTTTTGCTTTGTGACATGGTGCATTATCATGCTGGAAGTAGCCATTAGAAGATGGGTAAATTGTAGCCATGAAGGAATGCACATGATCAG
Organism: Argentina silus; assembly: GCF_951799395.1. NCBI lineage: Eukaryota > Metazoa > Chordata > Actinopteri > Argentiniformes > Argentinidae > Argentina > Argentina silus. Next base: position 2,900,467 of record NC_139676.1, on the reverse strand, counting down.
CAACAATACTCAAATAGGCTGTGGCATTCAAGCGATGATTGATTGGTATTAACAGGCCCGAAGTGTGCCAAGAAAACATTTCCCACACCATTCCACCACCTCCACCATGAGAAGGTGTACAGGCGTTCCTAATAAAGTGTTCATGTGTATATATATATTTTTTTTTATTTATTTGTTATTTTTACTGGTAAGGCACCAGAACTGAGCAGCAGGGACGTCAGAGAAAACAGGGTCAGGATAAAACAGAGGTTCTGGTATTGATTCTGGTTTTTCCTTCTGTCTCTCCTTCCCGGAGGTTCATGAATATATGTTTGTGCTTTCGGGTTGGAACTAAGAAAGAACTAAGAAATAAGACATGCCATGTGTGCTGGCCCGGCCCAGTCCAGTCTGGTGGTCCGAGAGGGAAGTGAAGACGTCCTCCAAGAGAGGGAGGGAGAGAGAGAGACAGCGAGAGGGAGAGGGAGAGGAGGAGAGAGAGAGAAAGAAAGAAAGAAAGAGAGAGGAAGGAAGAAAGAGAGAGCTTGCAAAATCTACTAAATGGGGCAATAAACCAAACTAAAGTGTTTCTCCATCATGTCTGGATCAGTGCACAGATCCACTTGGACACTGGGAAAATGTCATAACAAAGAACAGGGTATGGATGTCTTCTGTGAGACACACACACACACACACACACACACACACACACACACACACACACACACACACACACACACACACACACACACACACACACTATGTGTAATATCTTGGCCTGTACAAACACACACACATCTTGGCTTGTACACACACACACACACACCGTGGCATGACTATACAGCTGGCTAAGCTCAACTCTATTGTGTTTCCCAATCACAACGCCAGCGGAGCGAGGGAGGAAACTGGAGGCCCTCTCCCAATAAATCTACACAATTAACACTGGGAGAGGGAAAGAGGGAAAAGGGCTGTTTCATCACACACACACACAGTACACACACACACACACACACACACACACACACACACACACACACACACACACACACACAGGCACTCACAGACACATATACACACACACACACACACACACACACACACAGAGTGGAGGAGTCCCCGGAGCCCAATCCCTCCCTTCCTGAGAGGTCTGCTCAGCAGTTCCCTGGCCAGTAAAGGGATGCCCTCTCAGTGTCCTCTCCCTCTCTCTCATCTGATACACACACACACTCACACTCGAGACACACACACTCACACACACACTCACACTCGAGAGACACACACACACACACACACACACACTCGAGACACACACACACACACACACACACACACGAGACACACACACACGAGACACACACTCACACTCGAGACACACACGAGACACACACACTCACACTCGAGACACACACACACACAAGACACACACGAGACACACACTCACACACAAGACACACACACACACACACACGAGACACACACACACGAGACACACAAGACACACACAGGAGACACCCACACACACACACACACGAGACACACACACACACGAGACACACACACACACACTTCCTGATAGGACCATCTACTTAATGTATAATAATCGTCTGTAGGCATGTCTTTACCGTAAGCCACCAACCACACTGCAATAACACATCAGTTACTATACAGCTGCCAGGAGCCAATCAGATGGTCAGGATGACTGGGGACCCATAATCCATCTGGGAGAGCTCAATGGTGTTATTGATGGGTGTTGACACTGATGGAGCCTGACCCTGGTCGACAGGTCACACACACACAGTCAACAGGTCACACACACACACACACACACACACACACAGTCAACAGGTCACACACAGACACAGACACAGACACAGACACAGACACACACGGTCAACAGGTCACACACAGACACACACACACACACACACACACACACACACACACACACACACACACACACACACACACACACACACACACACACACACCAGGTCCGAGAGCTAGAACTGCTGGGGGTTGAAGTGTGCGTGTGTCAGGATTTAATGTAATTGCAGGCTTGGGGAATCGTAGCGGAGGACTGACACGAGAGGCTAATGAGAAGTTATGTTTGTGCCGATGGCTTCAGAAACAGGACACCATTTCACAGCCAGTCCTTCTCCCTGGGCTTTCATTACCGAGGCCGCCGAGGATTCCAACTTATTCCACTTCAAACGAGACTAAATCAGCCTTGTGACAGGCTACGGTAAAAAAAAATTAAAAATTAAAAAGAAAGTTCTATTCTTAAAAAGTAAATTCTTAAATGATGATCGAATGAAGTAAGTATTAGGTTATGGAGCCGGGGCCCTGAGAGAGAGCGGGTTTTGGACTGTTCTGACGGGCCAGAGTGCTGCCCGGTGCAGATTGCGGTCATTTTGTTCTGGTTCTGTGAAACCAGAGAGGTGAGGCCGGTTTGGAGCTCGTAGTTCAGCACTGCTAGCTGATTCCCTCGGAAACTGGAAAAGGAGATAGGACAGCAATTTATCTCTCTGTCAACTATGTGAAGCTGGGGTGTGTGTGTGTGTGTGCGTGTGTGTCTCTGTGTGGAACTGTGTGTGTGCAACTGTGTGTGTGTGTGTGTGTGTGTGTTAGTGTGTGTATGCAACAGTGTGTGTGTGTGTGTGTGTGCAACAGTGTGTGTGTGTGTGTCTGTGTGCAACTGTGTGTGTGTCTATGTGCAACTGTGTGTGTGTGTCTGTGTGTGTGTGTGTGTCTGTGTGTCTGTCTGTGTTCAACTGTGTATGTCTGTGTCTCTGTGTGCAACTGTGTGTGTGTGTGTGTGTGTGTGTGTGTGTATCCAAGCTCTCAGGGTTCTCCTGCATCTCTTTGATAGGAGAGGGTGAGGAGTGTTTGGTGGGTCTGGTCTTTCAGCACCATGAAGCCCCAGAGCCCCAGAGCCCCAGAGCCCCAGAGCCCCAGAGCCCCAGAGCCCCAGAGCCCGGCCTCTCAGCCTCATTAAACCCCACGGAGCACGGCCACAATCAAACTGTCAAATCAGAGCCACGTCCCTGGGATTCATTACAAATCATGAAGATGGATACGCACACATGCGCACACGCGCGCACACACACACACACACACACACACAGACACAGACACAGACACAGACACAGACACGCGTGCACATACATACGCGCACACACACACATACATACGCGCACACACATGCACACACACACACACACACACACACACACACACACACATTCTGAGAGAGATCAGAGAGAGAGAGAGACTCCCTGGTGACTCCAGCACATATGGTGATAACATAACACAGAGATGAGAATTACAGGACAGCAGGGTTGAAGTGTGTGTGTGCCTGTGTGTGTGTGTGTGTGTGTGTGTGTGTGTGTGTGTGTGTGTGTGTGTGTGTATGCATGCCTGTGTGTGTGTGTGCATGTGCGTGACTGTTTGCGTATGCCTGTGTGTGTGCATGTGCATGTGTGGCTGTGTGCGTATGCCTGTGCGTGTGTGTGTGTATGCATGCCTGTGTGTGTGTGCATGTGCGTGGCTGTGTGCGTATGCCTGTGTGTGTGCATGTGCATGTGTGGCTGTGTGCGTATGCCTGTGTGTGTGCATGTGCGTGACTGTGTGCGTATGCCTGTGTGTGTGCATGTGTGGCTGTGTGCGTATGCCTGTGTGTGTGTGTGTGTGTGCCTGTGCGCGCGCTCATCTGCTGCTACAGTACAGTAGGTGTCTGATAGCGTTCCTCCTTCCGTTCCACGCATTCCAATGAGCCCCGTCCTCCGATGTCTACCTCCCCCAGCCTCCCCTAAGCATATGACCCCGGTGAAATCTGCCTCTCTCTCTCTCTCTCTCTGTTCTAAAGTTCCGTCACGAAAACACAGATAATGTCCGTCTCTCGGATAGTTCCTCGAACCCAAAATGCCATGAACTTATTAAAGTCGGGAGGCGAGCGGGAAATGCCAAAAACAAAACTTCCCAGGTACAGCAGTTTCTATCAAGAGAGAGAACTTTGGAGAAGGTCAGCGCGGGGCGCGCGCAGCGAGAGAGAACGGCAAACACTCGGAACGCGATACGCTCTCCGTCTGATTGGTAGTTAAAGTGTTTCTCTCTCTCTCTCTCTCTCTCTCTGGAAAGTTCTAGAAGAGGGGAGACAGGCAGGCTAAAACCTTGGCCCGGGGCCTGGAGAATGACTTACCTGCACGGTCCAAACAGATCGCAGGCCGGCACGGAGGACAGGCGCGGGCCAACGGACAGGAGCGGAGGAGAAGAAAAGAGAGAGAGAGAGAGAGCAGAGGTTAGTCCAGTGGGCAAACAGACACACACGCGCAAACAGACACACACATGCACGCACACACGCAAACACACACACGCAAACAGACACACACGCACGCACACTTAGACGCAAAAACACACACACACACACACACCACACACACACACACACACACACCACACACACACACACACACATCTTGTCAGGGTTATATGACTGTCCTTCTAGGAGACTGTCCTTCATGGAATGCAACATTGAAGCATTGTTCCAGTCCGTCACTGATAGTCCTGTCTGTCTGTCTGTATCCATCTGTCTGTCTGTCTATGTCTGTCTGTCTGTCTGTGCCTGGTGGACAAAGATGTGGAAAACAACATGAAGAAAGACAGCCAACACTCCACCAGGGGAGGCTGGTGGGGGCTGAAATCGTAGGACGGGCTCATTGTAATGCATGGAATGGAATGAGGAAAGGTATCAAACACACATGTTCATAGCTAATTGGAGTGTAATTATCAAATCTGGATGTGATGACTTTGGAAGTGTGTGGGGGGGGGGGGGGTACATTCAAGAGTCTCTAGACAGACATCTAGACATCTACAAAACACCCCTATAAAGCGGTTGGGCCGCCCCGGGGCTGTACACGTTAAGTGGAAAAGCTAACCAAACTCCATTACCACATGAAAAAAAGGGGGGGACGGGGGACGGACGGACGATGGAATTCCCCCCCCTCCTCCTCCCCTGGTTTCCTCCTCCTTCTCCCTCCCTCCTCCCCTTGTTTCCTCTCCTTCTCCCCCTCCTCCTCCCTCCTCCTCCCCTTGTTTCCTCTCCTTCTCCCCCTCCTCCTCCTTCTCCCTCTCTCCCTCCTCCTCCTCCCTCTCTCCCTCCTCCTCCTCCCCTTGTTTCCTCTCCCTCTCCTCCTTCTCCCCCCCCCCCTCCACCCCCTCCACCCCCTCCCCCTCCCACAGAGACATGTTTATTAAGAGGAAACTGATACTTCATTGGGTGTCGGGGGAGTGGAGGTGTTCTGTGCTCACAGGGCAGCCTTTGTACAGGGATAAGCACTTTTCTACCATAGCAGCGCAGACAGCAGAAACACTAAACGCGAGGAAACACATTGTCCAGAGGAAAGGTCTCCGAGTGTGTGTGTGTGTGTGTGTGTGTGTGTTTGTATCTGTGTGAGTGTGTGTGTGTGTGTGTGTGTGTGTGTTTGTATCTGTGTGAGTGTGAGTGTGTGTGAGTGTGAGTGTGTGTGTGTGAGAGAGAGAGCTCTGTGAAAAAAAAAGAAACAAACTAGGTAATTTGCTGTGTTCACATAAAAGCACAAAAGATTGTGTGTGCTGCGTGCGTGCGTGTGTGTGCTGCGTGCGTGCGTGCGTGCGTGTGTGTGTGTGGGGAACGCTGTAGAGAGGCTCCAACCACCGTGAAGGCCGCTCACGCCGCATTCAGAAGTAAACATGCCAAGCGTATGCATGGCCGAGATGTGCCTCACAATACATATTCAAAAGACATTGTTCAGGACCAAAAAATGCAATTACATGCGTGTTTCACACTCCGTAGGTCGTAAAGCGTGGTAGATAAGTCTGTCAGAGTAAGCCATCACAATTGTCATACACCTCCCCGTATATTTACTGGGCAGGGGATTCAGTACATTTCACAGTCTGACTCAGAACACGTGACCAGAACAAACTCAACCGTGTGTGTGTGTGTGTGTGTGTGCGTGCGTGTGTGTGTGTGTGTCTCTGCGTGCGTGCGTGTGTCTGTGTGTGTGTGCATGTGCGTGTGTGTGTCTCTGCGTGCGTGTGTCTGTGTGTGTGTGCATGTGCGTGTGTGTGTCTCTGCGTGCGTGTGTGAGTGTGTGTGTCTCTGCGTGTGTGTGTGTGTGTGCATGTGCGTGTGTGTGTCTCTGCGTGCGTGTGTGTGTGTGTGTGTGTGCGTGCGTGTCTCTGCTTGTGTGTGTTTTGTCATCCCCCCTATACACATAAATAACTCCCAGACTGTCTCCTGATGAGAGCTCCAGAGCCAGAAGCTCTCCTGACTGGAGCAGACGGGACAGACAACCAGTCTTTCTGCAGCAGCCCAGGGAGGGACCCTACGGAGGGACCCTAAGGAGCCATATCACCTCAGATCCCATGACCCACTTAGCGGGCCTGAGAATCAGCTGGCCCTGCACTGTGACTGCTTCAAAGAACGACATTCTTTTTTTTTTTCTGTTTTTGATAGAAAATGGCTTTAGAGACATAACCCGTCTGTCTGTCTGTCTGTCTGTCTGTCTGTCTGTCTGTTCAGATGATGAGAGTTGGGTGAAGAGAGTGCCAGTGGGATTGGCTGTGTGAGGGGGCGGGTCTGTCTCCACCCAACCTATCAGAGACAGTGTTACAGGCAGACAGACAGACAGACAGACAGACAGACAGACAGACAACAGTCTAGATAGATAGTCAGAGAGACGGGCAGACAGAGACAGTCGGACAGAGAGTGAGAGAGACAGGCAGACAGACAGGCAGACAGAGAGACAGACAACAGTCAGAGAGACAGGCAGACAGAGAGAGTCGGACAAAGAGTCAGAGACACAGAAACAGACAGACACACAGAAACAGACAGACAGAGACACAGACAGACAGACCGTCCGTCCGTCCGTCCGTCCGTCCGTCCTCTAGTCTGCTGCTGCTCTCCGTGCCTCAGTTCAAAGGCGTCTGTCAGCCGGGCTTTGATGTTATTCGAGGACAGACAACAACTTCTCCCGCTCCGCTCCGCGTCTCGCAGCAGTTAATCCTGTGTGAGCCGGCTGGACCAGATTTCAAATGCTAAATAACTGCATCATTTCTGAGCCAATTACTCTGACAGGCAGGGAGGAGAGAGGGGAGAGAGGGGAGGAGGGAGAGGGGAGAGAGGGGAGGAGGAGAGGACATTGACAAATGCTACCTGCCTGGGACACCCAATTTACCCATCATGCTCTCCTCCCCTCCTCTCCTCTCCCCTCCTCTCCTCTCCCGTCCTCTCCCCCTCGTCTCATCCCGTACTCCCCTCCCCTCCTTCGCGCCTCCTCTCCACCTCTTCCCCCACCATCCGTTAGGCTCCTCTCCATCCCTCTTCTTCACTCCTCCACCTCTCCTCTCCTCTCCTCAGCAGATGTGACACTAAGCCTGTTCTGACATTCACATCCCCAATTTACCCAGCATGCTCTCCTCTCCTCTCCCCTCAACTCCTCTCTTCGCCACCCCTCCCTCCTCCCCTCTACCTCCCCCCTCCTCTCCTCACCCGTCTTCCTCCCACCCCCCACCTCCCCCCTCCTCTCCTCACCCGTCTTCCTCCCCTCCTCTCTAACCCCCCCCCCCCCCCCCCCTCTCCAGCAAACATGACACTAAGCCTGTTCAGACATTGATATTCAAGACGTTGGAGGATTTTCATGTATTAGTGAGTAGAAGTCTCAGGTTTGGGAGTGCTTGGACAGGCTTCTGACAGCAACGGACAGAGAGCTGTTCCAGAGGAGATCTGACAGTGAAATCACACATCTAATGGGAGCCTCTTCTGTCAGACACACACTTAAGCTGACAGAGACCGGTCATTAGAGACCAGGGGAGGCCGGTGGAGGTAGAAATCGGAGGACGGGGCTCATTGTAAACACAGCTCCTCGTTCCGTTCCGCGCGTTACAATGCGAGCCCCGTCCTCCGATTTTTCTACCTCCGCCGGCCTCTAAGTGTTTCAGACGCAGTACGGCAATATGGGTCTCAGTGACCCGGATAGATATCGGTCCAGAATCCACAGAATCAAAATCAACCGAGTCAATGATTAATGGAGTGGATCCAGACTTCTTTACCAGAATATATATATATATATAGATATAGATATATACAGATATAGATACACAGTCAAACAAAAAGCTTGGAACGTCCTTCAATAACACAATTACAATGCTGTTATGTTGTTACACAATCATAGAAACTGGTTATTCAGTCTGACATCTCTCCACAGACGAGAACTCGCTGAAACACACAGAACGGCCTTTAGTTTGTCTCAAACGATCAGGATCGCAGGTTCGGCCCCCATTTAGGCTGAGAAACTGAGAAATATCTGCAAATCAAGTGTGGCACATTTTGGCCTTTCTCTGGATTTCTCTGGAATTCTCTGGCAACCACAATTGCTAGCTGTGAGACAGCTAGGGAGGAAGAGAGAGGAGGGGGGGGGGGGTTGGCACCTTGGCTCACTCTGCCCTAAGTGGGACTGACAAACGTACCCCTGACCAAACAGGGTGGGGTACACAGGATCCTTCTACACACACACACACACGCTAACACACACACACACACACACTCGTTGACCCCGTTGAAGTCCACAATGACACCGACAGTGTGAACTCTGCAGAAGAGAAGGCTGAAATCCCACACGAGCCGTTTGACAAACCAGCCGCCTCTTTCCAGAGAGGAGGGTGAGGTGCGTTGGTCTCCTCTAGCGGGCAGACCGAGAGTGGCGGCCACGCCAAGACAACCTCTCTCACGGCCCCCGGCACCGAGACACCACACTTCTGACCGACAGGGAACACAACCGAGTCCCACCCGCTAAAAAAACCCACCGGAACGACGGGCCTCATTGTGACGCGCGGAAAGGATTGACGCGTGTTCGAGACCGTTCCTCGCTCCTCCGATGTCTGCCTCCGCCGGCCTCCCCCCTGGTAGAAACGGTGCTCCGTTCGGGACGCGTCCGTTCGTCTGCGCCTCCGATCGTTATGTGCGTTGTCATTATCGTGAACATTAGCATCGAATCATCATTATCGTCAAGCCACACGGACCGTGACAACGAGATGTCCCTGAACGTCTGCTGTTGTGGAAATGAACGACCGTTTCTGTGACTGTTTCTGTGTGTGTGTTTGTGTGTGTTTGTGTGTGTGTGTGTGTGTGTGTGTGTGTGTGTGTGTGTGACTGTGTCTGTGAATCTCCAGAGCAGGCTGCACAGAGGCTAGCATCCCCTAACGTACTGTTTTGTTTCTTTAACATCATGTTTCTATAGCCTACCAGAATCATATCCATTCCCTCTCTTATTTCTGATTAATTTCATCGCTCAATCCCATATCTAGAGGAAGAGGTAGCCTAGCCTAGCCTAGTCTAGCCTATACTCATTGACGTTGTCTGGCCTGGGGCTGTGTAGTGGGTTCCACTGCTAGCGGCTAACGCTACGCTAACCCTTCAGGTCCCCCCCTCCCCTTTTAATCACATGCTAATACCATACGAACAGCATGATTCATACGTGTACATTATGTTCCTAAATTGCTGACATTTCCATTTTGCAGAAGCACAGGTGAGGGGGTCAAGAACGTGGGTGATAATGAGGACAGGTTAGGTTCACACACACACACACACACACACACACACACACACCTCATTAAACACAGTCTCTGTTATGACAACCACCCTCATTAAGAAGTGCTGACGTGGGGAGGGACACACACACAGGGACACACACACACACACACACACACAGGGGTGAGGGTTAGAGTGTAGACTCCTAGGGACTGGGGGTGGAAGAGGGTGGTGGGGCTGGTAATAAACAACAATCTCTTGTATATCACCACCTCTGTGTTACGGGGGGGGGGGGGGGGGGGGGGTAATGCCAGGGGAGGCTGGCGGAGGTAGAAATCAGAGGACGGGGCTTGTAATGCATGGAACGGAATCCAACACGCGTCCTCCGATTTCTACCTCCACCAGCCTCCCCTAGCTAAGACATACTGGTAATACATACCATGTAGCTGAGATGGAGTAGATTACAATGTGTGTGTCTCTGTGTGTGTGTGTCTCTGTGTGTGTGTGTGTGTGTGTGTATCCATCTCTTGTTGGAGATTCCTGTTTAGGATGTGGTAACACAATCAGGGGGCTGAGGCTCATGTGTTTGGCTGATGTTCAATAATCTGTTTGTTAGGATTATAAGTTCTTCCGTGCGGGGACACACACACACACACAATGCATACACTCACACACACACTTCCCTCCGGATAGGCTAGGAGAGCCAAGCGCCAGGGAGACTGGCATACACTGATTACAGCTAATGGTTTTAACATGGGGAGACTCCACAGGGCATGACACACACACACACACACACACACACACACACACACACACACACACACACACACACACACACACACACACACACACACACACCAGCCCTAATAACCCAACCACTGTTCTACTGCATAGGACAGATAAGATCAGTGTGTGTGTGTGTGTGTGTGTGTGTGTGTGTGTGTGTATCCATCTCTCAAGCTATAACACCATGCATTAGCACCTCTCAGGGAGGGAGGGAGGGAGGGAGAGAGGGAGGGAATTACGGGAACATCCCGACTGACCCCGCCCGTCCTACCACCCCTCCGGCCGATCAAACTAATCGAGTTTGAATCCCGAAACTTTATTTCTCGGACGAGGACACGTGGACACTCCGCACGGCTGAGGTCGGTTTCCCCAAGCCGATACGGCCTCACCTCTCCGTCTGATCTGGCAACCGGCTGTCAGCCTGCCCTCTGTCCACCCGGACATCCACCCGGGAAAAGGAAGTCTTTCTTCTCTTTATCTGAAGAGCCAAGGGGTGAGGTGGGGTGTGTGTGTGTGTGTGGGGAGGGGGGGGGGGGGGGGGGGGGGGCATACATAGCCAGACCAACAGGTTTCCTGAGCCTGGTGGAAACTCCTTGTCCGTTCCTTAAGACTTCTCTCCCCCTCTCCCCCTCTCCCTCTCTCCCCCCCTCCTCCTCCTCATTAAAACCAGAGTGGAAGGAACCGCCATTTCGCCGAGAGTGACACTTCTGAGACTCTCTGCCTCTGTCACGTCGGCTGACGTCCTGTTTACCGGCGAGCGTCCGCTTCCTGTCCCGCTTCCCTGTCCGCTTCCTGTCCGTTCGGAGGTGTCGGCGCTCTCTGAAGGCGCTGGGCGGGAGAAAGCAGGAAGTCATCTCCGCGGGGAAGGGCACCGACGCCCCGAGACCAACAACACTACTGCTACTGTCTGGACCCCGCAGAACACTCAACAATGCACCAGCTACCACTCAAACACACACACTCACACACACCCACACTTTCTTTCTCTCTCACACACGCAGTGTCTCACACACACACACTCACTCTCTCACACACGCAGTGTCTCTCACACACACACACACACACTTTCTTTCTCTCTCACACACGCAGTGTCTCACACACACACACACACACATACTCGTCTCTATGTCTCTTTCTCTCACACACACACAGTGTCTCACGTGTGTGTGTGTCTGTGTGTGTGTGTGTCTCTCTCTCTGTGTGTCTCTCTTTGTGTGTCTATCTCTCTGTGACACACACACACACACACACACACACACACACACAAAAAACATTCTCTCACATGAAAAACACGCAGGCAGGTGCACCATTTCCATTCCCATTTCCATTTCTTTACATTTAGCAGACGCCTTTATCCAAAGCGACTTACAACAAATACATTTGTCCACCACACCACACCACAGCACAGCATGCACCACAGCATAACAATGGCTCCTCCACCATTCTCCACACAGCGCCCTCATGAATACAGGATGATGTAAGCCTGTAGAGGTTTGGAGACCGTACTCTCCCGCCCCCAGGTGAGAGAGTCCTGCTCTCCGTCCCGGTGATAACACCACAGTGCCCCCTGCTGGAGGAAGGAGGATATGGACTGTCGGGAAAAAAAAACTGCCTTTCCATCAACCATGAGGTTGAGAGGGAAGAAAATCAAGTTGATCAAGAGTGACTTGGGCAAAGGGCACGGGCAACAGTCTCCCAATGTGTTCCCAGAGGTAGCTGGGGGCGATAAGCTGTTAAACTGTTTATTTTCGGGTGGAAATTAATTAACGACAAAGGTCGTTCTATTGTATCATCGACCGCTGATGTCAGATGAGAACAGGGATATGGGGGGGGGGGGGGGGCGTTAACACAGACGTGTACAGAGAGGAGACAGACCACCCAGTCGGGCTGTGTGTGTGTGTATGTCACTGTGTGTGTGTCACAGTGTGTGTGTGTGTGTGTGAACCTGCCACAGTGACGGTGTGACAGTGTGCCAAGCACCACATCCTGATTCCTGACAGCAGCATTTGCCATTCCCATAGCCCACAGCTGGCTGGTGACTCACTGTGGGAAACCTGTTGGGGGTGTGTGTGTGTCTGTGTGTGTGTGTGTGTGTGTGTGTTGTGCCTGTGCGTGTATTGTGCTTGTATGTGTGTGTCTGTCTGTGTGTGTGTGTGTGTATGTGTGTGTGTGTGTGTGTGTGTGTGTGTGTGTGTGTGTGTGTGTTGTGCCTGTGCGTGTGCGCGTGCGTGCGCGTGTGTTTCCGCAGACAAGACCTCTTCTCTGGGCAGGGGCGGCAGCCTCCAGGGATTAGCATGGAGGGTCCAGAGGTTGCTGCGTCATAAAAAATAAAAACAGGCCCGTAAAAGTTCTGGCCCGGGTCTGACAAAACAACGGAGCCAAAACCCAGGCTTGGTGGTTTCCTGTTTTATGAGGCGAGATGTCTTGAGCTGAAACACGGGCGGTTTGGAGCCCGGCCCATGAGAGAGTGAGAGAGAGAGAGAGAGCTATTCACCATAACAGATAATAGACTCCTTATTGTTGAGAGACTGTGTCACTCGCCAGTTTGACATCATCACAGAGCAGAGACGACATTGGAGAGACTCACTCCTCACATAAACTGGGAGAAAACTCGTCAAGGGATTGTCAGAGCTGGAAATCAGCTATTCTAAGCCAAGGGAGACCTCTGCTGGCCAAGGATAGGCACTGAGGAAGAACAACTGATCCTGAACATCCTAGTCTTGGAAATCTGATAGTGAACATTCTAGTCCTGAACATTCTTGTCCCGAACATTCTAGTCCCAAACATTCTAGCCGTGAACATTCTAGCCCTGAACATTGTCATAGTTAACATTCTAGTCCTGAACATTCTAGACCTGAACATTCCAACCCTGAACATTCGGTAGTGAGCATTCTAGTCCTGAAAATTCTAGCCCCGAATATTCTTGTCCTGAACACTCTAGGTCTGAACATTTGACTGCAGAGTCACTACCAATCTTCCGCCGTAGATTGAAGACCCATCTCTTCAGTCTACATCTTAACGGTCCCTCCTAAAGACCTCTTCACCTCCACTACCCCCCTGTACTAACCCTAACCCCAACCCTAGAGACCTCTTCACCCCCACTACCCCCCTGTACAAGTTTCTCTCCTGTTAATATTAAAAAAAAAATCCTTCTTCTAGCATTATGACTGTCTATGGCCCCTGGTCCGAGCATTGATTACTTTATCTTATGATGACTGATGGATAGATGATTCACTGACTTAAACAAATGTATTTGTTGTAAGTCGCTTCGGATAAAGGCGTCTGCTAAATTCCACAAATAAAAATAATTATAAAAAATGTAGAACATTCTAGTCCTGAACATACTAGCCCTCAACAACATTCTAGCCCTGAACATTCTGGAGACCGATTCCTTCAGCTGTGTGGGTGCCATGGGATAAGACTGAGCAGGTGTGGAAAGATGGGACACTCTCCAACCAAACAAAAGGCTGTTTACCTATGCTTCTGCCTGTGTCAGTGAGAGCTGACAGGTCACAACAAACAGGCTAACCCTACCGTTCATGTGTCAGCTACATCAGAGCCAGAACCACCCTGGGGGCGCAGAGCTGCCGTTGTTCCTGGGTAGTTGTGGTCTAGGCCCTCGCACACAACAGCACACCCCAGGCTCCCTCTAACAACACGGACGACGCCTGTGATGGGGTGGCAACCCCCTCCTATTCAGACAGGCTCTCCACGGTGCCAATAACAACTGTTATTATACATCATAAACACCAGCTTGACGTATCGATGGTTCCCTCGTTTTGAAAGAAATACGACCTTATCAGATGATAGGAATTAACCTCCAACCACTGTCTAATTGCTGTTGTGGCATGCCCCAATCAGTGAAAGGTAGATAAAAGTTAAAAAGTAATGGTGGCTTATGAAATTGTGGTAATACCCAGGGGGCAAAGCCATTATGTGTTCCGTGCTCCAATACACATTGCGTGAAAAGGATAAACCACACGTTTAAAAAGGCAACAAGAGATCCACATGGTTGGGGACTGACAGACCTGAAATCACTCATCTCAGTATGATTTATCTCACTGAAGGGTCGTAAAACAAAAAAACAAAAAAACAAAAAACAAAGAGGCAGGCTGCACTTATATACCTACACCACAGGGGGGCGGTGTTGTTCCTCTGAACTCTAGTCATGGGACCGTGTGTGTGTGTGTGTGTGTGTGTGTGTGCGCTGCCTGACTAGGGAGGCATTGCTAAACCAACAATTAGTCAATACGAAACCAACTGCCGAATAAAAATGTCTTCTTAGAGATTGGTCATGAATTAACTATATGCAAAATGGACAGCAGCCACATAGATTGAACCAGCCGGCCTCTCTCAGTCAGGATCATTCCACAGTGCCACTCAACACACAGGCTAGCCACAGACCAGGTTGGATTTGGCATAAAACAACCCAATTCAGGGAATACACCTGGACTAGATGAGAAGGCCTTTTTTGGGGGGGATTATTTCATTTCCCAAAAGTCCCAAAGTAGGACAAATACTCCGACTTTGCCAGGGAGGGAAGTGGGGAGGGAGGGAAGTGGGGAGGGAGGGAGGGAGGGAGGGAGGGAGGGAGGGTTTAATTGTTATTAACACCCCCTCTACATCTGTTGGAGCCTGTATAATCCTGACTCCCGGTGTTTTATCACACGTTGCTTCTGTCTGGAGCTGCCTGCTTTCACACCTCGAGAACAAAAGATACACCCCCTCACCCCCAGATAGCCCTGATACCACCCTGAACCCCACAGATACCACCCCCTCTGAACCCCACTGATACCACCCCCTCTGAACCACACTGATACACCCCCTCTGAACCACACTGATACACCCCCCCCCCCGCCGCCCCGAACCCCTCACTCCCACAGATACCACCCCCTCTGAACCACACTGATACCACCCCCTCTGAACCACACTGATACACCCCCCCCCCGCCGCCCCGAACCCCTCACTCCCACAGATACCACCCCCTCTGAACCACACTGATACACCCCCCCCCCAATCCCCCCCCCCCCCCCCGCCCCGACCCTCACTCCCACAGATACCTCCCAAAACCACCCAGATACCCCCCCCCCCCAAAATACCCCACAGATACCACCACCCTGATCCGGACCTTCGCCAGCACGCCCACAGGCTCGCATCGTTTTCGAGCAAATGGGAGACACTTAAAGAGAGCCAAATGGGGCGAATCATCTGGTTACCCATCCAGTCTCCCCGACGGCGCCCCATAAACCCACAAGGGACTGAGCGGGCCGGGAAGCCTGCATGGTTAGCTCTGGATGCCAGCCGTGAAAGAGAACAGCGCTACTGCTATTCAAGTAACGGCACACAGACATCATAATTCATCCCTCCGTTGTTTATGCTAAGCAGCAAGAGTATTCTAGCTCCACTTCCACAGGGAATGACCCTGATGGTGAATGAGATCATGGAGCCAGTCGTCATGCACGCACACACACACACACACGAGCGCACATACACACACACACACACACACACACACACACACACACCCCCTATAAGGCTGGCTACAGTATCATCGTTATTATAATGAGAACTCTGGTCATTGAGGCATGACTGAGCAGGACGGGAGCCAAATACCCCATCTCAGCCTCACCACAGAGAAGATCAAAGACTGAGGACTCACACACACACACACGCGCGCACGTAGTCTCACACACACATGTAGTCACATACACACACACACACATGCAGTCAGTCAGTCTCACACACACACACCAACCTACACACACACACACACACGCATGACTAACCATGACTCAGGTTAATAATGTGGGTGAGAGTGTGTGAGTCCTCTTAAATGCTACTTAAAAAAGGGGGGATGTTTTTCCAGCGAGTCTAACACTAACATCATCTCGACCCATTACAATGCTCTACTTCTAGCGCCATGGAAACCAAGGCCAACAAGGGACACTGTCACAGAGCGTTAACCAATGAGCAGCTGAGCGCCGACGACACGGGGGAACTCCCATAAGGCTAGCATTCATTAGCTCGGTGTGACTACTCCCTCTGTCTGGGGACCACAACTAGCGGGCTCCTACAACACAAGGTGTATTCAGTCCTCCCTTCAGTGAAGGAAACGCTCTCAAACAACACTTACACTCTTCTCACGATTTAGGCATACGCGCACGTACATACGTAATATGAACATATAGTCATTTTCTTTCATTGACAAAGGCGACGGGGTGCAAATATATCAAGTGCCCGAAAGACAAAGTGACATCTTGTTAACATGGCACTCCACACAATTAACCATCATGAATGTAAATCGTCCCTTTGCTTTCAAGGTAGCTTGAAGCAACAACGGCACGTGTTGAAAGGCCACTTGTGCTGCGTGCGTTTTAACACGGGGCAGAAGGATATTCCTGTGTGACTGTGTGATGGTTGTACGGTGGTTGGTTGATGGTTATGTGGTGGTTGTGTGGTGGTTGTGTGGTGGTTGTGTGATGGTTGTGTGGTGGTTGTGTGGTGGTTGTGTGGTGGTTGTGTGATGGTTGTGTGGTGGTTGTGTGATGGTTGTGTGGTGGTTGTGTGATGGTTGTGCGGTGGTTGTGTGCAGTGGTTGTGTGATGGTTGTGTGAATGGTGATAGAGCACTAGAAGGATATAACGGTGTATAGTAAGAGTAAGAAGGGTGTATGTATGGTGACAGAGCCGCTGTCTGTCACTACTAGGACTCTCTTGTGTATGGGGTGAGTCATGTGTACAGCTTGACTGGCCTCTCGCACATCCCAAAGATGCTGCCAGCAGAGTTCCACATACCACCCTCCCTCCCCTCTCTCTCCCTCCCCTTCATCTCTCCATCTCTCTCTCTCCTTCAGTGATACCACGCAGCCAGCAGAGTTCCACATACCACCCTCCCTC
>NC_139676.1:2858784-2883044 GCF_951799395.1 Argentina silus | reverse complement strand
AGAGGGAGAGGGAGAGGGAGAAGGAGAGCCCTGACTAGATATTCAATATGTTCTCTATATATACAGACTGTTCTCTATATATACAGACTGTTCTATATATATACAGACTGTTCTCTATATACAGACTGTTCTATATATACAGACTGTTCTCTATATATACAGACTGTTCTATATATACAGACTGTTCTCTATATATACAGACTGTTCTATATATACAGACTGTTCTCTATATATACAGACTGTTCTATATATACAGACTGTTCTATATATACAGACTGTTCAGACCTGTTTTGTGTAAATAACTGCAGTGATTTTTACACAAAGTTGATATCCACATAAATTCTAATGAATCACATCAAACCTCCCCTCACTCTAGAATTATTGCTTAATATTATACAGGATTCAGGAATCAATCAATCAATCAATCAAATGTATTTGTAGCTCTTTTAACTAAAGAAATAGTCTCAAGGTGCATTACAACAATAATAATACTATATTGTGAACAATAAATAAAATACAAACAATATGAACTAACACTGAACCATAGACCCCCAAAAACCAAGAGGGAGTTTTCAAATGTTCAATATGTTTGGTATGAAAAGCCACAAACACGGGTATAACATTTGCTGGAAGTGTGTAACATTGTAACTATGGTTACACTTGCAGTACATTTAAATGTTGTTTCAGCATCACATTAGAAAGTGCAGCCAAATCAATGAGCAGAGATATGTGATGCATCTCTGCACCAAGATCCAGACGTGCTGGACGTGTTTCATGTGTTCTAAGCCTCGTATTTAAGGACAACACCTTTAATATAATCATGTTAAAAAATACAAATAAACACACATTCAAATAATCAAATCAAAATGTATCTAAGACATATTGGTGATATGATTCTGTTAAAGGCTAATGCTAACTGCAATAATACAAATTATCATCCAGCACTCAATCAAACCATGCTTTCAAATTCAATAGATAATTGTTGTTTTATGAGACTAATTTAAAAAATACCATATTTTATATTTTACTTTACTTTTATAGAGTAGTTAAATGGCAACCAACAGATCATTCATGAAATTAAATGAAATCCTGCATTTATCAACAAAATTATAATAATTATTATTTATGATTTATGTGTAGCACATGATTAGTACATTATCATATCCACTGTGTGGTCAACTTTGCACCAGTTTTGATTATTTATCAATTACAATAAATCATAACAAATCCTTCAGTCCGCACAAAACCACAAATGCAATAAAATAAACCACAAATCAATTAAATCGCACTCGATCCAATAAATCATACTGAAGTGAATAACTCCACCAAAGAATTGTTATAACGCAATAAATATAGTGAACAATATTTTCCAGAAATGGTCAGGAGTGAACTGACTTCAAACTAGTATGGAGAAGCCGAAATAAGTGGATGTTGTGATTATTGAAGCCTAAATGACGGGACGGAGGAACTCACTGCTTCTGGACCGGCTTCCTCCTCTTCCTGCCGGCGTACAAGCACTCTCCCGGTGGGATCATCATCTGGGACAATTCATTACACTATCATTAATTACCTGCATCAAAAATAACCACTTTAACGCAGATCTTTCCAAGGAAATACAGTATGAACACAGACTATATATTAAGTCCTAAATACATCTATACATTTGTTTTTTTATTATGTTTTTTTATATTGTTTTAATTATATTTTTGGGTGATAACTTATTATAAATAAACAGTTTACCAATCGTGTTTATATCGACATTTCGAAGTGCACAGAAATATTCTTAAATCATACAAAGATCACAGTCTTCCATTCCCTCAGTCACCGTTTCACCTGCGCCTTTGTTTACCTTCGGTAACGGACGGTTTAACGGCCTGATCAGCACCCGGTCACACACACATCAGTCACACACACATCAGTCACACACACATCAGTCACGCACAGACGACGATCAGAAACCTCTCAGATGTTACAGTTCAGACACATCCACCACAGTTTCTATTCAAATCTAAATCAACTCACCCAAATGGTCTTCTAATGATCTTAGTCAGTGAAATACAGTAGCCTACAGAGCAAAGCAGCGTCTAAAACAGTCCGGTCCTAATAAATGACCCTACAATGTCTATTATTATATTACAATGTCTGTTATTATATTACAATGTCTATTATTATATAAAGTTCCACAGAACCGGTGACTATGACCACTAGGACACTACCAAGCTCTGGAAATCCTCTTTAATCAGTCGGGGTGGTTGTGACAGAGGAGGGGGCTGTTATATACCCGGCCGTGGCGTGAACCTCCTCGTGTTTCAGGTGGCGGATTCGGACTCGCTGACCCGGTTGCCCTTCGCACGCGACTCACCGGGACACGCACCGAGCCGTGCCGCGCGCTCATTCCGCGCAGACCTCTCCCCGGTGAGGACCGACCGACCGACCGACCGACCGACCGGAGGACTGATATGGAATATCGCCGTTACTGTATTAATGCAGATTATTCTGTCTCGATCATGATTCGAAATATTAACCGTGACACCGGAGCCGTAAGGAGGAGAGAAATTATGATTTTGTTTTTAAAGAGAGAAATCGAGAGTTTTTTTCTTGGATGACAGCATCGGAGAGTCCTACTTGGCCTCCAGTGTATGCGAGGATGTTAATAATTACGAATCATTTCTGGGATTTCGTTATATTTTTTCCATTTCGTTCATGGAGTATTTTTATCCTTATGAAGTAGGAGACCGATAGTAAATATGAGACATCAAATTAATCAAATACTCAACGGGGTTACTGCTCCTACAGACTATAACCAATGTACATTATATAAAAAAAAAAAAAAAAAAAAAAACATTTAACTATATCACTCACGGCTGGATGGGATGTACGTGACCAATAACATGTAAATGAATTGCATGTAAACCTGTTAGATGTCTGTTTCAGTCTGACAACACGTTGTGTTTCTCAACGCTGTTTGATTTAATATCATTATTGTGGATGACGGCTAAGAAAAGCGTGCTGAAATATGACAGACAGCCGCGGCCTAATAATGATAATGGGAAACAGTTGGGCCTGTTTGTATTATCTAATAACTATATTATTGCTGAAAATATCAAAGAATATACTAGTTTAAATAATAACCACACTTTAATTATAGGTCAATGAGTCCGTATCAGTTAAAGAGAAAAATGCTTTATTAAAATTAGAATCACAGCAGTCATCGTATTCGGTCTTGATTTACTGGAAAAACGACCGAAATAACATGTTGTGTGTTCCGTATTCCCGGTCTATTAGCATGCAGAGATACAGGAGGACGCAGCAGAAGACAGGACTGGTGCCAGAACCGGGCCGGTCCCAGAACCGGGCCGCACCGTCCACGGTCCGCACCGTCCACGGTCCGCTGACTCCCACCTGACCTCCGTCAGCGCCGCTGTGACAACAACAGGTGGAACACGCCATCTAGCGACCAAATCAAACTACTGCAAAATATATATTTATTGAAAAACACGAAGACAGACAATGACACAGAAGACGATAATTTCATGTTTTGTAACATTACAAATGCATTTTCTCTCTCAACTTCATCGACAAAATGGTACATTTATGGAGGACAAGAGTCAAACTCAACCAGTCAGTGACAGACAAGGCAAGGTAATGTTTCAGACAAGGCAGCGATATCCCGACCGTGTGTGTGTGGTGTGTGTGTGTTTACATGTCCTCCAGGATGTAGTTGGGGTTGACCACGAGGAAGGGGTCCTCCTCAATCACACACTTCTCCCCCTCCGCCCCCACCTGCTGCAGACCAGTCTTAGTCAGCTCAATGATGATATGGTCCTAGAAGACACACACACACGTTAACAACACACACACACACACACGTTAACACCACACACGTTAACAACACACACACACACGTTAACCTCACCACAACACTCTTTCCTTACATAATGGATCAGTCTGTGCAGAACTTTCTCAATCAGACTCTTGTTGGCGATGAGTTCAGCCTCAGAATGGAGGTCAGCCTCCATCTCCTTCAGGTACCAGTTCACCAGCTCACTCCTCCGCACCGAACACTCCTCCTCCCCTGGCACACACACACAGGAAATCAGAGGACGGGGCCATTGGAAGTCACGGAACGGAATGAGGAATGCATTCATTACCATGAGCCTGTCCTCCGATTTTCTACCTCCCCCAGTGTTCTACCTCCCCCAGCTTCCCCATGGTGTTCTACCTCCCCCAGCTTCCCCTGGTGTTCTACCTCCCCCAGCTTCCCCATGGTGTTCTACCTCCCCCAGCTTCCCCTGGTGTTCTACCTCCCCCAGCGTTCTACCTCCCCCAGCTTCCCCATGGTGTTCTACCTCCCCCAGCTTCCCCTGGTGTTCTACCTCCCCCAGCTTCCCCATGGTGTTCTACCTCCCCCAGCTTCCCCTGGTGTTCTACCTCCCCCAGCTTCCCCTGGTGTTCTACCTCCCCCAGCTTCCCCTGGTGTTCTACCTCCCCCAGCCTCCCCTGGTGTTCTACCTCCCCCAGCTTCCCCATGGTGTTCTACCTCCCCCAGCCTCCCCTGGTACTGGTGTCACCTCAGAATCTCTGGGTTTGGAGTAAAGGACACTTCCCCCCTGCCTTGAAGTCATCACTGATCTGACATGACTGGATTGGTTAAAGCAGGCGCTTCACGAGGCAGCTGTCACCAATCAGATCACACCTGATCAGTGATGTCCTCTAGGGAGGGAGGGAGGAGGGAGGAGGGATGCAGGGAGGGAGGGAGGGAGGAGGGATGCAGCGAGGAAGGAAGGAGTAAGGAAGGAAGGAAGCAGGGAAGGGAGGGAGGAAGGAGGGAAGCAGGGAAGGGAGGGAGGAAGGAGGGAAGCAGGGAAGGGAGGGATGAGGCCGGGTTCTTACGGTCCTCCATCCTGTGCATGTGCAGGACCAGGAGGTTGGACACCCGGCGGTACTCAGAGAACGTCATCTTCAACGCCGGCTTGGCCACGCCCTTCTCCCATCTGGTTGGCTGCTGCTCCACGTCCGTCAACTCCGCACCGTGGCTATTGGTCCCCATCTGCTCCGCCTCCAACACCTCCTGGTCTGGATGAGAGGAGGGAGGGAAGGAGGAGAGAGAGAGAGAGGGAGGGAGGGAGGGGGGAGGAGAGAGAGAGAGAGGGAGAGAGGGGGGAGGGGAGGAGAGAGAGAGATGACATGAGTTGTGAAAATTGTGGAAATGGAATTAGGAACGGTATTCCTCATTCCGTTCCGTGTATTACAATGAGCCCCGCCCTCCGATGCCTGCCCGCCCCGCCCCCCCCCGTACCGTGGTCCTGGTCCTGGTCGAAGGCCACGTCGGGGGAGTCCACTCTGATGACAGAGTTATTCAGCAGACGGAACGCCTCCTTCACATGTTTGGGGTACACCTGGGGGGGGGAGGGTGAGTGAAGGTGTGTGTGTGTGTGTATATGATGTGTAGGTATGTGTGTGTATGGTGTGTTGGTGTGTATGACGTGTATGTGTGTGTATGATGTGTAGGTGTGTGTGTGTGTATGATGTGTAGGTGTATGTATGGTGTGTGTGTGTGTGTATGGTATGTATGGTGTGTGTGTGTGTGTGTGTGTATGTGTGTATGGTATGTGTGTGTATGGTATGTGTGTGTGTGTGTGTATGTGTGTGTGTGTGTGTGTGTGTGTGTGTATGTGTGTATGGTGTGTGTGTGTATGGTATGTGTGTGTATGGTGTGTGGTATGTGTGTGTATGGTGTGTATGTGTATGGTATGTGTGTGTGTATGGTATGTGTGTGTGTGTGTATGGTATGTATGGTATGTGTGTGTATGGTGTGTGTGTGTGTACCTGGTCGGAGCAGGCCATCCTGGCCATGGCCTCAGACAGACGCAGCATGCTCTCCAGCTGCCGGACCGTGATCCTCCAGGCTGACTTGGTGCTTCCACTGCTGTCCCTCTGACGCAGACGCTTGTACTGGTCCACCACAAACTCCTGGGCCTCCACCGTGATCTGGGGAGGGGGGGGGTAGGGGTGTGTGTGTGTAGAAGTGTGTGTGTGTGCAAGGGTGTGAGTGTGATATTGTGTGTGGGTGTGTGTGTGTGTGTGTGTGTGTAATATTGTGTGTGTGTGTATAATAATATATAATAAGTATGACGTTGAGAAACACACCGACACACAACCTTGTTGGGGGGGGGGGGCTGACCTTGGGCTGAAACTGCCTGGCGAACAGGATGTATCTCTGGATTTGGTCCGTGCTGTAGACCCGCTCCACAGACTCCAGGTTCCTGCAGTGGAGGTCCACGATGCGGCGGGCGATGGCGTAGTCAGTCACCTGGTCGGGGAGACGCGCCCGCACACACACACCACCGCTCAATTCATGATTCCGCCATTTTGTTATGGTACAGCTGCAAACCAGTAGTGATGTCATAGCTAGCATCAATGCTAAGTTATAGCTAACTTAACTTAGAGAGAGAGAGAGAGAGAGAGAGAGAGAGGGGGGGGGGGGAGGGAGAGAGAGAGTAGGAGCCATCATTCAAATCCCAGTTCATTTCCATGCTCCTGGGGAGGCTGGTGGAGGTAGAACACCAGGGGAGGCTGGTGGAGGTAGAAATCAGAGGACAGGCTCATTGTAATGCAAAGGACGGAATCAGGAACAGAATCAAACACAGTGAGGCCGTCCTCTGATGTCTACCTCCGGCTGGCCTCCCACATCACCTGGTCAGGCCTCCCTCCCTCCCCCCCCCCCCCCCCACCTCGTTGCATTCGTCGATGAGGATGAAGAACAGGTCGAAGCGGGACATGATGGGGGCAGACATGTTGATGTTGTGTTTCAGGGACTTGGAGCGGTTGTAGCGTCCGTCGATGGGGTTGGCTGCTGCCAGGATGGACGTCCGCGCGTTCAGGGTGGCCTGAACACACGCGCACACACACACACACACACACACACACACAATTATAAAATAGACTCCTTTTTCCAGCCTCCGTCTGCACAGGTGGCACCTTTAAGCGCAGCCAATTATTCCATGTAAGATTGGAGGTGTTTGGTACGAATACGAACTTAGAGCTTATGTACGTGGGAAACCTGCCTAGAATGGCCTTAAACATTAACATATCCCAGGGCTGCATCCTACGCATAGCGAATGAAGACCATCCAACCAGACTGGACAACGGGCAGTGATGAATCCTGGAGCCTGAATTTGAAATATATCTCAAGGCAGCATGATGAAGTGGGTCGAGTTTGGACAAAGTAGTGGCACCATAGTCCAGCTGAGGCAGGAACAGGCCTGGAACCAGTCGTTTACCAGAAGATGGTGAGAAACACGACTTTAATCGAGATTAAAAACCCACTGTCAACTTCTTAGAGTTCCAATATGATGTTCAAAATTAAGGTTTTTGCCCAACCAAATGCCCAGATATTTATATGCATCAACAAACTCAATCCCAACACTTTCAAGGGTGTCAACAGAAAGGGAAGGAACCGTGGTATTACTAGGTGCAGATATCAATACCTTAGTTTTGTTTGCATTTAAACAAATTAGTTTCAAGTCGATGAGGTCACGCTGTAATGAGTTAAAGTCAGACTGCAAATTGGCAGCTGCAGTCTCAGAAGGAGCAGAAGAATACAGGCCTGTCATCAGCATACAGAGGGTACAGAGGGTACAGAGGGTACAGAGGGTACAGAGGGTACAGAGGGTACAGAGGGTACAGAGGGTACAATCAATGTTTCGTCTGCTCACAAATGGTGATGAAAGAGCAGAGGCCCCAAAATTGATCCCTGGGGAACTCCCCTTTTCAGAACAACAGGATCTCAGTGAGTGAATCCCTGGGGAACTCCCCTTTTCAGAACAACAGGATCTCAGTGAGTGAATCCCTGGGGAACTCCCCTTTTCAGAACAACAGGATCTCAGTGAGTGAATCAACGTAAGAAGTATAAGAAGTAAGAAGTCATGCATAGGCAGAGAGTTGTGGAAGATGCATCAATCAGATTTTGTGTGTGTGTGTGTGTGTGGTACCTTGACGCCAGCCTTGGTGATGGAGATGGTCTGCTGCTCCATGGCCTCGTGGATCGCCACCTGATCCTTCAGGTCCATCTTGTCAAACTCATCGATGCAACACACTCCCTGAGGACACACACACACACTTTGAGCCAATGTACTCATACCCCTCCAGAGGTCACATGACTGAACTGGCAGTACAGCAACACACCAGGGGAGGCTGGGGGAGGTAGAACACCAGGGGAGGCTGGGGGAGGTAGAACACCAGGGGAGGCTGGTGGAGGTAGAAATCGGAGGATGGGCTCATTGTAACGCATGGAGCGGGATGAGGAACGGTATCAAACGCGCACCGACAATGAGCCCGTCCTCCGATTTCTACCCCCACCAGCCTCCCCTGCAACACACAGCAAGCAGGCCTACTGTGAGATCGAGCCAATTAAATGACACCTGGTGATCAGATAAGCCCTCGGATTAAACAGATAAGCGTATCTCTCTGTTACTAGATAACACACACACACACGATAATGGCGTGTTGCCCATGGCGATGCTTACGTTATCGGCCAGCATGAGGGCGCCAGCCTCGATGACGAACTCGTGCGACTCCTCGTCACGGACAACGGCGGCTGTCAGTCCTGCCGCGCTGCTGGCCTTCCCACTGGTGTACACCGCCCGGGGGGCAAAGTCCTCCACGTGCCTGACACACACACACACACACACACACACACACACACACACACACACACACACACACACACACACACACAGGTTAACATCTCTCTCTCTCTCTCTCTCTCTCTCTCACACACACAGTAGATCTGAGAGCATCTGATAGGTGGAAGCAGTATGGTGACATGTCCACCCAGCCAATCAACAGGTAAGAGGGAAAACAAAAGTCAGTAAAAACAATAAAAATACTTGAAGATCTGTAGGTCGTATACAAGGTGTGTGTGTGTGTGTGTGTGTGTGTGTGTGTGTGTGTACTTGAGGAACTGGCTCTTGGAGGTGCTGGGGTCTCCTACGATGCACACATTCACGTCCCCCCTCAGAGACGTGCCCTCCATGGTCGTCTTGGCAACGCCCCCAAACAGCATCAGAAGGATGCCCCTCTTGATCTCATCGTTGCCTGGCAACAGAGGGAGGGCTTTTTAAATGTGTTTTATTTACACATTTTCATACTTGAAGCAGAAAACAACATCTGTTTACGTCCACGAGTTCAACATCCATTTTCCATAGAAACAGCATACACTTAGCATAACAACAAATGAGTAAATCTCACAAACTCTGTACCATGTATGGTTGGGAAGAGACTGGTTCTAGGTTGTAGGTTCTAGTACAGGTTCTAGGTTAGTACCATGTATGGTGGGGAAGAGGCTGGAGCAGAGGTTGTGGTAGAGGTTCTAGTACAGGTTCTAGGTTAGTACCATGTATGGTGGGGAAGAGGCTGGAGCAGAGGTTGTGGTAGAGGTTCTAGGTTCTAGTACAAGTTCTAGGTTAGCATGTATGGTGGGGAAGAGACTGGAACAGAGGTTGTGGTAGAGGTTCTAGTACAGGTTCTAGGTTAGTACCATGTATGGTAGGGAAGAGACTGGAACAGAGGTTGTGGTAGAGGTTCTTGTCCTGGCTCATCTCAAACACCTTCTCCCACTCCTGAACTGTCATCTGGTTCTTCACACTCTCCGCTGACTGGTCCTCCTGACGCAGCTCCTTACCTCCAAACTGGACGGACACACACACACACACACACACACCTCAGTCAGTGACCAACAGTCCTCAGGATAGAAAGTTTGCCCCCATTTCAAAATCAACTCCTTGCCCCATTGAGTGTCTAGGGAGTAGGGGCTAGGGTGTAGGGTCTAGTGTCTATGAAGTAGGGGGCTAGGGGTTGATCAGGGCTATGAAGTGTCCATCAGCCCTGGGCCTACCCGGGGGTTGGTGGGGGCCACGTAGCAGGCTAGGAAGGCCATCCTGTAGGACAGGTCCCTGACCCCCAGGGCCTTCAGCCCCGCGATGCCATCCGCCTCAAAGCCCTCCTTCCCTGTCACTCTGCTGCTGGTCTCTGACCTGGTACCTGGACGGAGAGAGAGACACCATACCATAGAGAGAGAGAGAGAGAGAAGACCATACAGAGATGGAGAGAGAGATACAGTATAGAAAGTAAGTAAATAAACATGGGACTGTAGGTGGGGACACATGACGGGGTTAGGAGCTTATTTCTGGCAGGTCATGGCATTCGTAGGGTCGTTGGTTGACCCTCACCTGCCATCGCCAGCGCGGCCACGTCCGGTACAACGATGAGGGTCCCGGTGAAGTCAGAGCGGTCGCCGGCCTGGGCGGTCTCCACCGCCTCGGCCCGCAGGACCACCTCCACGCAGCGGGGGATGGACCCCCGGGGGAGCTCCGCCTGGGTCTCCTGGATACGCACCTGGGAGGGGACACACACACAGGCAGGCAGGCAGGCAGGCAGGCGCGCACACACACACACACACACACAGGCAGACACACACACAAAACACACACGTAAAACACACACGTAAAACACACACACAATGATGATGGTGCTGCTGTTTGAAAACACACACACACACACACACACACACACACACACACACGATGATGCTTGCAAACAGACTCCCCCTCCTGTTCCTCTACTCTACCTTCTGGAAGTCGACGAAGCGGGACTTGTTGGGGTCCAGCATGAAGCGGCGCCGGTTGGCGCAGACAGGGTTCTTACAGATGTTGGGCTGCGTGTAGCGGAACTGCTGCTCCACGTCCCGGACCACCGACTGGCAGTCCAGGCACAGGAAGGTACCGCTCACCAGCTCAGGGTGGACCGGGTGGGTCCGAACCACCTGGCCGCTGATCCTCAGCAGGGAACCAATACGGGCCGCGGCCATCTCTCTGATCCTGGGGGGGGTAGAGGGAGGGATGAGGGGGAGGAGGGAGGGAGGAGGGAGGAGGGGGTTGGGAAGAGATGGAGGGATGAAAGGGTAGGGGGGGATGAGGGAGGAAACAGAGAGCGATGGTGGGGAGGGGGAGGTATGGTGGGGAGGGGGAGGTATGGAGGGAGGGAAGAGAGGGGGACAGGCCATGGCTGAAGTCCAAAGCAACACTGAGGCTATCCTGTAGATCTAAAGGACTGTGGATAGATAAGCCCTATATGGTCATTCTGTAGATCTAAAGGACAGTGGATAGATAAGCCCTATATGGTCATCCTGTAGATCTAAAGGACTGTGGATAGATAAGCCCTATATGGTCATTCTGTAGATCTAAAGGACAGTGGATAGATAAGCCCTATATGGTCATTCTGTAGATCTAAAGGACAGTGGATAGATAAGCCCTATATGGTCATTCTGTAGATCTAAAGGACAGTGGATAGATAAGCCCTATATGGTCATTCTGTAGATCTAAAGGACAGTGGATAGATAAGCCCTATATGGTCATTCTGTAGATCTAAAGGACAGTGGATAGATAAGCCCTATATGGTCATTCTGTAGATCTAAAGGACAGTGGATAGATAAGCCCTATATGGTCATTCTGTAGATCTAAAGGACAGTGGATAGATAAGCCCTATATGGTCATTCTGTAGATCTAAAGGACAGTGGATAGATAAGCCCTATATGGTCATTCTGTAGATCTAAAGGACAGTGGATAGATAAGCCCTATATGGTCATTCTGTAGATCTTGTGTCCTGTAGGGGCTCGGCTTCCATTTGGATCTCATATCCAGCATGTGAGAAATGGTAAACATTATGCCATC
Source organism: Argentina silus (assembly GCF_951799395.1). Classification (NCBI taxonomy): domain Eukaryota; kingdom Metazoa; phylum Chordata; class Actinopteri; order Argentiniformes; family Argentinidae; genus Argentina; species Argentina silus. The sequence goes on along the minus strand of NC_139676.1, from coordinate 2,871,312 downwards.
ATATTATACACATTGGCATGGTGGTGAATGTAGTTTTGGTTTGATAATAGTTACTTTATTCTTGTGGGGAACTCTGAGAAGGACACGTAGAACTCCTTGTTGGCTGGAATCTTCCCATGGTCCCTTGCGAAGTGGCCTACTGCTCTGCATAGGAACGGATAAACCCTGAGGACGGCAAGACGTTAACGTTTCTTCCCGAAGACAATTATCAATGGATAAAATGTATATTGTTACCTTTAAAACGAACACACCGAATTGTCCACGTATTAGGCGACCGATTAAACCACATTTACCGGTAAAACTCCTCTTGAATGGTGGTGGCCAGTTGTTGGTTGAAGTGTTCGATGTTGGTGAAGCTGACAGTCAGCGTGTTCCTCTCCGGTCGGATCAGCTCCTCCGCGTCCGGTAAATACAGCAGCTCTCCGTTGGGGTTCTGGAACCTGTGCGTAAAGGTGAGGTGAGTGTGCGTAACGGGCGTGGAGCTGTTGTTGTCATCAGGTCTATTTTGGTGACACTCTGGGTGAGGTTAGCCGGATAGCATCCTCCTCTGTCCTCTTAAGCCATAATTGGCTATAATAACTGCTTTAATTTGATTATTAATTACTTAATTTCCTTGTCATGTGTAGTATGTTATTCTGAACTATGATCTGAGCATATCCGCATAAAACTTCAAGGTGTTACCTATCAAATGGCATCCTGCTTTTGCATCTTGAACATATTTCTAATGTTCTAAGCCGTTTAGTTTGGGTCTGGTTTTTAGGCGGTAATTAGTCAGATAGGGCCTTCAGCAGAAGAGGTTATACAGTCCTATGGATGGATAGAGTCGGAGACTTTGTCATGTATCGAAATAAAATAATGACCTCGCCAAGCCAGTTTGTAATAAAGTCCTTCCTTCGGTCTGATTGTTCCTATGGTTGTCTTCTTTTGCGGGTATAAAGCTGATCGTGTGCCTTCCAATAGAAATAAACGCACTTCAACTACGAGAGAGGAATACTAGGAAGCCAGAACATTTGGTCAAAGTCAAATTTGAGCTAAATTGAGCTAATTCCCTTTACTTGCTATTAAATGACTTTGCGAGAGAAATTTGACAACCCTGATGCCCGTCAAAGGGGACAACCACCCGATGAACCATCAGTCAGTCAAAGAAGGATTTTATTCCAAACTGTGTCTTGGCGGAGTCATTTCTACTGAAAGTCTCTGACTCTGTCCATAGTGATGGAGGCTGTCCGGCCAGGGGGAGGTCGATACTAGGTGCTGATCTGGGATCACCGCTTGTCTTCGGTCAACAAACAAAACCAACTCACTCCTCCAGGAACTCGAGAAACAATTTCTGACATTTCTCCGACAGGTCATCCTTCACATGCACTCCCCCGGTGCTGGTCTCGGTAGCAGGCTCCATTCTGAAGGCAGCGGGAAGGGTTGGACCGACAGACGGTGCAGCTCCAGACCAAACTCACCTGAGGAGCGTCTCTGACGAGCCCAGGTGGACCTCTGGTCTAATTGGCACTTAACTCCGCCCATATTTCACAGTATGAAACGAGAAGCCTCGTCATATAATGTCCTCCTGAGGGGCACAGACACATCCCAACGACACACACATATTTTATTTATTGATGCCCAGGTTCTAAACTCAAACCCAGTGCCTGATCAAAGGAGTGTTTGCAGTGCAATGAGTACATCATTATTATTATTATTATTATAGTTATTTCTGAGGTAGAGAACTTCAGAGGCAGATCATACCAGCAACGCGATCCCCAATTCAAGAACCTCGCGGTCATCAAGGTTTTCTTCTGTCACATCACCCAAAAAAATCTAAATAATCAAGATTAATTACAACTTCAAGGACATGATAATTAGCTAAGCAAACAGAGCATGTATCATAAAATACATCAGGAGTTTTATGTCATGACAGCAATCATTTAAAAAAAAAAAAAAAAAAGGAACGTTTTTGGAATTTTCTGCAATGACACTTCATACTGTCAGTGATGAAAGAGCCAGAACTCCTGATTGTCAAGAGCTTATCTTAAGATCCTACGAAGAGAACCCACATCATCATCATCTTCATCTTCACCCCAACATCATGACCTGCAGAATGAAGAGATCATCCGAGGGCATACAGAAACCTTTAATTTTTATTTACCACACATTTAAAAAAAGTGAACCACACTATACAAATGGTTGTTCTGGTACTGGTAGCGGGTAACGAGGCTGATTACATGTCTACGGGCCCTGGTCCAAACACACAGACAGTCCAGTCCAGTTCAGTCCATATCGCCCTCTGGAAGTGCAGCTAAAATTGCACTAATCTTTTTTTAATTTTTTTATTTGTATTTTATTTTAAAACATCACCTTCTTTGATTTCTGCCACATCATGAAGCAGCAATGTGTGTTTAATTCCACCATCTGATCTCGGACGTCTTTGTTTTTGCTTTTTAAATGCAGAGAGAGACAGCAGCATGCAGCCTTAGCTCCTTGAGAGCCGAGGAGGGGGGGAGGGGTTGTTTTCTGATTTTTTTTTGGGGGGGGGGGGGCGTTGGTAATGTTATTAACTTTGCGAGATAAAGGTAAAAGGTCTCTGTCCATGTTATTTACATATCAAAACGGTGCATCTGGCGATCCTGAGCAGTTCTGATGGGATCAGTCCGACGCTGACAGCAGCTGTCCCATTCTCCGGGTTTAAAGGGAAAGTCCAGCTTTAGCAAAACAAGCGACCAACATCTCCTCCACTCCCCAGACAGTCTTCATCCTTTCATCCTTTCTTCCTCTTTCTTTCTTTCACGTGCGTGTTTCGTTTTCTCCTCTCCTCTCCTCTGACGACGTTGGCCGGATGTCAGAAGGAACGATGTGTTTTTTTATTTTTATTACACAAGAGACAACTGATAAAGAAGAAAGTAAGAGAAGGGAAGGTGGAGAAGAATGGAAAGGTTTGTTTGTTTGTTGTTAAGCCAGGTAGCTGTAGGTGTCCTTCTCTCCGTCCACGCGCTCCAGGTACTCCTTCTCGATCAGGATGTCGATACATTTCTGGAAAAACAAACAAAGATGACAGACTGATGAGTACCATGACAGAGGAGGTGAGACCAACCCACCATAACCTCTCCTCTGACTCCTCCCATCCTTTCCCTCGCTTCCTCCTCTAAAAGTGTTGGAGGAGAATATGGAAGGGGGGAGGAACCTCAGATCTCCTACTCCAACACGCTCTGAGAAGGAAGGAAGGAAGGATGCAAAGATAGACTATTGGGACGTACCCAGATACTCAGGAGGAAAACCCTCAAACAGGTCAAACTAATGAAATCATGATGTATTTATTGATCAACCCTTTAAGTTGATGAAAGCCACAGGGGAGAGGAGCAGGAGAAGGACCCGCTGTTATGTGAAAGCCACAGGGGAGGCTGGTGGAGGTAAAACACACGTGTGAGACACCGTTCCTCAATCCGTCCCATGCATTACAATGAGGCCGGCCTCCGATGTCTACATCGGCCAGCCTCCCCTGGCGAGGGTAGCCCTGCAGGTACCTTGATGACGGGGACTCTGGGTTTGAACCGGGAGGACAGCTGGTTGAGGACCTCGGCCAGGAGCTGCTGGTGCTTCAGGACCTTCCTCATCTTCATGATCCTCACAATGGCCGCCTACAGCAGGGGGGAGAGGACAAACAGCAGGGTTAAAGAAAAACTCTCTCTCTCTGTTTGTGTCTCTCTCTCTCTGTCTTTCTGTCTGTCTGTCCGTCTACCTACCCATCTATCCATCCATCCATCTAGCCTTCCTCATCATCATCATCCTCACAATGGCCGTCTACATCAACAATTACATGTGTGAGTGAAATGAAGAGTAGAGAGAGAGAGAAGGGGGAGAGAAAGAGAGAGAAGGGAGAGAGAGAGAGAAGGGAGAGAGAGAGAAGGGAGAGAGAAGGGAGAGAGAGAGAGAAGGGAGAGAGAGAGAAGGGAGAGAGAAGGGAGAGAGAGAGAGAGAGAGAGAGAGAAGGGAGAGAGAGAGAGAAGGGAGAGAGAAGGGAGAGAGAGAGAGAGAGAGAGAAGGGAGAGAGAGAGAGAAGGGAGAGAGAGAGAAGGGAGAGAGAAGGGAGAGAGAGAGAGAGAGAGAGAGAGAGAGAGAGAAGGGGGAGAGAGAGAAAGAGAGAGAGAGAAGGGAGAGAGAGAGAGAGAGAGAAGGGGGAGAGAGAGAGAGAGAGAGAAGGGGGAGAGAGAGAGAGAGAGAGAGAGAGAAGGGGGAGAGAGAGAGAGAGAGAAGGGGGAGAGAGAGAGAGAAGGGAGAGAGAGAGAGAAGGGAGAGAGAGAGAAGGGAGAGAGAAGGGAGAGAGAGAGAGAGAGAGAGAGAGAGAAGGGGGAGAGAGAGAAAGAGAGAGAGAGAAGGGAGAGAGAGAGAGAGAGAGAAGGGGGAGAGAGAGAGAGAGAGAGAGAGAGAAGGGGGAGAGAGAGAGAGAGAGAAGGGGGAGAGAGAGAGAGAGAGAGAGAGAAGGGGGAGAGAGAGAGAGAGAGAGAGAGAAGGGGGAGAGAGAGAGAGAGAGAGAGAAGGGGGAGAGAGAGAGAGAAGGGAGAGAAAGAGAAGGGAGAGAGAGAGAGAAGGGGGAGAGAGAGAGAGAGAGAGAGAAGGGGGAGAGAGAGAGAGAGAGAGAGAAGGGGGAGAGTGAAAAAGAAAGAAAATAAGTGAAGTGAGAGTGACAGCCTCTGACTCCTCCTCCAGAGGACGGCAGACAACCACACCTGTATTAACAACTTCCTGTCCTCCTCGATGTTCTTGTGAGTGGTTTCCTGTTCCTGTTTCTGCTCTGTCTTCATTGGCACGTTGATGTTGACCCGGAGCTTCTTACTGCAACACACACACACACACACACACACACACACACACACACACACACACACACACACACACACACACACACACACACACACACACACACACACACACACACACACGATAACACGATAATTGGCTACAACATGAAGCATCATAATTGATGGATTTTTGGTGAATAAAGTCACCCTCTGTTCTCTAGAATGTTGACAATTTGGGAGACTTTATTTCACCATCGGCACTGAATCATTTAACCTAACAGCTACGTAATACCATACAGGGCCGGTTCCCCAGACCTACGTAATACCATACAGGGCCGGTTCCCCAGACCTACGTAATACCATACAGGGCCGGTTCCCCAGACCTACGTAATACCATACAGGGCCGGTTCCCCAGACCTAGATTACGCCTAGTCCTAGATTAAGGCTAGTCCTAGATTACGCCTAGTCCTAGATTAAGGCTAGTCCTAGATTACGCCTAGTCCTGGATTACGCCTAGTCCTGGATTACGCCTAGTCCTGGATTACGCCTAGTCCTGGATTAAGCCTAGTCCTGGATTAAAAAGCATTTTTCTATGCACTTTGTCATCACCACTCACTTCTTGTAGCCCAGGAACAGTTTGATGAAGGTGTCTGGTTTGAAGTCGGCTTCATCCACGTTGGCGTTCTCATCCTCCAGGACCTGGGTGTCATGGCAACATAACACAGCTCAGGTCAAAGGTCAACTCACAGTGAAGAGCACTGATTGGCTGTTCCACATCAGCTGAGGAACAGTTTGTCTCCATCATCAGATGATAAGAAGTTTCTGTGTGTGTGTGTGTGTGTGTGTGTGTGTGTACAGTACTTACAAGCAGTTTGGACTTTAACAGGATCTGCAACACCTGCACCAATATGTCCTGGAAAACACACACACACACACACACACACACACACACACACACACACACACACAGTCATCAGAAATGTATTCAGAGTAAACGTCACTTCTTTGTTGTGGTAATAGCAGGGTTCTCCCCAGGAAGTCTGAACAGTATCATCGCATCATCAAAACCCTCTCGTCTTTCTCCGCGCTAGAATGAAGGAACATCCCAACGCTTTGACATTCACTTTGAACAACAATGTCTTCGGCGATCAAAGGCAGTTTCTCGATCGCTACTAAATATCTAGTTTAATTTGCCTTGACGTGTTTACATGGTGGTGTCACCAAGGTCACCGTAGAAACACTGTCTGGGGAGAACCCTGGACAGGATATGATGTCATACAACAGAGTGGGACATTGGGGAATGTTTCTAGAATGAAGAAGAACGTGATGGAACATTCTGGAACGTGTTAGATTCTAGAACACAGTATGAAGAGTCTGTCTGTGGGGAGGACTCTGAACAGGATGTAAACAGGGGAGGTGTTGTTCTCACGATCTTGATCTGCGTGCTGTCAGTGAGCTGCTGGACCGTGTAGACATCCTCTGCGTTGTACTGCAGGAGGATAGCCATCTGGAAGGTCGACGCCTGGGGGGGAGGGAGGGAGGGAGGGAGGGAATAAAAGGAGGTAGGGATGGAGAGTCAATCAGACCAAGTCATCACAAGGTGACGCTTTCTAAAATATTACATTTCATGAAGAAATGAAGAGGCTGAATGGAGACAATTCTCCCTGTGTTCAATCAGAGGGACACAGCCTCCACAGTGGAACACCAGAGCCAGATGAGTTATTACAGGATAGACCTGTTATTACAGGTGTTATCTGCCTACCTGTAGGGTGTATCTGTTCTTGAAGCAGTTGGTGACCAGCTCTCCTTTAGACAGGTGGTACAGCCAGGTGAGCTTGCGCCCGCTGTGTCTGCTGGCGTAGAAGGCTGTGAATCGCTGGTAACTCCTCTCCAGCTGGAGGGAGGGAAGGGGAGGGGAGAGGAGAGGAGAGGAAAGGAGGAGGAGGGGAGAGGAGAGAAGAGGAGAGGAAAGGAAAGGAGGAGAGGAGAGGAGAGGAGAGGAGAGGAGGGTCCATCAATCAATCTTTATTACCTCAGAGGGAAATGGGGTTTTTGAGCAGAGATACTGAAAGAGAACCATAGAGGAATGTCAGGGGGGTGGATCGGTCCATTGGGTCAGTAGAGAGGGGGGTGGATCGGTCCATTGGGACAGTAAAGAGGGGGGTGGAACGGTCCATTGGGTCAGTAGAGAGGGGGGTGGTCGTGTGTGTGTTACCTCAGAGGGCAGGGCGAACGTGCGTGTGTTACCTCAGAGGGCAGGGCGAACGTGCAGGACTGTTGGAATGGCCAGGAACCAGAACTCAGGACCTGGATACTGAAGTCCACTGGGAGGGGGGGAGGGAGAGAGAGAGGGAGGGAGAGGGAGAGGGAGGGAGAGAGAGAGAGAGAGATCACTTATCTTTTCCCAGTTGTTTGAGTTCCAGTGATCCAGTGGAAACCCAGGTCAGACAGCCAGGTACTCACAGTCTAACGGCTCAGAGTTGGTGAGGTGCTTCTTAAACTGTTCGTTCAGGTCTTTGCTGACGCCGATGTCCTGGAACATGCGCTGGAGTTTGGACGTGTACTCAAAGCCGCATGCTTGCTGTGGGGAGAGAGGGACACAGTCCTACTGTAGTTATTTGGGGTATTTGGGGGTAGATCAGCTTTGAAATGAGTAAATAGAATTCAAGTTCTATCCAATAGCGTTGCTTGCATCATTTCTGGGTGGGTCCGGTGGTACGGTACCTTTAGTTAGTCTGAGGGAGAGGTGGGTCCGGTGGTACGGTACCTTTAGTTAGTCTGAGGGGGAGGTGGGTCCGGTGGTACGGTACCTTTAGTTAGTCTGAGGGGGAGGTGGGTCCGGGGGTACGGTACCTTTAGTTAGTCTGAGGGGGAGGTGGGTCCGGTGGTACGGTACCTTTAGTTAGTCTGAGGGGGAGGTGGGTCCGGTGGTACGGTACCTTTAGTTAGTCTGAGGGGGAGGTGGGTCCGGTGGTACGGTACCTTTAGTTTAGAGATCATGCTGGCCTCTGCGTCGTCGCTGGCGCTGTTCTGATGGACCAGCCGCTTGGCCAACATCTTGGCGTAGAACTTCTGGAACACGTCTTTGTCCTCGATGTACTTGAACACCACCATCTGAGGACGGGAACAGAGGTAGGGGTCAGGAGGTAGTTACAGTAGTTAAGGGTTAGGAGGTAGTTACAGTAGTTAAGGGTTAGGAGGTAGTTACAGTAGTTAAGAGTTAAGAGGTCGTTACAGTAGTTAAGGGTTAGGAGGTAGTTACAGTAGTTAAGGGTTAAGAGTTGGTTATAGTAGTTAAGAGTTAGGGTTATACTGTTTATGGTTGGGGTTAAAACACTGCTGAACCAAACAGTTGCCTTTGACAACGTGGTTGCCATGGTTGTTTCTGTGGACTCACCACTTGGTTGAGCGTGTCCTCAAGCTCCGCCTCCTCTGGGTTCTTAGAACTGGACAGAAAACAACACAACGTCACAAACCAACATCCTCTTGTGTGTTCTATCTAGGAAGACCACAGTCACACACACACACACACACCTCTTCTTGAGCAGAGAGTCACAGTATCGGGCCAGCAGCTCGGGTGATTTACTGGACGACTGAACCATCTTGGTCACGGCGTTATTGTTGATGAAACGACCGCAGGCCTGGGAGGAGGAGGAGGAGGAGGAGGAAGAGGAGGGGAAGGGAGAGGAAGAGGGGGAGGAAGAGGAGGGGGAGGGAGAGGAGGAGGAGGAGGAAGAGGAGGAGAAACAACTGGTATTATTAACCCTTTACTCTACCAGCTAAACTGATGTAGATGAAATCCTCTTCTACCAGGTCAACCACGTGTGTTTGATACCGTTCCTCATTCCATGCATTACAATGAGCCCCGTCCTCCGATTTCTACCTCCGCCGGCCTCCCCTGGTTCACAGTGAATATGATGTATTTAGACTGAGGAACCCGGGCCTACCTTGTCCAAGGCGGCGACAAAGCCTGCGTCGTTGTTGAAAGCAGACATGACTAAGGCGTTGTACTTCTTATGGACGTCTAGGATGGTCTGGACGTACATTTTGGGGTCCTGGGGAGGACAGGACGAGACAGAGAGGGGAGAGACAGGGGTCAGAGGTCAGGGGTCAGAGTGAACTGGAGACACAACATCTCAGATGAGCCTAACAAAGACAAAGACGACAGGATAGTGACATTGGGTGGAAAATAATGCCACATTCACATTTCACTGAAATAAAACTGTCTCCTCACACACATTAAGAGCAGGTGAAAGGAGATGGATATAAAACAAGCAGGCTCTGCCCTCAGTAGGACCTCCCTGCCTAAATAAAGGTTTATTAATAATAATAATAATATTAATAATAATAATAATAATAATAATATTAACAAAGCTAAAACAAGGGTGTTGTCCTCTGGGATTCTTACGTTGAGTGCGGCCTCCCCACACTTCTCTATAGCAGCCAGGCCCTGGTTGAAGATGTGAGTTTCCAGAAGCTTCTTCAGCTCCCCCAGACCGTCAGTGATACGAGACACCAGGTTGTACATACGACCCAGGTCTACAGAGAGAGGGAGGGAGGGGGGGGGGAGAGGGAGGGAGAGGGAGAGGGAGGGAGAGAGGGAGGGAGGGGGAGAGAGGGAAGGAGGGGGAGAGAGCCGGCATCAAATGGTGAGAGAAGCAAGCATACAAGTTTCTAGTTTATTGTTAGTCTCAAACACGAGTGCAGGGAGTAAAATTCTTTGGCTCGGTTCCATGACAATGCAGCATCCAATACAATAATACAAAAATACAAGACATATACACCAGAACAAGAGGAAGCATCTACTCACTGCTATGCATACACTGATCCTGACCAACACACCAGGGGACACACTCCTACCAGGGGACACACTCCTACCAGGGGACACACTCCTACCAGGGGACACACTCCTACCAGGGGACACACTCCTACCAGGGGACACACTCCTACCAGGGGTCACACTCCTACCAGGGGTCACACTCCTACCAGGGGACACACTCCTACCAGGGGACACACTCCTACCAGGGGACCAGAGCCACGGAGGGTGTCTGAGCGCTGGTCAGGTGACTCTCCTTACCTTCGTTCTTGTCAGCGTCCAGAAGGTTCTGGAACTCTGTGTGGAAGATCTCCAGGTGCTTCTCGATGAGCACCTGCTCACACTTCCTGGCCAGCTCGTCCTGCGTGCTCTCATGGAGGTAGACCTGAACACGCCTCTGCTCCTCCAGCAGACGGGCCTCCGCCTGACACACACACACACACACACACACACACACACACACACACACACACACACACACACACACACACACACACACACACACACACACACACACACACACACACACACACACAGGTGTAGAACAGGTGTATATAACAATAATAACAGGTGTATAACACTCATAACAGGTATATATAACAGGTGTGTGTGTGTATAACCTACCTTCTTCATGTACTCTGTGACAGGGTTCTGTTACAGGTGTATATAACAGGTGTGTGTGTGTGTGTATAACAGGTGTATAACCTACCTTCTTCATGTACTCTGTGACAGGGTTCTGTTGCAGGAACTCTGTGCTCTCCCTGGTGTAGAAGCGCTCTGTGTCGGCCAGGAACTGGGTCTCAAAGTACTCCTTATACACAGACAGGGTCGGCCCTTTGGCAAACGCATCGTCCTCGTTCAGACCCAGTTCAACTGGAAGAGACAGAACACCACGGTGAAACACCTCATACATACACACTACATACACACCTTATACACACACACACTACAGATACACACCACGGTGAAACACCTCATACATACACACTACATACACACCTTATACACACACACTACAGATACACACCACGGTGAAACACCTCATACATACACACTACATACACACCTTATACACACACACACACTACAGATACACACCACGGTGAAACACCTCACACATACACACTACATACACACCTTATACACACACACTACATACACACCTTATACACACACACACACACACTACAGATACACACCACGGTGAAACACCTCACACATACACACTACATACACACCTTATACACACACACTACATACACACCTTATACACACACACACACTACAGATACACACCACGGTCAAATACCTCATACATACACACACACCACAGTCAAAAACAGTGTGTGTGTGTTACTAGTCCAGTGTGTGGTTCTGGTCCGACCCACCGTAAGACTGGACCACACCGCTGATTAGTCTGGTGTTGATGGTCTCTCCATTCCTCTCCTTCTCTATCAGCTTCAATACAGCATTCGTGACCTGGGGGGGGGGGGGGGGGGGGAGTGACAGAGAGAGAGAGAGAGACAGAGAGAGAGAGAGACAGAGAGAGACAGAGATCCACCTGGTCATTGAAGGTTTCATATCATATCAACCTGACTCCTCTGAGGAGCGACCGTACAGGGACATGGACAGCCATACAGGGACAGCCGTACAGGGACAGGGACAGCCATACAGGGACAGGGACAGCCATACAGGGACAGCCATACAGGGACAGGGACAGCCGTACAGGGACAGCCATACAGGGACAGGGACAGCCATACAGACACAGGGACAGCCGTACAGGGACAGCCATACAGACACAGGGACAGCCGTACAGGGACAGGGACAGCCATACAGACACAGGGACAGCCGTACAGGGACAGGGACAGCCGGACAGGGACAGGGACAGCCGGACAGGGACAGGGACAGTCGTACAGGGACAGCCGTACAGGGACAGCCGTACAGGGACAGGGACAGCCGTACAGGGACAGGGACAGGGACAGCCGGACAGGGACAGCCGGACAGGGACAGCCGGACAGGGACAGGGACAGCCGTACAGGGACAGTCGTACAGGGACAGCCGTACAGGGACAGCCGTACAGGGACAGGGACAGGGATAGCCGGACAGGGACAGGGACAGCCGGACAGGGACAGCCGGACAGGGACAGGGACAGCCGTACAGGGACAGTCGTACAGGGACAGCCGTACAGGGACAGCCGTACAGGGACAGGGACAGCCGTACAGGGACAGGGACAGCCAGTCACTTTAAAACCCATCTTTTTAAACGTGCTTTTAATCTTTAACTATTTTTATTGATGTTTTTATTGACTGTGATCTTGTTTGACTTTTTATTCTTTTATCTACTCTTGTTCTCTCCATGGAATGTAGTGTCTTTGAGGACTAAGAAAAGCGATTTACAAAATAAATGCATTATTCATATTATTCATATTGATATTATTATGATAATAATCCAGGCGACCTAGAGCCAGGCCACTGGAGGGAGGTACGTACTTGTTTATTCAGCGGTCTAAAAAGGCATTCCCTCCACGTCACCAGGGCAAGCTGCAACCAGAGGACACCATGAATCACACATCCACAACATGCATCCTCCCTTCCTCTTCTCCCCCCCCCTCCCCCCTTCCTCCCAGATAAAGGGTGTGTGAGTAGATCTCGTAGATGCCCCCCCCCCCCTCTTACTGAGTAGATCTCGTAGATGCCCCCCCCCCCCTCTTACTGAGTAGATCTCGTAGATGCCCCCCCCCCCCCCTTACTGAGTAGATCTCGTAGATGCCCCCCCCCCCCCCTCTTACTGAGTAGATCTCGTAGATGCCCCCCCCCCCCCTCTTACTGAGTAGATCTCGTAGATGCCCCCCCCCCCCCTCTTACTGAGTAGATCTCGTAGATGCCCCCCCCCCCCCCCCCCCCTCTTACTGAGTAGATCTCGTAG
>NC_139676.1:2839514-2858584 GCF_951799395.1 Argentina silus | reverse complement strand
ATGGAGAGTCAATCAGACCAAGTCATCACAAGGTGACGCTTTCTAAAATATTACATTTCATGAAGAAATGAAGAGGCTGAATGGAGACAATTCTCCCTGTGTTCAATCAGAGGGACACAGCCTCCACAGTGGAACACCAGAGCCAGATGAGTTATTACAGGATAGACCTGTTATTACAGGTGTTATCTGCCTACCTGTAGGGTGTATCTGTTCTTGAAGCAGTTGGTGACCAGCTCTCCTTTAGACAGGTGGTACAGCCAGGTGAGCTTGCGCCCGCTGTGTCTGCTGGCGTAGAAGGCTGTGAATCGCTGGTAACTCCTCTCCAGCTGGAGGGAGGGAAGGGGAGAGGAGAGGAGAGGAGAGGAGAGGAGAGGAGGGGAGAGGAGAGGAGAGGAGGAGGGGAGAGGAGAGAAGAGGAGAGGAAAGGAAAGGAGGAGAGGAGAGGAGAGGAGAGGAGAGGAGAGGAGGGTCCATCAATCAATCTTTATTACCTCAGAGGGAAATGGGGTTTTTGAGCAGAGATACTGAAAGAGAACCATAGAGGAATGTCAGGGGGGTGGATCGGTCCATTGGGTCAGTAGAGAGGGGGGTGGAACGGTCCATTGGGTCAGTAGAGAGGGGGGTGGTCGTGTGTGTGTTACCTCAGAGGGCAGGGCGAACGTGCAGGACTGTTGGAATGGCCAGGAACCAGAACTCAGGACCTGGATACTGAAGTCCACTGGGAGGGGGGGAGGGAGAGAGAGAGAGAGGGAGGGAGAGGGAGGGAGAGAGAGAGAGAGAGAGATCACTTATCTTTTCCCAGTTGTTTGAGTTCCAGTGATCCAGTGGAAACCCAGGTCAGACAGCCAGGTACTCACAGTCTAACGGCTCAGAGTTGGTGAGGTGCTTCTTAAACTGTTCGTTCAGGTCTTTGCTGACGCCGATGTCCTGGAACATGCGCTGGAGTTTGGACGTGTACTCAAAGCCGCATGCTTGCTGTGGGGAGAAAGGGACACAGTCCTACTGTAGTTATTTGGGGTATTTGGGGGTAGATCAGCTTTGAAATGAGTAAATAGAATTCAAGTTCTATCCAATAGCGTTGCTTGCATCATTTCTGGGTGGGTCCGGTGGTACGGTACCTTTAGTTAGTCTGAGGGGGAGGTGGGTCCGGTGGTACGGTACCTTTAGTTAGTCTGAGGGGGAGGTGGGTCCGGTGGTACGGTACCTTTAGTTAGTCTGAGGGGGAGGTGGGTCCGGTGGTACGGTACCTTTAGTTTAGAGATCATGCTGGCCTCTGCGTCGTCGCTGGCGCTGTTCTGATGGACCAGCCGCTTGGCCAACATCTTGGCGTAGAACTTCTGGAACACGTCTTTGTCCTCGATGTACTTGAACACCACCATCTGAGGACGGGAACAGAGGTAGGGGTTAGGAGGTAGTTACAGTAGTTAAGGGTTAGGAGGTAGTTACAGTAGTTAAGGGTTAGGAGGTAGTTACAGTAGTTAAGGGTTAGGAGGTAGTTACAGTAGTTAAGGGTTAAGAGTTGGTTATAGTAGTTAAGAGTTAAGAGTTAGGGTTATACTGTTTATGGTTGGGGTTAAAACACTGCTGAACCAAACAGTTGCCTTTGACAACGTGGTTGCCATGGTTGTTTCTGTGGACTCACCACTTGGTTGAGCGTGTCCTCAAGCTCCGCCTCCTCTGGGTTCTTAGAACTGGACAGAAAACAACACAACGTCACAAACCAACATCCTCTTGTGTGTTCTATCTAGGAAGACCACAGTCACACACACACACACACACACCTCTTCTTGAGCAGAGAGTCACAGTATCGGGCCAGCAGCTCGGGTGATTTACTGGACGACTGAACCATCTTGGTCACGGCGTTATTGTTGATGAAACGACCGCAGGCCTGGGAGGAGGAGGAGGAGGAGGAGGAAGAGGAGGGGAAGGGAGAGGAAGAGGAGGAGGGGGAGGAAGAGGAGGAGGAGGAGGAGGAGGAAGAGGAGGAGAAACAACTGGTATTATTAACCCTTTACTCTACCAGCTAAACTGATGTAGATGAAATCCTCTTCTACCAGGTCAACCACACGTGTGTTTGATACCGTTCCTCATTCCATGCATTACAATGAGCCCCGTCCTACCTTGTCCAAGGCGGCGACAAAGCCTGCGTCGTTGTTGAAAGCAGACATGACTAAGGCGTTGTACTTCTTATGGACGTCTAGGATGGTCTGGACGTACATTTTGGGGTCCTGGGGAGGACAGGACGAGACAGAGAGGGGAGAGACAGGGGTCAGAGGTCAGGGGTCAGAGTGAACTGGAGACACAACATCTCAGATGAGCCTAACAAAGACAAAGACGACAGGATAGTGACATTGGGTGGAAAATAATGCCACATTCACATTTCACTGAAATAAAACTGTCTCCTCACACACATTAAGAGCAGGTGAAAGGAGATGGATATAAAACAAGCAGGCTCTGCCCTCAGTAGGACCTCCCTGCCTAAATAAAGGTTTATTAATAATAATAATAATATTAATAATAATAATAATAATTATAATATTAACAAAGCTAAAACAAGGGTGTTGTCCTCTGGGATTCTTACGTTGAGTGCGGCCTCCCCACACTTCTCTATAGCAGCCAGGCCCTGGTTGAAGATGTGAGTTTCCAGAAGCTTCTTCAGCTCCCCCAGACCGTCAGTGATACGAGACACCAGGTTGTACATACGACCCAGGTCTACAGAGAGAGGGAGGGGGGGGGGGAGGGGGGGAGGGGGAGAGAGGGAAGGAGGGGGAGAGAGCCGGCATCAAATGGTGAGAGAAGCAAGCATACAAGTTTCTAGTTTATTGTTAGTCTCAAACACGAGTGCAGGGAGTAAAATTCTTTGGCTCGGTTCCATGACAATGCAGCATCCATACAATACAAAAATACAAAAATACAAGACATATACACCAGAACAAGAGGAAGCATCTACTCACTGCTATGCATACACTGATCCTGACCAAACACACTAGGAACACACTCCTACCAGGGGACACACTCCTACCAGGGGACACACTCCTACCAGGGGACCAGAGCCACGGAGGGTGTCTGAGCGCTGGTCAGGTGACTCTCCTTACCTTCGTTCTTGTCAGCATCCAGAAGGTTCTGGAACTCTGTGTGGAAGATCTCCAGGTGCTTCTCGATGAGCACCTGCTCACACTTCCTGGCCAGCTCGTCCTGCGTGCTCTCATGGAGGTAGACCTGAACACGCCTCTGCTCCTCCAGCAGACGGGCCTCCGCCTGACACACACACACACACACAGGTGTAGAACAGGTGTATATAACAATAATAACAGGTGTATAACACTCATAACAGGTATATATAACAGGTGTGTGTGTGTATAACCTACCTTCTTCATGTACTCTGTGACAGGGTTCTGTTGCAGGAACTCTGTGCTCTCCCTGGTGTAGAAGCGCTCTGTGTCGGCCAGGAACTGGGTCTCAAAGTACTCCTTATACACAGACAGGGTCGGCCCTTTGGCAAACGCATCGTCCTCGTTCAGACCCAGTTCAACTGGAAGAGACAGAACACCACGGTGAAACACCTCATACATACACACTACATACACACCTTATACACACACACACTACAGATACACACCACGGTGAAACACCTCATACATACACACTACATACACACCTTATACACACACACTACATACACACCTTATACACACACACACTACAGATACACACCACGGTGAAACACCTCATACATACACACTACATACACACCTTATACACACACACACTACAGATACACACCACGGTGAAACACCTCATACATACACACTACATACACACCTTATACACACACACACTACAGATACACACCACGGTGAAACACCTCATACATACACACTACATACACACCTTATACACACACACACTACAGATACACACCACGGTGAAACACCTCATACATACACACTACATACACACCTTATACACACACACACTACAGATACACACCACGGTGAAACACCTCACACATACACACTACATACACACCTTATACACACACACTACATACACACCTTATACACACACACACACTACAGATACACACTACAGATACACACCACGGTGAAACGCCTCACACATACACACTACATACACACCTTATACACACACACACTACAGATACACACCACGGTCAAATACCTCATACATACACACACACCACAGTCAAAAACAGTGTGTGTGTGTTACTAGTCCAGTGTGTGGTTCTGGTCCGACCCACCGTAAGACTGGACCACACCGCTGATTAGTCTGGTGTTGATGGTCTCTCCATTCCTCTCCTTCTCTATCAGCTTCAATACAGCATTCGTGACCTGGGGGGGGGGGGGGGGGGGGGGAGTGACAGAGAGAGAGAGAGAGAGAGAGAGAGAGAGACAGACAGAGAGAGACAGAGATCCACCTGGTCATTGAAGGTTTCATATCATATCAACCTGACTCCTCTGAGGAGCGACCGTACAGGGACATGGACAGCCATACAGGGACAGCCATACAGGGACAGGGACAGCCGTACAGGGACAGGGACAGCCATACAGGGACATGGACAGCCGTACAGGGACAGGGACAGGGACAGCCGTACAGGGACAGGGACAGCCGTACAGGGACAGGGACAGTCGTACAGGGACAGGGACAGTCGTACAGGGACAGGGACAGTCGTACAGGGACAGGGACAGTCGTACAGGGACATGGACAGCCGTACAGGGACAGGGACAGCCGTACAGGGACAGCCGTACAGGGACAGTCGTACAGGGATAGTCGTACAGGGACAGCCGTACAGGGACAGGGACAGCCGGACAGGGACAGCCGTACAGGGACAGCCGTACAGGGACAGGGACAGCCAGTCACTTTAAAACCCATCTTTTTAAACGTGCTTTTAATCTTTAACTATTTTTATTGATGTTTTTATTGACTGTGATCTTGTTTGACTTTTTATTCTTTTATCTACTCTTGTTCTCTCCATGGAATGTAGTGTCTTTGAGGACTAAGAAAAGCGATTTACAAAATAAATGCATTATTCATATTATTCATATTGATATTATTATGATAATAATCCAGGCGACCTAGAGCCAGGCCACTGGAGGGAGGTACGTACTTGTTTATTCAGCGGTCTAAAAAGGCATTCCCTCCACGTCACCAGGGCAAGCTGCAACCAGAGGACACCATGAATCACACATCCACAACATGCATCCTCCCTTCCTCTTCTCCCCCCCCCTCCCCCCCAGATAAAGGGTGTGTGAGTAGATCTCGTAGATGCCCCCCCCCCTTACTGAGTAGATCTCGTAGATCCCCCCCCCCCCTCTTACTGAGTAGATCTCATAGATGCCCCCCCCCCCCCCCCCCCCTCTTACTGAGTAGATCTCGTAGATGCCCCCCCCCCCCCCTCTTACTGAGTAGATCTCGTAGATGCCCCCCCCCCCCTCTTACTGAGTAGATCTCGTAGATGCCCCCCCCCCCCCCCCCTCTTACTGAGTAGATCTCGTAGATGCCCCCCCCTCCCTCTTACTGAGTAGATCTCGTAGATGCAACCCCCCCCCCCCTCTTACTGAGTAGATCTCGTAGATGCCCCCCCCCCCCCCCTCTTACTGAGTAGATCTCGTAGATGCCCCCCCCCCCCCCCCCCTCTTACTGAGTAGATCTCGTAGATGCCCCCCCCCCCCCTCTTACTGAGTAGATCTCGTAGATGCCCCCCCCCCCCTCTTACTGAGTAGATCTCGTAGATGCCCCCCCCCCCCCCCTCTTACTGAGTAGATCTCGTAGATGCCCCCCCCTCCCTCTTACTGAGTAGATCTCGTAGATGCAACCCCCCCCCCCCTCTTACTGAGTAGATCTCGTAGATGCCCCCCCCCCCCCCTCTTACTGAGTAGATCTCGTAGATGCCCCCCCCCCCCCCCCCCCTCTTACTGAGTAGATCTCGTAGATGCCCCCCCCCCCCCCCCCCCCCTTACTGAGTAGATCTCGTAGATGCCCCCCCCCCCCTCTTACTGAGTAGATCTCGTAGATGCCCCCCCCCCCCCCTCTTACTGAGTAGATCTCGTAGATGCCCCCCCCCCCCCCCCTCTTACTGAGTAGATCTCGTAGATGCCCTTGCGTCCTTCGTCACACTCCCGTCTGACCCAGTGGCGGTTGAGGTAGGCACAGATCCCGTTCAGCACCTTGCTGGAGAACCGGTAGTCCTCCCACTGCTGGGTGTAGAACTTCAACACACTCTCATCCATCAGGTCTTCACCGTCCTGGAGGGGGGGGCGGGGGGGGGGGGGATGTGAACAGCAGAACACCAGGTTGTGAAACCATCAGACGGAAACACATCATATCTAATAATAAATCATAATAAATACATCATATCTAATAATAAATCATAATAAATACATCATATCTAATAATAAATAATGCTAAATACAGAGAGTAGAAGCGATTGGACTCTGACATGACTGGAGATAGAGCTGATATGATATGATATCTGTATGTGCCATTTCAAGGGACAGCTTCATGTTCAACCCTCCACAAAACCAACCCTGCTGACAGAGAATCAATACGTACATCCCTCCTTCCTTCCTGCCTTCCTTCCGTTCATTTATCCCTCCCTCCCTCCTTCCCTCCCTCCCTCCTTCCTTCAATAATTGATTCATTGGTTCACCAAAGGCCCGTAGGAGCCCAGCGGGACCAGGGAGAGTCAGGTTACCTTGAGCAGGTTGGTGAGGTAGTTCTTGAGGAACTCCTTCAGCCTCTTGTAGAGCTCCAGGCCCACGAACTGGGCTCCCCCCGGGGTGGGGGCCTTTTTAGAGGGCTTGGAGGGGGGGGGGCCAGCCCCCCGGGCCTGGTTGGACTGGTGCACGCTAGTACAGTAGTTATAAACATGTCTGGAGGAGGGGGGTTAAGGTTATAACAGGACACCTGGACTAAAAAGATGTCTGTCTCTCTCCCTCTCTCTCCCCCCCCCCCCCCTCTCTCCCTCTCCCCACGCAAAACACAGGAAATCTGGTGCCTACCTGAAATAAACACAACATGCATTCATCTCTTCACCATCACTGCTCATTTCTTCTGCAACCAGGCATCAAGGCCATCTGTCATCGCACACACACGCACACACACACACACACACACACACACACACACACACACACACACACACACACACACACACGTCTGGCAGACAGGCTCAGTGCAGAAGGATACGTGTAGAGTTCCATGTAGCGTGACTTGGCCATGCTCTGCCGGGTGTAGACCTGCTGGATCCCTGCCCGCAGGTCGTCCCAGATCTGGTCCAGACCGATCTGCTTCAGCCCGTGAGGGTTCTTATTGGACGACATTCTCTCTCTCTCTCTCTCTCTCTCTGTGCTGGGTCTCTCTCTGCAACAGTAGCCCCGGGTCAATGTCCTTTTAGATGTGTTGTGATGAAACTGTGAAGAGCTAGTCCTCCATTTGGGGGGGAGGGTGGAGGGTGGGGCGGGGGGGGGAGGGGGGTGACCAGGTGACTGAGAGGGGGGTGGGTGGGTGGGTTTAGGGGTCTTCTCTTCAGATGGATAGGTGGTCTCAGAAGACCCCCTTCAAGTGGCGATCAGGAGAAGACCCTGCCTTGAGACCTGTGAAACACACACGAGCATCCGTGCACACACACACACACACACACACGCACACAAACACACACACGCACACACACACACACACACACACACACACACACACACACACGCACGCACGCACGCATACACAGTTAGAATCACACAAAGCCTGGGCTTGTCAGAAACAACCCTGAACACAGCGTAAGCACTAAGAAAAACTATTGAGTTACGCAAAATGGGATGACATTAATCAGGGCTGCTGACAACAACAAACCAGGAGCGTCCATGTCCTGGAGAATCACTTAGCCTCGGCTAGCTAGCTAGCTCATCAGGATCTGCAGCCACGCCAATACCCATCACTCGCATTCCGCTACACAGCAAAAAGTGCAGCAACCCGATTCCACTGACTACCGTTCCCTCCCCAGCTGTTTCCACAGCTGGTATGTGCATAGGCAGGTGTTATCCTAGCCTAGCCAAACACAGCTGTTATGTGCATAGGCAGGTGTTATCCTAGCCTAGCCTAGCCTAGCCTAGCCGACAGCACATTGTTTGAGACAAGCGTAGGTTTGTATGGACTCTACCTGACAGCTGCTCCACAGCTCTCCACAATAAGTCTACCCAGCCCTAGCCCAGTCTAGCCCAGCCCAGCACGGTCCAGCCCAGCTCCAGCCCAGCACGGTCCAGCCCAGCTCCAGCCCTAGCCCAGCCCTAGCACAGCTCCAGTGCTGTACAGTTACAGTGCAGGGGTAACTATAGCTGACTGGACTGGGTTTTCCTCCAGACTGAAACCTAAGCCCTCCCGGCTGCCCTGGGCTCCCAGCTCCATAGATGTACCATGTGCACCGCAGGCAGGAGTCACTCCTGACCCAGAGGGAAGGTTATTCAGCTGTCATTGAATAATACACAGACGGTGGGTGGCATCATCACAACAGAGAACCTTCTGACAACAACCACGCATTTCATGATGAGGCGTAGCCGTCTGGGGTAACCTAGCCTCGTTAAAGGCCAGAGTGTCACCCACAGGACGACAGGGAGCCGGATCAGCAAACCAATGAGGACACAGCTTTGAAGACGGGAACAATGTCTCTACTGGTGACAAACACAGGATGTATCATCATGAGTTTGACAACGGTTTGATGAGAGGAGGAGGACTCCTCCGGACCGAGGCTCAACCGGCACCCATCACCTCATCACAGGCTTTCCTCCAGCCTCCCTGTAACCATGGCAACAGATGCAGATGGAGCAGCTAAGTGAGGATAGGAGTAACTATGACAGCCAAGGGGGGAAACTCGCAGGATCTAGACGGTGCAGGACGGCGGATCCTCTCCCTCCACGACACTGAGTGACAGTCCTAAAAGGACTGATGCTAACTCTCACCACGGCAAGATCAATCCGGAGATCAATCCGGAGAGTCCTTTAAGGGCCAAACGTCTCAAAGCACCCAGGGTCTTGTCGAGCCTAGCTAGCGAGCTACGGTCATCTCCTCGACAGCCACACAACCGACACCGCATCGCCTCGTCTTCTCTCTGCGATCCGCTCGCAAAGGACACCGGTCGGCGGTGTCTGGTTGACTGACGGTCACCGGAGCGTCGTCCTGACTAAAACCCAGGAGGGACATCAGCCCAAAGACCTGCCTTTCGCCTGGCCAGAACAACGCAGGCGGACCTCGGCACCGCTCTGGGACTGACTGGTTCTCTTTGTTGGGCTTGCTTGTCCATTTAAATAGCCCACTACGTCAACGGCTAGCTAGCCCCCGAGTTCACAAATGCGTAGCTCAGTTGCTAGGTAGCTAACTAGCTCGCTACATGAGCTAGCAGGCTAGGTACCGACCGAGAGGCAGAGACGAGGCCTGCGGTGCCGCTGCCGCTGCCGCTGCCGCTGACCGACCGCAGGGACGGCGGCGAGCTGACCGGCTGTCACCGCACTCCCAGGAGCAGCGACAGCGCTCGGTTTCCAACCCAACAAAACTCAACACCCCGTCGGACACTTTGTGTTGTGTTTGTCTGAAGTCACCGGGATGAAACAGCTCTTCTGGACGAGCGGTCGAGCTAACGGTGGCTAAGCTAACCTAGCTGGCGAGATGACGTTAGCAAGCTGGGGTTCTTACCATTGTCCGGGTTCGCTCGCTGTCCGCTCCAAATCAGACGAAACAGTACAAAATAGACACGGATGTTACACTTGTGTTCGGGGTTTAGGGTTTCAATGTTCCCTTCCAAGCGACCCCCGTGTGGAGCTGAGCGGCGGACTTGTCACCGCCACAACAATAGCTGCAGCAGCGCATAGACACTCAGTCTGTGTCCGCGGAAAGCTGTCCCGCGGAAGATGAAAGCGCAGGTTATGTGGTTCCGTTTACGCGTTGCGGATATGGGCATCCTTTGTAGCACCACTTTGGTTATACAGTCGATAACTGTTATACAGTTGATTATTTATGTTTTTAGGAGAAGATTTTACAGCAAATTAATTATTATCATATGCAATAGAAAACGGTAATTGTAGTGAGCTGTCGAGTCAAGCTGTCAAATGAAGTTTTGTCACCAATAATGTGTCCCCTCCACAGTCCACCTTTCACATCTGTGTACCTGAAACAATAAAGGATAAACCAACCACACTGTTTTTCTGGCAAGGCTTGTTTAATGTTTTATATTAAGACAAAACCACATTACATATGCAATCTCAGGCCTTAACATACAGTATTGAACTAAAAGAACACAAAATGACGTTGAAAAATCGTTCATTTCTGGAGCCATGATCTTAAGCCACTTTAAAAGACAATTTCAACCAGATGTTTTTCACACAGATTCAGAACGGTGAAGAAATACATGAAACTAAAATATCTTATTAAAAAAAGGCTTTTGCACATTATCCCTAATGTAAGAAATGTACAAAATATTTCCAGAGAAGTCATGTAAAAGAACATGTCCTGCGATGTGGGGCAGTTTCCTCCTCTACATCTCATGCTGCTAAAGAAAACCAAACAACCGTACACACACGTGGCCTCTGCTGCCAATCATTCCCGTCAGCAGACTGATACTCAGCAACAAAGAGACAATCAAACACAAATCAAAAGTGTATTCTCCATAATATCAGTAGGTTATATTATGTAATGTGATATTATTTGATATAATATTATACTATATTACATTGTGTGTATTGTGAAGTGAAGATATCCTAATGCAACAGGAGCTCATGCTCTCCAGTGAACTTGGTGTCTCTCCGTAGTTCCGTTCCTCAAAACCGTCTTACAAAATGTTCATATTGCCTTGCAACTGCAAAATGGTCGACCAGGGCCTACACAGTATGTGATGATGGGAATTCAAATGTGCCCAACTACAGTAGTTACAGAAGTACAACCAAAGGATTAGCGCGTTTTACTGAACTGTACTGCAGATCACAGACAGAGCTTTAATTACATTGATTCATAAAAACACACGATAAACAGGCAAAAAACAGCAACATGGTGATATGAATGTATCTATGGGAGAATCTCTGGGCTGGTTCCCTGGACCTAGATTAAGCCTAGTCCTGGAGTAAAATAGCATTTTCAATGGAGATTCCTCACTGAAAGTGTGATTTAGTCCAGGGCTAGCCTTAATCTGTGTCCAGGAACCCCCAGACTGGGCTCAATCTGTGTCCAGGAACCCCCAGACTTGTCTTAATCTGTGTCCAGGAACCCCCAGACTAGTCTTAATCTGTGTCCAGGAACCCCCAGACTAGTCTTAATCTGTGTCCAGGAACCCCCAGGCCAGGCTTAATCTGTGTCCAAGAACCCCCCAGACTAGTCTTAATCTGTGTCCAGGAACCCCCCAGGCTAGGCTCAATCTGTGTCCAGTACCCCCCCAGGCCATAATGTGTGTATTCTAGACTTCCTGTTCTTGTCCTCAGAACACACAGAGTTGACTGTGTTACTGGGTATACCGATATAACCGTCGCACAGGAAACACCAACCAACACGTGATGACGAGACCCTTAACATGACCTTAACATGACGCACGTAGAACACACAACCTCACTGTACCCCAAAACTATCATATCAAACAGGGACATGTTTTTACCAAGAAATACAGTACACACTGATACCTGCAAAGGCATACACGTCAGACAAAGATGGTTATGGTACTGTATGCATGGTACACAGGGGAGGCTGGTGGAGGTAGAAATCGGAGGACAGGCTCATTGTAATGCATGGAACAGAATTAGGAACAGCATCAAACATTCCATTCCATGCAGTACAATGGGCCCGTCCTCCGATTTCTACCTCCACCAGCCTCCCCTGTGGGTATGTGTGTCATACCGTTGTGTCCCCAGTGAGAGTCACACCTTTACCTTTCATATGGCCGGACAGTCATGGTGCGTTCAGGTGCTCCTCGGAAACTCTGGAGCACCTCATTGGCTGAATGGGAGTTACAGCAGCTCAGAGAGGGAAACTCAGAGGAACGTTGACATATGACATTTCTGAGTTTGCTATTGCAGAGGAGCATGTGAATGCAGCATAACCACCCACCAATGATGTCCCTATTGTGGCCCTACGGACGGTTTCTACAGTTAAAGTCAATCAGGCTAAAGTTAGTCCAACTAGAGTTAGTCAGGCTGGAGTAAGTCAGACTAGAGTTAGTCAGACTAGAGTTAGTCAGACTAGGGCTAGTCCGACTAGAGTTAGTCAGGCTGGAGTTAGTCAGACTAGAGTTAATCAGACTAGAGTTAGTCCGTCTAGAGTTAGTCAGACTAGAGTTAGTCTGACTAGAGTTAGTCTGACTAGAGTTAGTGGGCCAGGTGTTTAATAGTCCAATCCAGGAGTTGCATCAGTCCCAAGGCTACAGTCAGAGGCTGAATCCTGAAGGCACATTCGATATTAGACATTGTCATGTTTGACAACTAATACACTGCCTGCTTTGTGGTTGCATTTCTAGACTATTCTATACATAGAATTAGAACGTTAGAATGACGATGATAGAATGAGAATGATAGAATTAGAATGAGAGAAGGGGAACAATCATTCTAACTCATTATAATTCTATGATTCTATACTATTGCTCAAAACAATATCATACCCCCCCCCCCTCCACCCACAGGTCAACCTATCAGATCTGACCACATTACAATCTGGCTGAGAGGAACCAATCAAAACGCATCAAGACCGCTAAAAAAACCAACTAAATAGAGAAAGTATTAAAGCACATTGGATGATTTTGGCACTAAACCAGAAGAAGAGGAAGCGGATCACAGAGCCAGGTGTGACGGTGTGACGGTGTGACGGAGGGATGTGGTAGTGTCTTGGTGTCGGTGTCAGCATGCTGTTGGAACCTACACAATCAAATGAATACAATACAATATAATACAATCAAACGTCAAAGTCTGGGACATAAACCGCCTGTTTCTACCAGGGCGTCCATTTTGTTCCTCCTAGGCGACTCCTACAAGTCGTCGTTTGGCAGCGAAAAAAAACAAACTATACGTGTACATGTTGGTATGTTACATGTGTGTGCGTGACCCTATCTATTACCGCAGGCAGCAAGTCTCTACAATCAAAGCAGAAATCATTAAGACATATTCGTCAACTGGAATCGATGCAAAAATAAAATCGATCAAAAGTGTAATAGCTGTAGTGTTTTTTTTCCATTCGTAGTCCAGAGGATGCAGCTGTTGTTGTTGTTGTTGTTGTCGTTGTTGTTGTTGTGACAACGGCTCCATCGTGTGTATGACTGACGTCATTGTTGATAAACCTCCTCCGACTCCTCCCATCATGTAAATACAGTATAGACCAGACAGCCAATCATCACACACCTAGTCCCAGTCTTCATCTTCATCATCATCATCATCATCAGCCCCTGTAACTCATGTATTCATCATTCATCATCTAAGCTCTCGCCGTCTCACAGCCGAGGGCGCCCAGCAGGCACGGATCTGCCCGGCAACAACATCCCAACGTCCTGATTGGCTGTTAGATAAACCACTCCTTCTTGCTCTCGTCGATGGTCTCTGTGAAGGCGGGGTCGTTGACGATGATGGCCGCGTCCGCGCAGTCCGCCGACTCCGCCCCTTTGGCCTCATTGGTGTGGTAGGAGCCCTTGTGACGGAACATGTGACGAACCAGGAAGACCAGAGTGCAGAGGATGGTGAAGATCACCACGGCGATGATACCTGTCAACAACAACAGCACCAGCAGGCGTGTGAGACACGGTTTGTGTTTGTTTTGTGATGTTGATTGTTTGACTGCCTGTACGACAAATGTCGTACAGGCAGTCGAGTAGAAGTTGGATTATGTTTTAAAATCTATGAGGACCTTCCCGTTTAGATAGCACAGAAGCAAACTTCCTCATTGAGGATAATGACGTTTTATTGAGTTTTGGAATCTCAGACACACCACATTTCTGAGGGACCTTTGATAGCAGTAATAAAACGGTATGGTTGACGTC
Source organism: Argentina silus (assembly GCF_951799395.1). Classification (NCBI taxonomy): domain Eukaryota; kingdom Metazoa; phylum Chordata; class Actinopteri; order Argentiniformes; family Argentinidae; genus Argentina; species Argentina silus. The sequence goes on along the minus strand of NC_139676.1, from coordinate 2,844,576 downwards.
AGTGTTGACGGTGACTCACCTCCGATGACGGCAGAGTTGCGGTCGACTCCGTCCTGACTGACCATCTCCTCGTTGAAGGGGAACACGACACCAGCTGACCACAAACATACAGTACATCATCATCATCATCATCATCATCATCATCATCATCATCATCACCATCATCATCATCACCATCATCACCATCATCATCATCATCATCACCATAATAATAATGTATTTATTTAGTATAGAGCTTTTCTCAGGACTCAAAGACACTACATTCCAAAACAAGAATAGAGAGATACATACAAAGTAAAAATGTATTTAAAAAAGTAAAACTCATAACTTTTTAAAATAAATCATAATCATAATTTAAAACCCAATGAAAATTGTCTTAAATGTGGCTCGTTTGACAAACCAATTTTCCTGCGGGGATGAATAACGTATAATAATCTCATCTCATCTCAAAACATAACTCTGTTCTGAGAGTCATGATCACATGGCAAGATCAGACCAGGCTTCTTCATGTCAGTGGTCTCCATCCAGTAAGCCAGAGTTCAATAAGCCAGAGTTCAATAAGCCAGAGTTCAATAAGCCAGAGTTCAATAAGCCAGAGTTCAATAAGCCAGAGTTCAATAAGCCAGAGTTCAGTAAGCCAGAGTTCAATAAGCCAGAGTCCAGTAAGCGTGAGAGTGAGTGATGCATCGGGCCAGTCTGACGTTGTTGGTGAGAACACACAGGACAGGCTTTATATAGACGACTCTATCTGCACAGTGGGGGGGCTATGGGGGGGGGGGGGGGGGGGGGGAGGCAGCCTGCTCTTTTCAGCTGGCATCTCTGTGGGTCTCCACTCACACTCACACACACTCACACACACACACACACACGCACACGGACACAGACACGCACACACAGAGACACACACACACACACACACACGCACACGCACACACACACACACACACACGTATGCACACACACACACGCACACGCACACACAGGCACGCACACACGCGCACACACAGAGACAGGCACACAGACACAGACAGACACACACACACACACACACACACACACACATGCTTGTCCACTCAGTGGGGCAGGGATCACAGACGCCCCTCGCTGGGAGCTTACACACTATGATCTGCTGTCGTAGGAGCACAACAGAAGACACACACACACACACACACACACACACACACACACATACACACACACACACACACACACACACATTGTTTGAATCCCAGATCCCCCCTTTAATCCGTGTCAGGTGACCTAGCCCTCTAGGTGGCGTACCTGATGTGTTGTTAGAATCCCAGACTGCCCCTTTAATCCTCTAGGTTTAATCCCCTATGAACCCTCTAGGGGGCGTACCTGAGTCGAGGTGCCAGGGGTCGTTGACGGAGGCCATGGGGGAGAGGGTGAGGGGTGTGGCCCCGCAGTTGGACTCCACCAGGACGCCCTGTGTGGTGGCGGGGGCCGTGAGGCCCGGGCGGAGGGCCGCCTTCAGGGGGGACACTCTGTTGAACTGCACCCTGGACAGACACCCCACGAAGCCAGGGGTGTTGTAGCGCTCAATCAGGATAGGGTCGATCTGACCCGTCTCTGTGGGGGGGGGGGGGGGTAGAGAGAACATGTTATATGTCAGGATAGGGTTGATCTGGGGGGGGGGGGGGGTGGACATGTTACGAGTCAAGACAGGGTTGATCTGAGACGGGGGTCATGTTGGATAATGTTGTTTTCCTGACACAGAAAGAGGAAAAACAAAGCATCCAGCATCCATACATCATTGTTCTTCAAAGACGGATTAAGAGGAATAATTAATAACAATAACAATAACAATATCACAGTCATCCATCTGGTGGTCTGTAAGCCTGTTTTCAGATGTCCCCTGGTAAAACACAAACACGGCCTTAAGAAAACACACACCAATATCAGACAACAATACCAACTCCTGAGGCACCAGAAACATCAACATCAACATCAACATCATCACTACCCAGAACCCCCCTCTGCAGCACCGAGCGGGTCCAACACAGAAGAGACCAGATGGAGGGACTGTACCTGTTTATCCAGCTGAGACGTTGATCGCCCCGGACGCACACACACACACACACGTCTGTTTCTCTGTCTGTCTGTCTGTCTGTCTGTCTGTCTGTCTGTCTGTCTCTCTGCCTCTCTGTCTGTCTGTCTGTCTGCCTCTCTGCCTCTCTGTCTGTCTGTCTCTCTGTCTGTCTGCCTGTCTGTCTGTTTGTCTCTCTGCCTCTCTGTCTGTCTGTCTCTCTGTCTGTCTGTCTGTCTCTCTGCCTCTCTGCCTCTCTGTCTGTCTGTCTCTCTGTCTGTCTGTCTCTCCGTCTGTCTGTCTCTCTGTCTGTATGTCTCTCTGTCTCTCTGTCTCTCTGTCTGTCTGTCTGCGTCTGTGTGTCCTGGTCTAGTGGTCGGTGTGTAAAGTTCTCTCTGAGTGGTTCAGCTCCTCCTCCTCCTCCCCAGGATGATGTCATGGTCCTGGACCAGAGAGCTGATTGGCTCACAGAGCTGAACAGAGCCTGGAGCACAGAGAAAACCCGGGTAGGACTTGAGGATCTGGGGTGTATCTCAATAGTCTAGAGTGGCTTCCTCTCCTGTCTCCTTGTCTCCTTGTCTCCTTTCCTTTAGCGGTCCTAATGTGAGACACCTGGACAGGTGAAAGCTTATTTCCTGGTGGGGATCCGATCCTCCATCTTGCCTTTGACCTATCTTGTGTTTTCAGATGGACAGTTAAAGGAGGGGAGGAGAGGAGGAGAGGAGGAGAGGAAGCCTGTTTAGACTACTGGGACGGACCCCGGCCCTTTGTGCTCCCGGAGGATGATGTCAGAGGATGGTGGGTTAATTTATTCACAGAGTGCAGCAAAGCACCCTGGGGAGTCGTAGGGTTCAACCAGCCAATTAGAATGGGCCATTCTGCTCAGTGTCGTGCCTAGCTCTCACTGACACTCCCTAAGCTCTACACACTCACACACACACACACACACACACACACACACACACTCACACACACACACACACACACACACACACACACACACACACTCACACACACACACACACACACACACACACACACACTCACACACTCACACTCACACTCACACTCACACTCACACTCACACTCACACTCACACACACTCACACTCACACTCACACTCACACTCACACTCACACTCACACACACACACACACACACACACAGACACACACACACACACACACACACACGTAGACACAGACACAGATACACACATATGCACGAACGCACGCGCACACACAGACAGAGACACAGAACAGACACAGACACAGACATACGCACACATGTACGCACGCACACACACAGACACAGACACAGAACAGACACAGACACAGACATACGCACACATGTACGCACGCACACACGCGCGCACACACACACACACACACACACACACATACATACAGACACACTAAATAAATAAACGGTGATGCTCTTACCGAAGACCTTGCCCAGGAAGATGGTCTTGACCAGGTTGAAGTGTGTGTCCGAGGCCTCTGGGAGGCTGTAGCTCACGGGAGGGTAGTGGTCCAGCTGGACACACACAGAGGGACACACTCAGTATGACACACCAGGGGAGGCTGGGGGAGGTGGAACACCAGGGGAGGCTGGGGGAGGTGGAGATCGGAGGACGGGCTCATTGTAAGGCGTGGAACGGAATGAGGAACGGTATCAAACACGCGTTGTGTATGACACCATTCCTCTTCTCGAGTCCTTCCGCTCGATGCATTACAATGAGCCCCGTCCTCCAATTTCTACCTCCACCAGCCTCCCCTGCCACGTGACTATGATGTCATCACGTGGTCACCATGTTATAGGGGAGTTATGATCCCGCCAACTGACTCTAGTGGTCTGTCTGGAGAGAGCATGTTATTACCGCCCTCTAGTGGTCTGTCTGGAGAGAGCATGTTATTACCGCCCTCTAGTGGTCTGTCTGGAGAGAGCATGTTATTACCGCCCTCTAGTGGTCTGTCTGGAGAGAGCATGTTATTACCGCCCTCTAGTGGTCTGTCTGGAGAGAGCATGTTATTACCGCCCTCTAGTGGTCTGTCTGGAGAGAGCATGTTATTACCGCCCTCTAGTGGTCTGTCTGGAGAGAGCATGTTATTACCGCCCTCTAGTGGTCTGTCTGGAGAGAGCATGTTACTGGCAACTGAGGGAACAATGTGCTGTACCTGCAGTGTGTAGTGTGTAGTGTGTAGTGTGTAGTGTCTAGTGTGTAGTGTCTAGTGTGTAGTGTGTAGTGTGTAGTGTGTAGTATCTAGTGTGTAGTGTGTAGTGTGTAGTGTGTAGTGTCTAGTGTCTAGTGTGTAGTGTGTAGTGTGTAGTGTGTAGTGTCTAGTGTGTAGTGTGTAGTGTCTCGGGGGCGAGGTTCCTACCTGTAGGCGGATGGTCCTCTGGACCCTGGAGATGTTGATGTGGTGGGGCTGTCCGTTGGCCAGGTTGCGGTGGTCCAGGTCGATGGTGAAGGGCTCCTTCAGCCCCCCCAGGCTGTAGCGGATCTGCAGGGTCCCTGGGTGGCAGGAGGAGGAGAGGGAACGCTGTCAGGCCTGATGAGACAGCAATCTTATCTAGCTAGGGGCTAGGGGCTAGAGGCTAGGGGCTAGGGGCTAGAGGCTAGGGGCTAGAGGCTAGGGGCTAGGGGCTAGTGTGGAGGGGCTAGGGGCTCGTGTGGAGGGGCTAGGGGCTAGTGTGGAGGGGCTAGGGGCTAGTGTGGAGGGGCTAGGGGCTCGTGTGGAGGGGCTAGGGGCTAGTGTGGAGGGGCTAGGGGCTAGTGTGGAGGGGCTAGGGGCTCGTGTGGAGGGGCTAGGGGCTAGAGGCTAGGGGCTAGGGGCTGGGGGCTAGTGTGGAGGGGCTAGGGGCTAGGGGCTGGGGGCTAGTGTGGAGGGGCTAGGGGCTAGAGGCTAGAGGCTAGGGGCTAGGGGCTAGGCGCTCGTATGGAGGGGCTAGGGGCTAGTGTGGAGGGGCTAGGGGCTAGAGGCTAGGGGCTAAGGGCTAGGGGCTAGTGTGGAG
>NC_139676.1:2819518-2824314 GCF_951799395.1 Argentina silus | reverse complement strand
TCTCTCTCTCTCTCTCTTTCTCTCTCTCTCTCTCTCTCTCTCTCTCTCTGTTTTGTAGTTTGGTGTGTGATAGACAGACAGACAGACAGACAGACAGACAGACTCACAGTAGGAGCAGCGTACAGCTCCACCCGCAGGCCAATGCGCCCCTCTGCGCTCCACTCCAGAGGGATGAAGCGGACGTAGCGGGCCATGATGGCGTGCTGCAGATCATGAAGCACCACGCTCTCACTGTTACTGTTACCTGAGAACGCCTGCAACACACACACACACACACACACACACACACACACACACACACACACACACACACACACACACACACCTACACACACACACACACACACACGCGTAACAACCCTTAGTTAGACGTTATTAACTTGGTTCAACCTATTATGGGGCCCAAACCCCAGCCTCCCCCAGCCTCCCCTAGTGTTCTACCTCCCCCAGCCTCCCCTAGTGTTCTACCTCCCCCAGCCTCCCCTAGTGTTCTACCTCCACCAGCCTCCCCTGGTGTTCTACCTCGCCCAGCCTCCCCTGGTGTTCTACCTCCCCCAGCCTCCCCTAGTGTTCTACCTCCCCCAGCCTCCCCTGGTGTTCTACCTCCCCCAGCCTCCCCTGGTGTTCTACCTCCCCCAGCCTCCCCAGGTTTTCTACCTCTCCCAGCCTCCCCCAGCCTCCCCTGGTGTTCTACCTCCACCAGCCTCCCCTGGTGTTCTACCTCCACCAGCCTCCCCTGGTGTTCTACCTCCACCAGCCTCCCCTGGTGTTCTACCTCCACCAGCCTCCCCTAGTGTTCTACCTCCCCCAGCCTCCCCAAGTGTTCTACCTCCCCCAGCCTCCCCTAGTGTTCTACCTCCCCCAGCCTCCCCTGGTGTTCTACCTCCCCCAGCCTCCCCTGGTGTTCTACCTCCCCCAGCCTCCCCAGGTTTTCTACCTCTCCCAGCCTCCCCCAGCCTCCCCTGGTGTTCTACCTCCACCAGCCTCCCCTGGTGTTCTACCTCCACCAGCCTCCCCTGGTGTTCTACCGCCCCCAGCCTCCCCTGGTGTTCTACCTCCCCCAGCCTCCCCTGGTGTTCTACCTCCCCCAGCCTCCCCTGTTGTTCTACCTCCCCCAGCCTCCTCTGGTGTTCTACCTCCCCCAGCCTCCCCTAGTGTTCTACCTCCCCCAGCCTCCCCTGGTGTTCTACCTCCCCCAGCCTCCTCTGGTGTTCTACCTCCCCCAGCCTCCCCTGGTGTTCTACCTCCCCCAGCCTCCTCTGGTGTTCTACCTCCCCCAGCCTCCTCTGGTGTTCTACCTCCCCCAGCCTCCCCTGGTGTTCTACCTCCCCCAGCCTCCTCTGGTGTTCTACCTCCCCCAGCCTCCTCTGGTGTTCTACCTCCCCCAGCCTCCTCTGGTGTTCTACCTCCCCCAGCCTCCCCTGGTGTTCTACCTCCCCCAGCCTCACCCAGATGCTGCCGTCCTGCAGGTAAGGCCTCCAGTTGCGTCCTGTGTCGCTGTAGAGGAGGCGGTACTGTCTGGTCCAATCAGAACTGCTGTAGCGGCCCTGGGTGGCGACAGCTGTCACCTGACTCCTGCTGCCCAGGTCCACCTGCAGCCACTGGTACCTGTCACTGTCCCCTGGAGACCAGCCCCCCGCACCTGGGGAGGGAGGGATGAGGGAGGGAGGGATGAGGGAGGGAGGGATGAGGGAGAGAGAGACCAGATAGGCATCAAAGAAATGTCTGATAATGTTTGTTACATATTGATCATATTGATTATACATGATGATGATTGTGTTCAGATTCAGCTGAGAATGTGTACTTCTGTTGAGCTTGCAGAATATTCACCATTCTGTGTGTGTGTGTGTGTGTGTGTGTGTGTGTGTGTGCGTGCGCGTGCGCCTGCGCGTGCGTGTGTGTGCGTGTGACCAGTATTTCCTTTCCTGTTGAGCTTGGCAGCATATTCACCAGTCTGTGTGTGTGTGTGTGTGTGTGTGTGTGTGTGTGTGTGTGTGTGTGTGTGTGTGTGTACCTCCTCTCCTGTTGAGCCTGGCGTAGCCAGCAGAATAGCCTCCGGAGGAGTAGGTGGACGAGGAGGTGAACGCCCCGTGAGACAGAGGCGTGGCCAAGGCATCATCACACTTCCCTGAGGACAGAACACACACACACACACACACACACACACACACACACACACACACACACACACACACACACACACACACACACACACACCATGAGTGACACTTGCTGGAATACAGGATAAAGAAAACACAGAATACAGGATAAAACATTTAAAAATAATTAACGATTCCAAAGAGGAAAGACAATGATGTTTTATCAGTCCTGTCTGAGTCAGAGTTTCTTCTGGAACTGCATTTCACATGACTCAGTAATAATTGATGCATTTCTGGTGAATAAAGTCACCCGTGGTGCTCTAGAATGTTGACCATTTAGGCGACTTTATTCACCCTCGGCACTGAAGGAGTTAATCTGTGTGGTTGGTCAAAATCAAATCAAATCAAATCAAATCAAATGTTATGTGTCCCGTACATCACACACGGCCGTAGTTGACATGGTGAAATGTTTTGGGATCTTCCTCCTCGATCAAAACAATCATCAACAATCAATGACAAAACAAAACAACATAACAGGCCTTTGTGTGTTGTGGAAACTCACAGACTGTGGCTTTAGGCCTATCCTGACATCAGTAGAGCCAAGGTGTGTGTGTGTGTGTGTGTGTGTGTGTGTGTGTGTGTGTGTGTGTGTGTGTGTGTGTCTTCTGCACAGCAGATGGAAGTCGTGATTCAAAGCAAGGCCAGTACCCGTCTGCTCACAGAACAACATCAAGGTTGTCTGTGTTCCTTCAGCGTCCCATCCAACCCCCCCGAGGCCGACTCTCTGAAGCTGTGGAGGTCATCATTCATACCTCCATCTGTACTCATCAGAGTTCTATTAAACCCTACAGACTGAGTTCTACAAGTTGACTGTTCTTCTGACTTGAAGATGAAAGCAGACATGTTCCAGGAACTTTGTGGGCTTGCAGAGTGTTATTTCAGGAGTGGAAAAGGTGTTTAAAGATGTTTTCGATGGATAGATGGATTTGCTGTGTTGTTGAAAGAAAGCGAGGTGGTCTTATTCTGATACACCAGCGGATGAAGTTCCAGATGGTTCTGTTGGTTGGATGGATGGATTGAACATTAGACAGATCCAAATGAGGAAATATTTTCTGCATTAGTCAGATGCCTCTGAAGAAGAATGTGAATTATCCACACAGACAACCACTGTGATCCAGGAGGCAGAGCAGAGAGGAGGCAGAGCAGAGAGGAGGCAGAGCAGAGAGGAGGCAGAGCAGAGCAGAACAGAGAGGAGGCAGAGCAGAGCAGAACAGAGAGGAGGCAGAGCAGAGAGGAGGCAGAGCAGAGAGGAGGCAGAGCAGAGAGGAGGCAGAGCAGAGCAGAACAGAGAGGAGGCAGAGCAGAGCAGAACAGAGAGGAGGCAGAGCAGAGAGGAGGCAGAGCAGAGAGGAGGCAGAGCAGAGAGGAGGCAGAGCAGAGAGGAGGCAGAGCAGAGAGGAAGGAGAGCCGAGCAGAGAGGAGGCAGAGCAGAGAGGAGGCAGAGCAGAGAGGAGGCAGAGCAGAGAGGAGGCAGAGCAGAGAGGAGGCAGAGAATCCTCTCGGCTCGAAGCTGTGAGATGCAGGATGATATTTACTCTGTTGTGGCTGTCAGCTTATAGCTTAGAACATCAGAGGACAGGCACACACACACACACACACACGCATACGCATATGCACACACACACACACACGTGTGCGCAAATCCGGTGCACACACACTCACTCGCACGCAGACACACGCGAACATCGCACACACACACACACACACACACACACACACACACACACACACACACACACACACACACACACATCTTTTCACCATTGAAGAATCCTGCTGAGAATGAATGAGGTTTCCCTTCCTTCCAGAAGTGTGTCTGCGTCCTCCGCTGGTCCAGAACACCATCAACTACAACAGCCACACACACACACACACACACGCACGGACAGACAGACACACTCAACCCTAACCCTAACCCTCCCCCTAACTCTAACTCTAACCCTAACTCTAACCCTAACCCTAACCCTAACTCTAACCCTAACTCTAACCCTAACTCTAACTCTAACTCTAACCCTAACTCTAACCCTAACTCTAACTCTAACCCTAACCCTAACCCTAACCCTAACTCTAACTCTAACTCTAACCCTAACCCTAACTCTAACCCTAACCCTAACTCTAACTCTAACCCTAACTCTAACTCTAACCCTAACTCTAACCCTAACTCTAACTCTAACTCTAACCCTAACCCTAACTCTAACCCTAACCCTAACTCTAACTCTAACCCTAACTCTAACTCTAACCCTAACTCTAACCCTAACTCTAACCCTAACTCTAACCCTAATCCTAACCCTAACTCTAACCCTAACTCTATCTCTAACTCTAACTCTAACTCTAACCCTAACCCTAACCCTAACCCTAACTCTAACTCTAACCCCTAACCCTAACCCTAACCCTAACTCTAACCCTAACTCTAATTCTAACTCTTAGAACAGACACCAAATACTGTTAACAGGAACAGAAGGAAACATTCTGAACTGCTTATTAATCAATCATTTATGTCTTCTAAGAACTGGAATAAACTAATTATATTAACATCCCAGGCAGAAGCTGGAGGGCGCAGCACCACTGCATGTGAAGCGCTTTGGAATGCGACGCCTGCAGATATCAGGGGGCGGGATTTTCCTAATGGAGGCGGGA
>NC_139676.1:2802018-2804518 GCF_951799395.1 Argentina silus | reverse complement strand
TTTCGGTCTGACGAGAGATTTAAAAAAAACACAAGAAAAATGACATTCATGTTTGTCTGTGTGCGGGTTTTTACTGTATGGTCGCCTAGCTAGCGGCCTAGGCCTAACTAGTATGAATGTGGCCAACTTAGCCCCAACTTAGCCCCAACTTAGCCCCAACTTAGACCCAACTTAGACCCAACTTAGCCCCAGAAACAACCTTCAACTGCTGTTATTACTCTTCATGACTTGTGACGTTCAAGGTTTCGTCGTCCAGAAACAAGGTTTTTGCCACGTCGTGTTACGTTGCAGACACATAATCACTAAGTCTAGCTCCAGTGTTACTGTGACGGTACTATAATGGTACTATAATGTTCCTATAATATTACTGTGATGGTACTATAATGGTACTATAATGTTCCTATAATGTTCCTATACTGTTCCTATAATGTTCCTGTAACAGAAGGACTGCGGAGGAGGAAGCAGGTTTCATCGACACGGTCAGTGATCTGTCACTCGTCGCCGTTCTGAAGCCATAAACGTTGAAAAACCGTCAACTAAACATGGATTTCTAAAAGGAATAGTTGAAGAGGAGCCAGGCTGACTTACCGGAGTGGTGTCGGGGACTGATCGGTGTGAAGGAAGGCTGAGAGGACGGTCGGTCTGGTCGGTGTGTCGGTCTGAAGGCCACGTCGGTCTAACCGGAGGATGACGTCCGCTTGGTCGACACGCGCATGCGCGCAGGGTAACCCGGAAGTAGTCCCTTGCTCTACGTAGCAACATTTTGAAGATGAACTCCGTGTTCAGATCGCTGACTGATACAGAGACATGTCTTCAGATCACTGACTGATACAGAGACATGTGTTCAAATCACTGACTGATACAGAGACATGTCTTCAGATCGCTGACTGATACAGAGACATGTCTTCAGATCACTGACTGATACAGAGACATGTGTTCAAATCACTGACTGATACAGAGACATGTCTTCAGATCGCTGACTGATACAGAGACGTGTCTTCAGATCGCTGACTGATACAGAGACGTGTGTTCAGATCACTGACTGATACAGAGACATGTCTTCAGATCGCTGACTGATACAGAGACGTGTCTTCAGATCGCTGACTGATACAGAGACATGTCTTCAGATCGCTGACTGATACAGAGACATGTCTTCAGTTGTCTTTGTACAATATATATCCCGACTGTTCACAGCAGAAGTTGTGAACAGTCGGGACATCGTTTATTATGACCCTAAACCATGTCAAACAGAACACACAGGTATGAACAAAGAGAGCAGCAGTTCTAGAAATGAACCTCAACGAAATAAAAATACGTAACTGAAAACCTTCTCAACAACATGTAGATCCATCTCCTGTGTATGGAAATCTATCTCAAATCATTCATTCATTCATTCTGACATTAGTCTCCGACGTGGACACAACCCAACACCAGCAGATGGCAGCAAAGAACCATTCCGCCATAGAGTTGACCGGATCGTACCAGAACTTTACCGTAACCACATAACCACTGGTAACGCTGTTCACCATCCACGGACCGCGGTCTTTAGTAAACACGTCGTCCAGGTCATGTATGAGTCTTTGTTCACATGATAATAACAATATCCAGCATCTACATGATGATAATAATGAGGATGATGATGGTGATGAGGATGATGGTGATGAGGATGATGGTGATGAGGATGATGATCAGTCCCATGTTATCCCGAGCATTTGGCAGCTGAGTTCCCACAGCTTCTGGGCCATGACATCATCCATGGCAGCCCTGCTACAGCTGGAAGGCCTGCAGTCACTGGGGGTATACATAGAGAGACAGATAAAAAGATAGATAGAAAGAGAGAGAGAGAGAGAGAGAGAGAGAGACAGATAAAAAGATAGATAGATAGATAGAGAGAGAGAGAGAGAGAGAGAGAGAGCGATGGACAGACGGACAGACAGGCAGACAGACAGACAGACAGACAGGCAGGCAGGCAGGCAGACAGACAGACAGACAGACAGACAGACAGACAGACACACAGTCAGCTCACCAGTAATACCCCCCACTCTCCATCTCCAGGTCAGGCTCCACAGCACAGTAAATAGAGGTCTGGGCTCCCTGGACCACCGTCTTGGTGAAGGGGCGGACGATCTTCCAGGAGATCAGCAGGGCCAAGTTCATGTGTCTCTTCAGCTCCGTACGCACAATCCCTGGGTGGACCGCATACACAGTCACCCCTGTGCCTGGTGGAGGAGTCAGGGTTTAAACAAGACACGTTTTATTTGAAGTCCATCAAAGAGCCTCAATCCACTTCACAGAAAGAATAGAACCACTCTTTAGGTGGCATCACAGGTTACCTTGAATCATTCTGACTCCAACCAACCCTAGTTCTAAACCATAACCCTCGTTCTAAACCTAACCCTAGCCCTAGCCTTAAGCCTACCCCTAACCCTAGCACTAACCCTAGCCCGAGCCCTAACCCTAGCACTAACCCTAGCCCGAGCCCTAGCCCTAGCCCTAACCC
>NC_139676.1:2787018-2799518 GCF_951799395.1 Argentina silus | reverse complement strand
GTTATTCATAATGACTCGCTCATCTGCAGATGCCTCAGTGCTAATGATGTAGCATGCTGCAGCTAGAGTTACATAACCCACCGTAATCATCACCAACAACAACAACAGCAGCAGCAGCAGCAGCAGCCAGAGGAGGCTGTGCAGTCCCTACCGTAGGGAGTAGATGTTGGACATGGTGGAGACGGTGGTGAGACCCCCTGGAGCGTGGTTGTCCCTTCACAGCATGGCGTCTCTCTGTGTTGATCTAAAGAGCTTCTCCACCCGAGGGAACAGCCGTGGGAGTGGGAGTGGGAGTTGTAGCGTAGCACCAACTGCCCTGTGTGTCGTGGATCATTGTAGTGGGCCGGATTGGGGTTGTAGCAGGCAGATAATCCCAGATAATCTGCTCAAGGTTCAAACACATGATCCAATTCTGGGACCTGGAGGAGACCGGGCCTCTGTTAACAGACATTGCAGAACATCTTACAGAACAAACAATGAATCAGGTTCTAGAATGTGTGTGTTTTTAAGTGTCAGACTGGAGGTGTGGCAGGTGAGAATCATTTTTTGTTCATTTTGAACAAAATAGAATTTGTTAATAATTCATAGTAGCTTTTACATTTGAGTTGAGACATACTGGGACTGCTTTTTTGTGTCATCATGTGGAGGTCTTGTATAGTAGTGTGCATCAGGGGAGGCTGGTGGAGGTAGAAATCGGAGGACGGGCTCATTGTAATGCATGGAACGGAATCAGGAATGGTTTTAAATACACGTGTTTGATACCGTTCCTTAATCCGTTCCATGCATCACACTGAGCCCCGTCCTCCGATTTCTACCACCACCAGCCTCCACTGATCAGGATCTGATCTACATGGTCGAACAGACTGACTGAGCCTCCAGGAAAATCTGGTTGTCGATTCAACCTGGTTTAGTACCCCATCTAGTGTCCAATAGCATCTCTGCAGGCATTGGACCGTGAACTCTGTGACCCTAATTGGCTCCATGTGGACACCATCAGAGGCTGTATGGCTGGCTACTCAACCTCACTGACAGGCTTCATCCCAGCCTCAGTAAACCTCACATGACTGGGACTCTGAATCGTGATGCTCTTATCTTAATGTGAGCATGAATTTATGAATTCATTTAAATAAACTCAGAGAAGAAATTATAATAGGTGACAACCTACCAACCCCTACACCCCCCCCCCCCCCCAACCCGGACAATTGTACTACTCTTACCCTTTAGCATTCCTATAAACTGTACATACTGTATCTTCACTTGTACACACTGCTCTTATACTACATACTACTGCTCTTCTGTACACATCTGTCTATACTGTTCATAATGCACATACCCTTATTTTTTTAATGCTACTGTTAATACACTGCACATATCTGTACATACTGTGTATATCTGTTTATACTGTTCATACTGCATTCCATATTTATTCTGCTTATTTACTTTGCTTTAATGTTACTGTTAATACATATATACTGCTATACTGCACTGCCTATACAGCTCATATGCTGCTTATACTGTTCATACTGCATTCTATTTATTCTGCTTATAATGTTACTGTTAATACATATACTGCTACACTGCACTACTTATACTTATACTTATACTGCACTACTTATACTGCTCGTATACTGCTTATACTGCACTACCTGTATATATTGTTCACATTGCACTTTTCTGCTTTTTTTGCACTTCTGGTTAGACGCTAACTGCATTTCGTTGTCTCTGTACTTGTACTCTGTTGAATCTAATCTAATCTAATCTAATAATTTCTGTCGGATTCTAGTTTATCTGCTGGATGCCTGACCTGTTTTATGGTATGGTATGAGTCATGGTGTATTTCAAACACACTCAGTATTACTATCTTGAGTTTGAACATTGTTGACTTCCTCCTGAGGTGCAACCTCAGGTTTACAGAGAAGAGAACCTCTGTGAGCAGACCTGGAACACTCACCACTTAGAGGACCAAGTGTTCTATGCAGTGTTTACCTAACAACAATACTTTGATTGGCTAAAATCAAAGTAATGACCAAAGATTGGTCAAAATCCCTCCTGAGATGTGTGCAAACCTGGTGACCAACTACAAGAAACGTCTGACTTCATGTTTTGCTTGGGGATCAAATACTTATTTCCTTCCATCAAATGCAAATTAATTTATAACTTTATATAATATGTTTTTCTGGACTTTTTTTGTTGATATTCTCTGTCTATTTGTTAAAATAAAAGTACCATAAAAATTATAGACCGCTCATTTCTTTGTAATCGGGCAAACTAACAAAATCAGCAGGGGATCAAATAATTATTTCCCCCACTGTATATGTACACCATATGTATATGTACACCATATGTATATGTACACCATACGTCCAATATGCTTTATGAGTGCAAGCATTGTTCAACCTTGTGTAAACTCTAAATAGTTGTTCAGGTGTTTGCTGAAGCACTTCACCCAGAGAATGACGCGAACCAGGAAGTTTGAGAATGCTAGGAATCCCCCCAATTATCTCTTAATCAGCAGGACTGAACTGAACAATCCCAAAACACTGAAACCACCACAAAACACACCTCCAGGGTGAGAGAGAAAGGGAGACAGAGAGAGGGGAAAGGGCGGGATTTCTTATTGACAAGCAAGTTTACTTCCTCGTCCTGAAGAACGCCTTTGTAAATCTATAACCTGTTTAGGACCAATAAAGCATTGAGTCCATGGCGTGGTGAATCAGGGTTAGGGTTAGACCTGGGAACCAGATCCTGTTTCCATATCCTCTCTCTTCGGCCTCCTTCTGCTTTCAATATCAGGTACAACCGCTGACATTTCATAGAGGGGTTATTTTTTCTGAGCATGATAACCATGACTATTTCCATGGCAACTGTTTGCTTTGATGTGTGGTGAGTTTGTTAGGGGAAGTGTGTTTGGTAACATCTGTACTGGGACGTGTTGAATGTGGTGCGTTGCTGAAGTACACAGATAGAACAATGGGATGGAAGCTGAGGGACGTGTTGACGGCATTATGACAGTTGACAGTTTGTTTTGAGAACATCACACGGAATGTTACCAACAACCACGAATGGGACAGCAGATGTTGTGAGAGAGACAGAGAGAGACAGAGGGGGAGAGAGGGAGAGAGAGGGAGAGAGGGAGAGAGGGAGAGAGACACACAGAGCGTGACAGACAGATATTCGTGAGTCAATAATTGGCCAACTGGACCACCTGACCAGACCTAATTATAGTTAGGGTTATCTACAGTGTGGAGCCAGACGTACCATGCAGTCTGTTTGACAGGCTGGGTCAGGTGGACAGCGACTGGTGAACCCTCTGGGACCACAGTAGACGACAACCGTGTATTCAACCAAAGGTAGGATGTTTTCTTTGCTCAGAGGCAGGTCAGCCTCACTGGAGGACACGGTGTCTGTTTCCTCCTCATAGGCTTGACTCTGGGAACTCTTGTGTTTGCTTTCTTTCTAGTGTGTTCTCTGGCTGTGACCATTGAGGTCAGCGGTTAGGGGTTAGGGTCAGCGGTTAGGGGTTAGGGTTAGCAGTTAGGGGTTAGGGCCATAGGCTGTCACAATGCTTTTTTTTTTATTAACAGGAGAGAAACTGTACAGGGGGGTAGTGGGGGTGAAGAGGTCTTTAGGGTTAGGGTTAGGGTTAGTACAGGAGGGTAGTGGGGGTGAAGAGGTCTTTAGGAGGGACCGTTAAGATGTAACTATTAAGATCTATTTAATCTTTATCTTATCTATCTTCTTTCGATTTGCTTTGTGACTGAGAGGTTCCCTATTTTCTGCTTGTGGATTACATCACAGTGGCCAGTGCATGCTCAGGATGTTACTTCACAGTGGACTGTTGATGTTGTAAGTTTGCTGCCAGCAGTTTGTTCAGTCCCAGTACCAGGATGTTTATCATTGTTTTAATACCACTACTACTATTACTATTAACACTCAAGTTGATTCTCCATTCCAGAGCACTGAGAGGAGGAGGGAGAAGGAGGAGAGGAGAGGAGGAGAGGAGAGGAGGAGAGGATGAGGTCTGACAGTGATCACTCGTCCCTCACGGAGCCGTACCGCTACGCCCTGCTGTCCATCTACTCCCTGGTCCTGGTGGGCGGGGTCGTCAGCCTGTCTCTGATGATCAATGTCCTCCAGTCCAACGTCCGCTCCCTGACCACCACGGCCGTCCTCAACCTCATCGTGGTCCACTTCCTGTTCCTCCTGACCGTCCCCTTCCGCATCTACTACTACGCGGCGGGGGAGTGGCGCCTTGGGGCCGACTTCTGCAAGGTGGTGAGTGGGATGGTCCACGCGCACATGTACCTGTGTGTCGTCTTCTACGTGGTCATCCTCTCCATCCGCTACGTCAGCTTCTACAAGTGGGCCGAGCGGGTGGAGTTCTACCGCCTGCTCCACGCCGCGGGGGCCAGCGCCGCCGTCTGGGTCATCACGCTCGCCGGCGCCCTCCCCGTGGCCATCCTGAAGTACGGGTCCATCGACCCGATGGATAACAGAACCAATGGCACGCAGTGCTTCAACTTCTCCGGGGAGCTGGACAACCACTATGTCGCTGTCTTGAACTACATCATCAGCGGGCTCATCCTCCTGGTCACGCTGGTTCTGGCCGGCTGCCAGGTGTGGATCCTGGGGTGCGTTTACCGGAGGTACCGGGCCACGACCTTCGCCCACCAGGAGTTCTGGGCCCAGGTAAAGAGCCTCTGCTTCGTGCTGGTGATGGTGGTGTGCTTCGTCCCGTATAACGGCTTCAGGATCTACTATGTGAAGAACTACCAGGACCTGGTGGAGACCAACGAGGTGTTCCTGGCTGTCACCACCCTCAGCTGTCTGGACATGTTGGCCCTGGTGGGGAGGGGCCCGTGGAGGGGACTCTGTGATAGGCCCATGCTGTGTTGTCCTTCATGAGATTAACAGGACTACGCTCTTAGATATATATTTTTTTTTTCTAAAAGGGTTCTTCATTTGTCCCCGTAGTGGAACCCTTTGAAGAACCCTGTTGGGTTCCATGTTGAGCCTTCTGTGAAAAGGGTTCTACGTGGAACCCAAAGGAGTTGTTCAAAGAACCCTTTTAGAACCCTTCTTTCTAAGAGTGTAGTTATGGACTCAAGGGGCATGCCTGGACACAGATTAAGCCTAATCCCACCCTAAATCCCACTTTCAATGGCGATTATCCAAATGCTTTTTTAGACTAGGACTAGACTTAATCTAGGTCTGGGAAACTTGCTTGTCATCAATTTGAACTTATTGCCAAATTCACTTGTGTATAATACAGCTACCTATTTTTTGATATCCGTCTGAGCAAAACAGTGTGACATCATTTGACTGTGTGTCATGATGGGGTGCGTCTCAATAGTCTAAACTGGCGTCCTCTCCTCATCCTCCTCCCTCATCCTCCTCTCCTCATCCTCCTCCCTCATCTGTGCTGATAGGAAAGAACTGAACTGGTGAAAGCATCCGCCATATTGCTTTAACCCTATCCTGTGTTTCAAGATCAGTGCAGAAGAAGGAGAAAGGAGGGTTAGGGTTAGGAGAGGAGGGAAGGAGAGGAGGAGGGAAGGAGAGGAAGGAAGAAGGGAAGGAGAGAAGGGGAGCAGAGGAGGGAAGGAGAGGAAGGAAGGAGAGGAAGGAAGGAGAGGAGGGAAGGAGAGGAGGGAAGGAGAGGAAGGAAGGAGAGGAAGGAAGGAGAGGAAGGATGGAGACCACTTTAGACTATTGATATGAAGCCATGGACTCAAATATTTGTTAGATTTGCACTTGTATAAAACTGTCTTTGATCATTTTGGCAGTAGAGCAGTATGAGAACATCTCTCTCTCTTTCCTATGTGGGATCCAACCTTCCACTCGGATCAGAACAGCCCGACACCTGAGTAGTGGAATTGGGTTTATTGTACAGTTTTATAATAATAAATACAAATTAGAGATGTATTCTGCTTTAACAGTCAGCTATGGCAGGACAACGGAGACGGTCAGGTGATGAACAGCCAGTGGACAGCAGACGCTGTAGGAGAAATCATGCATCCTTCCTCATCTCATCTGTACAACTCCGTCTGAAGTCATCTATGTTGTTACGTTTGATTAAAACATTTTCTGTAAAGTTTGAGCTTACTGTATTATTGACCTTGTGTGGCCATTCTCTCTCAGAAACGTGTTTATCAGCAGGGCTGAGAAAACAGGGATTCATCTACACGGTACGGTTGCTATGGAGCAGTTAAAGGGGCAATCTGTTATTGGTACATACTTTTAAATTAATGATATATAGCCATTGATATTCTTGAAGAATATAACTTATAAATGCCTTGTGGGCTTAGTTCAACTGTCGTACCCCATCAGAACCCCAAATAAGCTTGTTTTACTCCACTGTTAGTAAACAACGCATTCTAAACGAACACCATATCGCTTCAAAACACGGTTAAAACTATCATTTGTATCTCATGGATGGTCAGTCCTTGCATCCATAGCTCTGTCTATGAAATGGAGAGTGGTGACATTCCTCCAGCCCCGTCCCTCAGCTGTTTACCAAAACAGTGGTGGGGAGGCCGCTTTGTTGCTGTTCAAATTACAGATTGCAGCTTTAAGTGCAGACGACGGACTAATGCAGTACACAGAATGGAGGTGGAGACTATAGGCATGCATAGTGTATGAAGACATCAGAATATTCTGGAAGGACAGTTACAGAACCCACCGCTGTTACAGAACCAAACACAACAAGGATCCAGTTCAGACATCATCACATTAGTTACTGTTTCATGTAGTTATTAAAAAAACAAACCATTTGTCTTAAATCACTGGTGGGTTGCTACATCTGTGGCCAAGATTAAGAGTGATTCGTAAAAAAAACAAAAAAAACCAACAAATGTAGAAAAGAGTGATGGTGAAAACACACTGCACCCATGTGTCCGGAACACAAACGCCGCCTCGCGCTCCAAACACCTCTAAACTGTAAACGATATCTTGATGCACAAGTCAGGTCTTGATCCGAGGCAGTGGTTTTGTTGAACGGAAAAACAGAGATTATTATTACATTATTATTGACATACATAATGTGTATAATTCATTATCGACCAGGCAGGAAGCGCGACAAAAGGGGCCAGTCAGAGTGTGTGTGTCTACGGCTCGTCCACCATCGCCTGGTCCTCCTCAGAAGATCTCCACAGCTGAGTTCAGGTCAAGTCTCATCTGTAAATACTCCTACGCCAGTTCACTGTTCACTGTTCACTGTTCACTGTTCACTGTTCACTGCACCCTCAAGTTTACAGGAGATCCTGAAAATGACGTCCGAAGGTTACAGGGAAACTCATTTAACAGTCTGACTTCATCCTTCATTCATTGTTAAGAGAGAGAGAGAGAGAGAGAGACAGAGAGAGACAGACAGAGAGAGACAGACAGAGACAGACAGAGACAGAGGGAGAGATAGAGAGAGAGAGAGAGAGAGAGAGAGAGAGAGAGAGACAGAGAGAGATAGAGAGAGAGAGAGATAGAGAGAGAGAGAGATAGAGAGAGAGAGAGAGAGATAGAGAGAGAGACAGAGACAGAGAGAGAGAGACAGAGAGAGAGAGAGAGAGAGAGAGAGAGATAGAGAGAGATAGAGAGAGAGACAGAGAGAGAGAGACAGAGAGAGAGAGACAGAGAGAGAGAGAGAGAGAGAGAGAGAGAGAGAGTGCTCTCCACGGTACAAACAGGAGTCTCTGGAGGTCACACCCAGCTCTTTCCAACAAGTCGTCCAGTTGGCTCTCTCCTCTCTCTGGCCGGGCCGTACCAGAGCAGACGTCCGGGGGTCAGGGGGGGTCAGGGCTCTGGGGGGGTCAGAGGTGGAGAGCCAGGGTCAGAGGTGGGGCCTGGAGGTCAGCTGTTCCCCCGGCTCTCCTGCTCCCTCTCCTGGCGAGCAGCGGAGGAAGATCCCTGGGCATCCTCCATGTCATCTCCTGCCCAGGAGAAAACACACACAGCCTTATTAATATAAAACACACACAGCCTTATTAATATAAAACACATATAACATTATTAATATAATACACATACATATAGTATTATTTATATATCAACAATAGTTAACAGGAGAAAATAAATAGATATGTCAATATTAACATTATTAATAATATTAATACTACTACTACTACTACTACTACTACTACTACTACTACTAATAATAATAATAATAATAATAATAATAATAATTAATATATCAACAATAGTTAGCAGGGGAAAATAAATAGATATGTCAATATTAATAAATACTATTATTAATATAAATATAATAATAATAATAATAATAATAATAATAATAATAATAATAATAATATATCAACAATAGTTAACAGGGGAGAATAAAAGTAGGACTGCATGATAAGCGTATCCATGCAACCAGAGAGCCACAGGATAGCAACAACATGATGGCTGACTAGCCTTGTTATGTAGGTCAGGGGAGCCACTCTACCCTGGGCCAGACCTGTGTGTCAGGGGAGCCACTCTACCCTGGGCCAGACCTGTGTGTCAGGGGAGCCACTCTACCCTGGGCCCAGACCTGTGTGTCAGGGGAGGCCGGCGGGGGTAGAAATCAGAGGACAGGGTCATTGTAATGCATGGAATGGAATGAGGAACGGTATCAAACACTCACGTTTGATAACATTCCTTATCCCATTCCATGCATTACAATGAGCCTGTGCTCTGATTTCTACCTCCAAAAGCCAAAGGAGTTGCACGTCTGAGTCTGTAACAAGGCTACAGCACAGACACACATATTGACAGGAGGAATTATCATTATTATTATTACTGACATTGAGGAGGAGGAGAGAGAGAGAGAGAGAGAGAGAGAGAGAGAGAGAGAGAGAGAGAGAGAGAGAGAGAGAGAGAGGGGGGGGGGGGGTCCTCACCCCCGGTGTTGATGTTCATCTGGGAGAGGCTGAGGGGCAGATCGCGGGTGGAAGGCTCCGTGGGGCTCTGCAGGATGTCGTGCATGGCGTTCCTACGACCCGTTCTCCCCGACGCAATGAAGTCAGCATACGTGGCTTCAACTTCAGTCATCTCTCACACATGTTCACACACACACACACACCTGGGAGGAGGAGGAGGAGGAGGAGGAGGGATGGGTGGTCAGGAAGTAGGAATCACAACACTGGGTAGGGGAGGCAGAGCAAGGGAGGCTGGTGGAGGTAGAACATTGGAGGACGGGCTCGTTGTGACGCGTACAACGGAATGAGGAACGGTATCGAACACGTGTGTTGAGTGTGAAAGAGAGAGAGAGAGAGAGAGGGAGAAAGAGAGAGAGGGAGAGAGAGAGGGAGAGAGAGAGAGAGAGAGGGAGAAAGAGAGAGAGGGAGAGAGAGAGGGAGAAAGAGAGAGAGGGAGAGAGAGAGGGAGAGAGAGAGAGAGAGAGGGAGAAAGAGAGAGAGGGAGAGAGAGAGGGAGAGAGGGAGAAAGAGAGGGAGAAAGAGAGAGAGGGAGAGAGAGAGAGGGAATAGGACCAGGAGAGAGAGAGGGAATAGGACCAGGAGAGAGAGAGGGAGAGAGAGAGAGGGAATAGGACCAGGAGAGAGAATGATGATTTCTCACTACGTCTTTGATACCATTCCTCATTCCGTTCGATGCCATCACAACGAGCCCGTCCTCCGATGTCTACCTCCTCCAGCCTCTCCTGGTACAGAGGCATATAGCTGTGTGTCTATGAGTGAGCAGGCCTAGGTGGGCCAGTCAGGACTCTGCCTCCTCCAGCCTCTCCTGGTACAGAGGCATATAGCTGTGTCTATGAGTGAGCAGGCCTAGGTGGGCCAGTCAGGACTCGGCCTCCTCCAGCCTCTCCTGGTACAGAGGCATATAGCTGTGTCTATGAGTGAGCAGGCCTAGGTGGGCCAGTCAGGACTCTGCCTCCTCCAGCCTCTCCTGGTACAGAGGCATATAGCTGTGTCTATGAGTGAGCAGGCCTAGGTGGGCCAGTCAGGACTCTGCCTCCTCCAGCCTCTCCTGGTACAGAGGCATATAGCTGTGTCTATGAGTGAGCAGGCCTAGGTGGGCCAGTCAGGACTCTGCCTCCTCCAGGTTATACATTATGTAGGGGTGATGTGAGGTTATGAAAGAGACACTGAAATAGCTTGTTTTTCTCTCTCATAGCGCATTACGCTGTCTGAACCCGAGATAAGGTCCACTTTTATCCAAGAACAGCAGAGGCGCAAAATATTCTGCACACATACTGTGTTACTGCACATATTTTTGCAGCCTATATTGCGGGATATAAAGGCCTTTTACTGCTGCATCCCAATAACATACAGACGGTATCCTCAAAGGACGCCGTTTAAACATGACATCATGCAAACCACGACATCGGAATTTAAGAGGCGCATCAATCCCTTAAAGAATTACAAAATAAATACACTTTCATATTTAGCCCCGTTTCAGCACCTTACCTTCTGTAATCGCTCATCCACCGACTGCGAAATCCCTGCTACATCTTTGACCGAGTGGCACCGACATAGGAACCGGGAACACCGGGGCCTACCGTAAAATCAAACAACCGCGACCGGAGAATCTACAGGCTACACACGCTGCAGGATAAGATGTGTCTGTGTTTAGATGTTCATCTGTTGTGTCTCAGTATGTAGCATAGATCTGCTCTATACGCACCGTTAGAGCCACAATACGCGCAGCATCGGTACGGTCACCCGTTAAAGCCCCGTCCTCTGTTCCTCCAGCAACATTTGATTGACAGGTTTCCTGCGGCTTTGACCAATCAACGGTGACCTCCCCCGCGTCTGCTCGACCATTGGACAGGTCGCACAAAGGAGGAGAGACATCGGAAACAATGTTTCCATGCGCCTTCTGTTTCCTCCAAACAGAGGTGCGTTCAGCGAAGGGAAACGTTCAAAACGTTGCAGGTAAAAGTGTTACGTATGTGTATCTCCGTTCAACACACTCTTTCATCCTGTCACCCTCAGCGTGGCCTCAGACATCGCGAAATAAATCGATTTTGAATGCTCAATCACTTGAAATAGTGTGTCGTTTTGGGAATTATGCTTTGAGATCTGGACGGAGATGCTGAATAAGGATGAGGTCATGACGATCCACTCCTGCAGTGGACGGAGAATCCGCAAGATGGCGCCATCACACACCTGCAGCGGTCCAGGCGACAGTTACCTCATATGACCATGGCGCATGGTGTTGTTGTTATGGCGTTGGATCGCTTTGTTGCTGGACACATGGCGGGCCTAACGGACCTAGCGGGCCTAGCGGGCCTAGCGCCGGGGGACTAGAGGGGGTCAGTCGGCCTATAGCGGCGGAACTCCAGGGGGGAATACCAAAGACCTACAAACCATTTAATCCATGTTTTACACGATACACAATCCTTCTGAAGACACCAAAATCCATGTTTGCTATGAATGAAACGATTGAAAACGTTTGTTGTTGTTTTGTTTTGAAATGGGACTTTGAATAAGGCACACACACACACACACACACACACACACACACACACACACACACACACACACACACACACACACACACACACACTAAAAGGGGTCTAAGCCCCCCAGTGTGGGGGTGGGTTGGGGTGGGAGGAGGGGGGGTTGGGTCTAAAAGGGGTCTAAGCCCCCCAGGGTGGGGGTGGGTTGGGTTGGGGGTGGGAGAGGGGGGTTGGGTCTAAGCCCCCAGCCTTTTACCCTCTAATCCCCGGGTTCAAGGTCACCAGAGAAGAGTTTTCAACACCCACAGGAAGTGGACATTGATCCCAAAGGGAAGCTCTGCAGCTCAGACTACTGGCAGAGGCTCTGTAGCGGGGGAGAGGGGGCAGACAGGGGGGAGAGAGGGGGAGAGGGGGCAGACAGGGGGGAGAGAGGGGGAGACTGGGGAGAGAGGGGGAGACAGGGGGGAGAGAGGGGGAGACTGGGGAGAGAGGGGGAGACTGGGGAGAGAGGGGGAGAGAGGGGGAGAGGGGGGAGACAGGAGGAGACTGGGGAGAGATGGGGAGACAGGGGGAGACTGGGGGAGACTGGGGAGAGAGGGGGAGACAGGGGGAGACTGGGGGGGACTGGGGGAGACTGAGGGGGGGGGCCTCCCAAAGTCACATGACATCCGGCTGCTGTTGCTATGGGTCACCAGGGAACCAATCAGGACACACTCTGGACTATAATGGATCCACTGACTAATGATCATTACTGTAGGTGAAATACAACCTGAGGTGAGGTGAGTTGATTTGATGTGATTTGATTTGATTTGATTTGATTTGATTTGATTTGATTTGATTTGATGTGATTTGATGTGATTTGATGTGATTTGATTTGATTTGATTTGATTTGATTTGATTTGATTTGATTTGATGTGATGTGATGTGATGTGATTTGATGTGATGTGATTTGATGTGATTTGTGATGAGATGTGATTTGATTTGATGTGATGTGTTGTGATTTGTGGTGTGTAATGGTGTGATTTGTGGTGTGATTTGTGGTGTGATTTGTGGTGTGATTTGTGGTGTGATTTGTGGTGTGATGGTGGAATGTGTTCTGTGTTTGGTT
>NC_139676.1:2779518-2782018 GCF_951799395.1 Argentina silus | reverse complement strand
CTGTAGGAGGGTTAGGATACCATGGTGTCTGTGGAGGGTTAGGATACCATGGTGTCTGTAGAGTAGTACTGGGTTAGGATACCATGGTGTCTGTAGGAGGGTTAGGATACCATGGTGTCTGTAGGAGGGTTAGGACCATATGATACCATGGTGTCTGTGGAGGGTTAGGATACCATGGTATCTGTGAGTGGAGATGGTGATGATCTGTTCTTAGTCATCATCAGCACTTCACAGTTCAGAGTAATAAGGAATGGAGAAAACACACACACACACACACACACACACACACACACACACACACACACACACACAGAGTCATTTAGGTGTGTGTGTGTCCTCCCTGGCACGCGGTGTTGTTGTTGCTGAGTGGAGATAAACCCTGATGAGGATCAGAACCACCACTACAAATCCACTATTTACTGTTTACTGCCCTGCAGATCACCTACAGGGCTGCCAACACACACACACACACACACACACACACACACACACACCTTCCCTCCACCGTCAGATGGTCCCAGAGACAACCAGACCCAAACACCCTCTCCAGCGTAGCGGAGGCGGTCAGCGGTGAGGAAGACCTGGGTTCGAACCCTGCATGTCAAAAAAAGACCTCTTCACCCTCACTACCCCCCTGTACTAACCCTAACCCCAACCCTAAAGACCTCTTCACCCCCACTACCCCCCTGTACTAACCCTAACCCTAAAGACCTCTTCACCCCCACTACCCCCCTGTACTAACCCTAACCCTAAAGACCTCTTCACCCCCACTACCCCCCTGTACTAACCCTAACCCTAACCCTAAAGACCTCTTCACCCCCACTACCCCCCTGTACTAACCCTAACCCTAACCCCCCTGTACTAACCCTAACCCCAACCCTAGAGACCTCTTCATACATCCACGTGTAAAGCAGACAGTGGCGTCTGCCGTGTGGAAGGTCAGGGCACGGTTTACCGTTTCCTCTTCCTCTCCTCCGCGTGCTTCTGTCTGGCGTAATGACCCCCCCCCACCGCCCGCCGGCCCATAATGCCCCTGTCTCTCTCTGAGCTGTGTGAAGTGTGAAACGACGGGTTCGACTCCTCATTCATCACTCATTGTCTCTTTAAGGAACGCCGCGCTTTCTCCCTGTTGCCGTGGCAGCGGTGGCGATGTCGGCCCTCTCTGTCCGCGTCTCATTGGCCGCTTAATGAAACATTCATCTCCGTTTGTCTCGGAGACGGAGGGAGGAAGGAGCAGCGTGACGTGACGCGCGCCGCGGCTGAGGAACTCCACGGGAACGTCCTTTAACCAGGAGGGGGGGGGGAGGGGGGGGGGGAGGGAGGGAACGTCCTTTAACGGGCTTTAACCAGCTAAACAACACCAGGAGGGGAGGGGAGGGAGGGAGGGAAGTCAGAATAGTGTTGTGTTGGTTTCAGGAGTGTTCAAGAGACAAGAGGTTGGGTCGGGTGAGGACAGGACTTTGAAGGCAGGGCTGTGAGGACTGTGAGGGCAGGAATGTGAGGACTGTGAGGACTGTGAGGACTGTGAGGACTGTGAGGGCAGGACTGTGAGGGCAGGACTGTGAGGGCAGGACTGTGAGGACTGTGAGGGCAGGACTGTGAGGGCGGGACTGTGAGGGCAGGACTGTGAGGACTGTGAGGACTGTGAGGACTGTGAGGACTGTGAGGACTGTGAGGGCAGGACTGTGAGGGCAGGACTGTGAGGACTGTGAGGGCTGTGAGGGCAGGACTGTGAGGGCAGGACTGTGAGGACTGTGAGGACTGTGAGGGCAGGACTGTGAGGACTGTGAGGACTGTGAGGGCAGGACTGTGAGGACTGTGAGGACTGTGAGGACTGTGAGGACTGTGAGGGCAGGACTGTGAGGGCAGGACTGTGAGGGCAGGACTGTGAGGACTGTGAGGGCTGTGAGGGCAGGACTGTGAGGGCAGGACTGTGAGGGCAGGACTGTGAGGACTGTGAGGACTGTGAGGACTGTGAGGACTGTGAGGACTGTGAGGGCAGGACTGTGAGGGCAGGACTGTGAGGACTGTGAGGACTGTGAGGACTGTGAGGACTGTGAGGGCAGGACTGTGAGGACTGTGAGGACTGTGAGGACTGTGAGGGCAGGACTGTGAGGGCAGGACTGTGAGGGCAGGACTGTGAGGGCAGGGCTTCAGTTCAGTCCATACAGAGGAGAAGAGATGGGTTGCTCACTGCTCCAGAGAAATCGTGAGGCCGTAAAATCATGAGATCATGAGATCATGAGATGATAAAATCAGGAATCAGAGATCATGAGTGCTCTGGAGAGACAGCAGTGTGTGCAGGGTGCTTCGAGGGGTGAAAGGTCACTATGGCCCCGCCCAGCAGGAAGTGCAGTCAGATGTGTTGATATCAGACATGAGCTCAACCATTGTCAAGCTGGTAAACCCTCTCTTTTCATCCCCCCCCCCCTCTCTCTCTCTCTCTCTCTCTCCTCACCCCTCAATCTGCTCTGACAGGGGGGCTTATCTTCCCCGTCTA
>NC_139676.1:2743060-2776818 GCF_951799395.1 Argentina silus | reverse complement strand
TTTAGACGGTTTAGCTATAAACATCTTGCTTATGACTTTCCAATCCTTTTAGATCTGCTCAGGTGTCTAGGAGTCCTAACCTCTGACCTGTGTGACCTCTCACCTGTGTGACCTCTCACCTGTGTGACCCCATTGTCAGAGTCACTATTGTAAAGAGAGAAAGTTCTGGATTTATTATTATTGTAGATTGTAAAAGTGAGTGAGTATCTGAGGTGAATAGAGGTGGTTGAAGCCAAATGTGCCTTTACCCTCTGACCCCTGACCTCTCTGTGTGACCTCCAGGTTTCCGCCCAGGCCAACCCCCAGGAGCCCTACCCTCCGTTCCAGAACCCTCCGGCGGGCAGCGGTGGCTACGAGGAGTCCTTCTACGAGGACCAGGTCCTCCAGCGCCCCCCGCAGGCCACGGACCTCAACATGCACCTGGGACTCAAGTCCACCGGGAACTACGTGGACTTCTACTCCGCCTCGCGGCCCTACAGCGAACTCAACTACGAGACCAGCCACTACCCCGGCCTCCCCGGACTCCTGGGTGTAGCCTAGCCTTGCCTAGCCTAGCTTAGCCTGTCCTAGCCTTGACTAGCCTGGCCTAAGCTAGCCTAACCTATCCTAGCCTAGCTTAGCCTAGCCTAGCAAGGAGAGGAGGGGGCGAGGGAAGGAGGGGCGGAGAGGAGAGGATGATGATGTCATCGTTAGAGCGCAGTGGGGAGGGGGGGTGGAGGAGGAGGAGGGGGGAAGAAGAGGGGGAAGAGGCCATATGCATGTGCATGCACACCACAACCAGACATTTCTACACTGAGTTTCATTTGTCTCAGAGTCAGAGGGAGAGAAAGAGAGATAGCACCCACATCCAACCTGTGGAAGGAGAGAAAGAGAGATAGCACCCACATCCAACCTGTGGAAGGAGAGAAAGAGAGATAGCACCCACATCCAACCTGTGGAAGGAGAGAAAGAGAGATAGCACCCACATCCAACCTGTGGAAGGAGAGAAAGAGAGATAGCACCCACATCCAACCTGTGGAAGGAGAGAAAGAGAGATAGCACCCACATCCAACCTGTGGAAGGAGAGAAAGAGCGAAAGAGAGTCAGAGAGAACAGGGGGAATAGGAGAGAATAAAAGAAGAAAGAGAGAGATGAAAGAAAGAGAGAGAGAGAGAGAGAGAGAGAGAGAGAGAGAGAGAGAGAGAGAGAGATGAGCTTGTCAGGAAGGACTCGTACAAGGCAACAGGAAGGTGGTCATGAAGGATTAACAGGATATTGATATGAGTGGAATATCTGGGAGATATTCAGGAATCTTTGGAGCGGGAGGCACCTGTAAATATGTGGTATAGTCAAGAGTTTAGTACGTGAAGCATAAAGAAGAGAACATGTCATTGAAACACAAGCTAGGGAATACTGTAGTTGTCAGTCACAAAACTGTCAGTTGATTAGGTTCTTTAAAGCTTCAACTTGTGTTTAATGGAGCAAGTGAATGAGTGTCCCGCCCCCCCCTCCCTCCCCCAGGGGGCGCAAAAGAGTTGCTTAATTCTAGACTTTGTATCTTTGGTTCTTTTTTATTTGTTACAATTCTTTCTTTTTTTATTTCTACTTTTTTAATTCTGGTGTAGAGTATGTGATGTACATTACTACGGTCCGGGGCGTTGTGTATATTACACTCAGGCCCGGTGTCCATCTCCTCGGAGGCTAACGCAGCCCTGTGTTGTTTCTGAGCGTCTGCCGCAGAGCGGACGGGTTTCAGCAGCGGCGCGGGGAATCCCTCGCAGATGATGTGAGTTTGTGGAAAACATCGAGTTGTAGAAGTTCGTAAGCATCTCTCCACACCCACAGGTGCTCTTCCACTGCCTAACAGTTTACGGACGGACGGACAATAGATATATATCCTGGAGTACGTTTGATTTCCCAACACGCCATGCGGTTTCCGTTTGTTGTCGGCCATCTTGACACGACACACGTATGTTCCTCCTCCTGTCCCACACGCCTCCCAGTGAACCGTGACGTCATCGTCCCTTTTTGAAACGTGCCAAACCACGCCGGTCACATGACCTCCCAGCGGCGCGGAGAGGAGGAGTCACCTGACACCCGTGGACGTCTGACCGTTTAACGCCCTGCAGGAGGTCTTCGGATCTCACGGTGACAGTTTGCTCCATTTTTTTCAATGTGTTTTACTGGAATAAAGTTGTGTATACTGCTGTCACCAGACTGGGACACCGCCACAACGCAGGAGGCGGCCTGCAGAGGTCTTTGTGAGCTTAGTTCCCTTCAAAGATGTACAAATTAGACGGTTCTGTGTTGTACAATAATCAATGTTTGAGAAAATCTGATTTTTTTTTGTTCTTTCTCTCAGAGATGAGTTACAAATAAAGTTCATGGTAGACTACTGTTAATAGAGTATGAATATATATTATATAAATATAAATATATACTTTTTATGTGCAGGTGTGGATGTCACTTAAAGCAGCAATATTATGGAAAAAGAAAGTTGTAAAAAAAAAAAAAAGAGAAAAAAACGACATGTAGGATTCTGTTGACGTTCATTTTCTGGTCGACACGCTGACATGTGGACTGGTTGTGTAGTCATGTTGTTGCTCTGTGAACCAGGGGAGACCAGGGGTCACGCTGGCATCCACACGTCAGCACCACACTCCTAACAAAAGGAAAGGTGCTATGAGGTTTGTGTGTTTCGGTGTTTACAGAATGTATGTTGCCACTAGATGTCCCTAACTTTGAATATGTAGAATTGTCACAGGTGAATGTTTTACCATCACCGGAATTATGTCATCACCAAAACCATGACCGTCCTCCTGTCCGATGCTCTGTGTACTGTACCGTAGTCACTATGGAGCAGGTAGATTGTGTTTTACTGTCGAACAAAACCTGTGGTAGTTTTCTACAAACCCTGTAACAACTTTCCCCTCAGCATGACCCCGTTTCCAGGGTAACCCCCGTTAGCCCCTCTCTCTGTTGTCCTCGTGAGCTATGTGATGATATCGCCCACGAATGCATGAACAACTCTTATTTAGGTTACTGTGAAACTAAAATACGACACACACACACACACACTAAATCTGAGTTAATTGATGAAAAATAATCTGTATAAATTGCAAGGTGTGACAAACAGCCCTGGTCTCCCCTACATCGTTTAGAAGTCTCTAGATCACCTTCAGATGCTTGAAAAATGAACAATGATGCAATTTCCCCCCAAAATGGTTGAAACATATCCAACAAAGCCCCCCCCGCCCCCCCCCCCCTCCTCTCTCTCCTTAGTGGGCATCTGAATACAGACCAGAGTCCTTGTGAAACGTAGGCGTACCTGACAAAGTCGATGGAAACTGTCGGTAACCTTTTTGTTGCTAGACAAACGTGTTTTAAAAGAATTGTGAACCTTTTTATGACATTGCAACTGCTACAACATATAAAGTGACGGTGGAAGTGGTTTGTTTCAGGGTTGTTTGTTCATGATCGTGACCGTGGTGTGACCGTGGTGTGACCGTGGTGTGACCGTGGTGTGACCGTGGTGTGTCTCTGTGTGACCGGTGTGTGTCTCTGTGTGAGCCCAGCGGCTTCTGGGTCATATTCCGGCTCAAGCTCCACCCTCTCTGACTCTCACACTGTTCACTCAGTCGAGTAAAACCGCTCAGCAGTTCTCAAGTCTGAATCTCCCTCTGTGTCTGAAATTCTGACTGACAGTACCAGTGATATAACTGATGTCTGACTGACAGTACCAGTGATGTAACTGATGTCTGACTGACAGTACCAGTGATATAACTGATGTCTCTGACTGACAGTACCAGTGATGTAACTGATATCTGACTGACAGTACCAGTGATGTAACTGATATCTGACTGACAGTACCAGTGATGTAACTGATATCTGACTGACAGTACCAGTGATATAACTGAAACTCTGACTGACAGTACCAGTGATGTAACTGATATCTGACTGACAGTACCAGTGATGTAACTGATGTCTGACTGACAGTACCAGTGATGTAACTGATATCTCTGTGAATGTTCAGCGCTGAGCGCCTCCTCACGCCTCCTCACGCCTCCTCATGCCTCCTCACACCTCCTCACGCCTCCTCACACCTCCTCACGCCTCCTCACGCCTCCTCATGCCTCCTCACACCTCCTCACACCTCCTCACACCTCCTCACACCTCCTCACACCTCCTCACGCCTCCTCACACCTCCTCACACCTCCTCACGCCTCCTCACACCTCCTCACGCCTCCTCACACCTCCTCACACCTCCTCACGCCTCCTCACGCCTCCTCACACCTCCTCACACCTCCCTGGTGATGAAGCATATGACAAGGAGGTGGTAGAGGCGTTCGGTTGGGTCCCAAACCGCTCCTGTGTGGTTCCTTCTCCAGAGCGCAGCGGGGAACAGGATCCAGCTGGATCCCGGCTGATGGAACGTCAGCAGCAGAGAGACGCTTCGCAGTTTATCTCAAACTGTTCTCAGTCTGACATGGCAGGGAGGTCATATTTGGTAGGTGCGTGTGTGTGTGTGTGTGTGTGTGTGTGTGTGTGTGTGTGTGTGTGCGTGTGTGTCAGCCAGTAGAGATAACACAACTCAGAGGTGCTAATTGCCACACCCACCCTGAGGTCCCCACAGCTGTCACTCATCCCCAGACGTCACCAGCCGTCACCAGCCTGGCTGAGGCCAGCTCTGTCTGTGGCCAGCTCTGTCTGTGGCCCACTGCCTGGCTCCGTCAGTCTGTCTGTGGCCCACTGCCTGGCCTCTGGGCCCTTCCTCATCCCTAACCCAGGCATTACAATGAGCCCGTCCTCCGATTTCTACCTCCACCAGCCTCCCCTGGCCTATGGTCAACCATAGTCACAGCTCTTGTGGAGAACAAACGCATCAGAAAGCCGCAGCACAGACAAACATCATCAGTAGAAGCAAAAACACATGTAACCAATGGATGTATTGTACATGTAGAGTCTTCTATCTAGGTAAGATATACACCAGGGGAGGCTGGTGGAGGTAGAAATCGGAGGACGGGCTCATTGTAATGCATGGAACGGGATGAGGAACGGTATCAAACACGTTTGATACCATTCCTTATTCCGTTCCATGCATTACAATGAGCCCGTCCTCCAATTTCTACCTCCACCAGCCTCCCCTGATCTACAGTGAATTGGGCCTATTTTTGATGGTTTATTTTTGGAAGACATTAGACACTCTCTGAACCACCCTGTCACTTCCATGGCACATCCTCCTCCTGAAGTGAGACTGGGCCTTTGTGTGTTCCTGCCTCTGGAAATGGTGTACATGTTTAATGAGGGGGACTGAAACTGGGAAAAGAGATTTCTAAGCTTTAGAAAATAAGAGATGGAATATTCCATTATAGCCCTTATGAATATGAATTGCTCCGACTAATCCTGGGAGTATCCATCCCGCTCCGTGTGCTTGGGAAGGAATGTTGAGCAGGGTAAGTGGGATACTTGGGACTCACCCTGTTGAAGGTGAGATTTAAAAGGGTTAGGGTTAAGGTTAGGTAAGGGTTAAGGTTAGGTAAGGGTTAAAGGTATGGTTAGGGTTAAGGTAAGGGTTAAGGTTAGGTAAGGATTAAAGGTATGGTTAGGGTTAGGGTTAAGGTAAGGGTTAAGGTTAGGTAAGGGTTAAAGGTATGGTTAGGGTTAAGGTTAGGGTTATCGTTAGGGTTGGGGTTAAGGTAAGGGTTAAGGTTAGGTAAGGGTTAAGGTTAGGGTTATGGTAAGGCTTAGGGTTATGGTAAGGCTTAGGGTTATGGTATCAACAAGGTATTTTCACCCAGAGAACTGCCGCTCACTGGATATTTTCTCTTTTTCTGACCATTCTCTGTAAACCCTACAGATGGTTGTGCGTGAAAATCCCAGTAGATCAGCAGTTTCTGAAATACTCAGACCAGCCCGTCTGGCACCAACAACCATGCCACGTTCAAAGTCACTTAAATCACCTTTCTTCCCCATTCTGATGCTCGGTTTGAACTTCAGCAGGTGGTCTTGACCATGTCTACATGCCTAAATGCATTGAGTTGCTACCATGTGATTGGCTGATTAGATACTTGCGTTACCGATGAGTTGAACAGGTGTACCTAATAAAGTGGCCGGTGAGTGTATATGTCAATGTCACACATTCCATAAAATGGAATAGCCTGCACTGCCCCCTAGTGGACATGACGAGCCCTGCCTAATAATACAGGTCAGGTCTGCCATTTTCCTCTGCCAGAGTCCTCCTCTGCTGCTCAGGGCAGAGGCTCCCAGACAGACAGACACCGGGGCAGCAGGAGCTCAACACACACAGACCCATGAATGTAATATGAGGTCAAATCGGTAAACAACAGACTCCTTATTACGAACGTGTTGAAAGATGCAAATATTACGTAACCTTGCGATTATGCAAAACAGGTCTGTGATGCAGGGAATGTAGAGCACTTACATAAGATCCCAGGCTATTTGGAATATTTATAATAATACAGTATTCATGTCAGGGGAGCGCTGCGTTTGATGCCATTCCTCCTTCCCCATTCCGTCCCATGCATCACAATGAGCCCCGTCCTCCGATTTCTACCTCCACCAGCCTCCCCTGGGAGAACAGTGACTGGCTGTTTTGACTGGGATTATTTGAAAGGTAGCGTACCTGAGTAATTACTAGGCTTAGTGACGCCTGGCTCCATTAATTTGTTTGTTTTTTTTCTACTCCTGAGAGTCGGGCCTCTGAGAGTCGGGCCTCTGAGAGTCGGGCGTCTGAGAGTCGGGCGTCTGAGAGTCGGGCGTCTGAGAGTCGGGTGTCTGAGGCGCTGGAGAAATCTGGATGGCGGAATGTCAACAGTGACTTCTGGGAGTCGTTCTAATGGGGTTCCTCTGGGACGTCGTCTTCATTGGGAGATCGTTATATAGGTCAAGATCTGCTGGACAGGACCTTCTCCTGAATGGGTGGGTCATCTCAGGCGGGCCGCACAAGGGGAGGCTGGTGGAGGTTGAAAACGGAGGACGGGGCTCATTGTAATGCATGGAATGGAATGGGGAATGGTGTCAAACACACACGTTTGATACCATTCCTCATTCCGTTCCAGGCATTACAATGAGCCCCGTCCTCCGATTTCTACCTCCACCAGCCTCCCCCTGAGCCATAAAATAGATAGCCATTGCTTTATATTTAGACATTGACAGTTAGCTGGGACACACACACAGACACACACACACACACACACACACACACACAGATCTGGACTGGAGCCAGGCGTCACTAAGCCTACTAATTACTCAAAGTTCATCTAAAGATACGCTACCTTTCAAATAATCCCAGTCAGAACAGCCAGTCACTGTTCTCCCAGGGGAGGCTGGGGGAGGTAGAACACCAGGGGAGGCTGGGGGAGGTAGAACACCCGAATGAGTACCCACTGGGCATACTGGCAGAGACGGGTTGGCACAGGAGGCCCCAGACCAGACCAGACCAGACCAGTGATTAGAGGTTACTGCGTGCGTGCGTGCGTGCGTGGGAGTCCCCAGACCAGTGATTAGAGGTTACTGCGTGCGTGCGTGCGTGCGTGCGTGCGTGCGTGCGTGCGTGCGTGCGTGCGTGCGTGCGTGCGTGCGTGCGTGCGTGCGTGGGAGTCCCCAGACCAGTGACCAGTGATCATTGTTGGCGTGTTCTATCACACCTCACAGTGGAGGCTAATGTGGGAGATTATCCACCTGACCTGACTTCGCTAGCTAATGCACTGGTGAGGAGCCAGAAGCCTTCTGGCAGGCGGGCGGGCGGGCGGGCGGGCGGGCTGGGTGGCACTGCTTAGTCAGTGGTGTGGGGGAGGGGGGGGGGCTATGCTCTAGCCTGCTACCAGATCTGGATGTACAGCCTAAGCTCCTCTCCAACTCTTAACCATGGCGGTTGTTGTCATACTATATATAGTGTCCTATACAATCTATCTATCTCCCTCTCTGTGATGACCTCTGATGTCATAAGCATCAAATTAGAACGTTCTGTTGTTCTAATATTCTATTGTTCTAATGTTCTATTGTTCTAATGTTCTAATGTTCTAATGTCCCATTGTTTTAATGTTCTAATTCATGGTCACGCCTCATGTTTGGATTGGCCAGAGGACCTGGCGACTCTTAAGCACGGTACAGGACAGATCTGGAACCAGGCCAAACATGTGAGAAGCATGTTGTACTGACTGACTGGTGAAAATGAAAGCAGATAAATATATTCTTTATTAACAGTTCAGAAAACAACCTTCAAAAACAACTCTAACTATTCCAGACAAAGATGAATACACATATTTGGGTTATAGAGAATGATCACACCTGCTCGTCATGATATGAATGCACACAAAAAATAAATCTGTATCGAAGTTCAAGTATGAATTCCTCCCCCTCCTGCCTTAAGACACCAGCAGGGAACTGCTGTCCAGAAACACAACTCAGGTACAGTGGCTTGGTCCCCAGACTCTCAATAGCTTATAAACTTCTCAAAGGCTCCGACTGTTCAGCTGAGAAGCAGAGCCAGTAAAGGGGCTGGTCACCTGACCTCCCATAGCTCCACATATTCAGCATCTCTCAATTTAGATAAACGTTTCTGCCTCTCCTCCTCCTCCTCCTCCTCCACCTCTCCTCCTCCTCCTCCACCTCTCCTCCTCTTCCTCCTCCCCTTCCCTCTGCTCTACCTCTCTTCCCCTCCTCCTCTCTCTTCCCTGCTTTACCTCTCCTTCACCTCCTCCTCCTCCTCTCCTCCCGTCATTCACCTTCTCCTCCTTCTTCTCCTCCTCACTATAGGTAAACGTCTTTGCCTCTCCTCTCCTCCTTCTCAGCCATCCTCCTCCTCTCTTCCCTCAGTCCTACCTCTCCACCTCTCCTCCTCCTCCTCCACCTCTCTTCCCTCAGTTCTACCTCTCCACCTCTCCTCCTCCTCCTCCTCCACCTCTCCTCCTCCTCCTCCTCCTCCGCCTCTTTTCCCTCAGTCCTACTTCTCCACCTCCTCCTCCTCCTCTCCTCCTCCTCCTCCTCTCCTCCTCCTCCTCTCCTCCAGTCCTTCACCTCCTCCTCCCGATGGACACACGTCTCAGCCTCTCCTCCTCCTCCGCCCTCCTCCTCTCCTCCTTGACTTCCTTGTACCTCCATTTGGGTATCTGCAGCATCTGGGGGTCCCTGCTCCTCTTGCGGTTCTTCTCCGGGGTGAAGCTCGGCGCCGGGGCCTTGCACAGCCGGACCTTCGGCACCACGATCCCGGGCCTCACACTGCTCCTCCTCATCATGTGCAGCGGGAGGAGGCTGTTCCGCCTCATGGCGCCCGCCACGCCGGCCACGTCCTTCAGCACCTGGGGCTGCAGGCTGGACCTCCGGTCCCTCTTCTTGGGGAGGAGGAGCACCCTGGAGTTCTGGAACAGCGACTTGTAGTTGTTGAGCCTCTCCGCGCCCATGCGCCTCAGCTCGTCCACGCGCTGCTGCCGCAGGATCTCCTGGACGGCGTAGCGCCGCTTCCCGACGCTCGGCGGGCTCCCCGGCGCCACCGTGCGGCAGGCGGGCGCCACAAGCGGGCTGGCGAGACCCGTGGTGACC
This sequence comes from Argentina silus, assembly GCF_951799395.1. Classification (NCBI taxonomy): domain Eukaryota; kingdom Metazoa; phylum Chordata; class Actinopteri; order Argentiniformes; family Argentinidae; genus Argentina; species Argentina silus. Next base: position 2,767,278 of record NC_139676.1, on the reverse strand, counting down.
TGCACCATGTGGTCCAGAACCCCGTCCTCCACCGGGGCCACCTTCCTGCTGAGGGAGAAGGGGCAGCAGCGGACTCTCTGGGTCAGCCTCCCCCAGCAGGACCTGGGCTCCTGGGCCCGGGTCACCAGCTGCTCCAGCAGGGGCCACTCCGGGCTGAACGAGTCACAGAACTGGACGGCGCACGGCGCGTCCAGCAGCCGGGTCATCGTGTAGACGGTCTCCCAGCGGCCTGTGAAGTGGGCCCACTCCAGGGGCGTCAGCTGGCGGCCGAAGTCCCTCGCATCCACATTGGCCCCTACAGGGGAGGGGGGGGGGGGGAGTAGGAGGAGGAGGAGAAGAAGGAGGAGAAGGAGAAAGAGAAAGAGGAGGAGAACAAGAAGAAGGAGAAGAAGGAGGAGAAGAAGGAGAAGAAGGAGAAGTCGTTTAGTTGGTTGTTCTGTTCCTGCTCAGGCGTGTTTTTATATTGATTGACGACTTCTTTGATAAAAAATGTGATTTGTTTTCCTTGATTGTGTTTGTTTTTTTGTGACTTTGTCTCAGTGTGACTCTCTGCTTAAATAAAGGCTAAATAAAAGACTTTTTAATATGATCCGTATGAATTCTATAGAAACCAATGTGAGAGAGATGGTTAGCCTGGCTCCAGAACTGGAGGCTATCAGCTTTAGGCAACAATGACATCAAAATTATATCAGAATGACATCACTGTTATATCAGAATGAATCTGGAGTCTGAGAGAGGGCTGGCCAGCCCCCAGCCCCCAGCCCCCCAGCCCCCAGGCCCCAGCCTCCAGCCCCCAGCCTCCAGCCCCCAGCCCCCCAGCCCCCAGCCTCAACGGTGTGGAGGTGGAAAACTAAAAACACGCCTCCACACCATTAGTTCCCCTCCTCTCATCGCACGCCACGCCTCTCACCACGGTTACATCACACACAGATCTGGAGCCAGGCTAAGGTTACATCACAATTATATATCAGAAGATTATCACCATTACATCACTATTACACCACTATTACATCACTATTACATCACTATTACACCATTAAATCAGTATCACAGAGAAACCAAGAGCCAGGCTGAGAGTATGTGTGTGTGTGCGTGCGTGTGTGTGTATCTGTGTGTGTGTGTGTGTGTGTGCGTGTGTGTGTGTGTGTGTGTGTGTGTGTGTATCTGTGTGTGTGTGTGTGTATCTGTGTGTGTGTGTGTGTGTGTGTGTGTGTGTGTGTGTGTGCGTGGGTCGCTTTACCTGACATCATCAGGGAGCGTACGCAGTCCGCCCTGCCCTGGATGGCGGCCTTCATCACGGCCGTGAACCCGTGGCAGTTCGTCCTTTCCAGGTCCAGCCCCGGGAAGTAGCTGAGGAGGTAGTTGGAGATCATGATGTGGCCTGGAATAAACATTTACATTACATTTACATTTATATTTACATTTACATTTACATTACATTTACATTTACATTTACATTTACATTTATATTTATATTTACATTTACATTTACATTTACATTTACATTTACATTACATTTACATTTACATTTACATTTACATTTACATTACATTTACATTTACATTTACATTTACATTACATTTACATTTACATTTATGGCATTTATCAGACGTCTTTATCCAAAGCGACTTAAAACAAATACATTTGTTTAAGTAAGTGAATCAGTCATCATAAGATAAAGTAATCAATGCTCAGATCAGGGACCATTGGCAGTCGTAATGATAGTCTGAAAGTCTTTTTTTAAATTATTATTATTATTATTATTATTATTATTATTATTATTATTATTATTATTATTATTATTATTAACAGGAGCGAACTTGTACAGGGGGGTAGTGGGGGTGAAGAGGTCTCTAGGGTTAGGGTTAGTACAGGGGGGTAGTGGGGGTGAAGAGGTCTTTAGGGTTAGGGTTAGTACGGGGGGGTAGTGGGGGTGAAGAGGTCTCTAGGGTTAGGGTTAGTACAGGGGGGTAGTGGGGGTGAAGAGGTCTCTAGGGTTGGGATTAGGGTTAGTACAGGGGGGTAGTGGGGGTGAAGAGGTCTTTAGGGTTAGGGTTAGGGTTAGTACAGGGGGGTTAGGGTTAGGGTTAGTACAGGGGGGTAGTGGGGGTGAAGAGGTCTTTAGGAGGGACTGTTAAGATGTAGCCTGAAGAGATGAGTTTTCAAACACCCCCTGTATCACTGAGGCCCACAGCCATATTATGATGGAATGTCAGGCTTATTATTTCCTGGCGTATAATGTATTAATAGCGCTCCCTAGTGGCCACATGAGTGTATGTCATACTGATTGTGTTTAATACAGGTGTGTCCAATTAAGGAAAATGCGCTCTTGAAAAGGTCAACTAGCTGAAACTACGAGCGCTGGCTCGCTCTCTGGTTTTGTTATGATTCAATCCCCAATATATATGAACTGATGATGATATTAAACCTATTTAATTTTCACCGCAAATCGTTCTGAATATTAGTTATATGCCATTTTAGTTTCTTTCATCATGTGATCTATGAAAGCATCGAGGTCAGGGTGTGGACCTGTCCTCCAGTCCAGAAAGCTAGCGATGGAGACTAACTACGAAGACGCCAATCAAATTGAAACAGAACAGTGTGTGTGTGTGTGTGTGTGTGTGTGTGTGTGTGTGTGTGTGTGTGTGTGTGTGTGTGTATGCGCCCTGTTTACCCCTAGTTAGACACTAGAGGTGTGTGTGTCCATCTCAGTCGAGGCTGATGGAGGTAGAAATCAGAGGACGGGTTTATTGTAATGCATGGAACATAATGAGGAAGGGTCTCAAACACACCATTCCTCATTCTGTTCCATGCATTACAATGAGGCCGATTTCTACCTCCCCCAGCCTCCCCTGGTGTTCAACCTCCCCCAGCCTCCCCTGGTGTTCAACCTCCCCCAGCCTCCCCTGGTGTTCTACCTCCCCCAGCCTCCCCTGGTGTTCTACCTCCACCAGCCTCCCCTGGTGTTCTACCTCCCCCAGCCTCCCCTGGTGTTCAACCTCCCCCAGCCTCCCCTGGTGTTCTACCTCCCCCAGCCTCCCCTGGTGTCCGCCTGTCCTTACCGGCCTGTGCAGCTGTGATGAGGGCGGTGTTCCCCTCGTTGTCCTGCCAGTTGATGTCCAGGTAGGGACACTGGGACAGGGCGATGACCACATCCACGTAACCCTGGTAACAGGCCACCATCAGACCCGACTGAAACACACAGATCAGATGGAAGGATCGTGGGGTTCTCCCCAAACAATGGAAGACTCCCCCTCTCTAGCTGTTTCTCTCTCTCTCTCAGTCTCTCCCCCCCCTCCCTCTCTCCTTCTCTCTCTCTCTCTCTCAGTCTCTTCCCCCCCCCTCCCTCTCTCCTTCTCTCTCTCTCTCAGTCTCTCTCCCCCCCTCCCTCTCTCCTTCTCTCTCTCTCTCTCTCTCTCTCTCCTTCTCTCTCTCTCTCAGTCTCTCTTCCCCCCCCCTCCCTCTCTCCTTCTCTCTCTCTCTCTCTCTCTCTCTCTCTCCTTCTCTCTCTCTCTCAGTCTCTCTTCCCCCCCCCTCCCTCTCTCCTTCTCCCTCTCTCTCTCTCTCTCTCTCCTTCTCTCTCTCTCTCAGTCTCTCTTCCCCCCCCCTCCCTCTCTCCTTCTCTCTCTCTCTCAGTCTCTCTTCCCCCCCCCTCCCTCTCTCCTTCTCTCTCTCTCTCAGTCTCTCTTCCCCCCCCTCCCTCTCTCCTTCTCTCTCTCTCTCAGTCTCTCTTCCCCCCCCCTCCCTCTCTCCTTCTCTCTCTCTCTCAGTCTCTCTTCCCCCCCCTCCCTCTCTCCTTCTCTCTCTCTCTCAGTCTCTCTTCCCCCCCCCTCCCTCTCTCCTTCTCTCTCTCTCTCAGTCTCTTCCCCCCCCCTCTCTCCTTCTCTCTCTCTCTCAGTCTCTCTTCCCCCCCCCCCCTCCCTCTCTCCTTCTCTCTCTCTCTCAGTCTCTCTCCCCCCCCTCCCTCTCTCCTTCTCTCTCTCTCTCAGTCTCTCTTCCCCCCCCTCCCTCTCTCCTTCTCTCTCTCTCTCAGTCTCTCTTCCCCCCCCTCCCTCTCTCCTTCTCTCTCTCTCTCAGTCTCTCTTCCCCCCCCTCCCTCTCTCCTTCTCTCTCTCTCTCAGTCTCTCTTCCCCCCCCCTCCCTCTCTCCTTCTCTCTCTCTCTCAGTCTCTCTTCCCCCCCCTCCCTCTCTCCTTCTCTCTCTCTCTCAGTCTCTCTTCCCCCCCCCTCCCTCTCTCCTTCTCTCTCTCTCTCAGTCTCTTCCCCCCCCTCCCTCTCTCCTTCTCTCTCTCTCTCAGTCTCTCTTCCCCCCCCTCCCTCTCTCCTTCTCTCTCTCTCTCAGTCTCTCTTCCCCCCCCCTCCCTCTCTCCTTCTCTCTCTCTCTCAGTCTCTCTTCCCCCCCCCTCCCTCTCTCCTTCTCTCTCTCTCTCAGTCTCTCTTCCCCCCCCCTCCCTCTCTCCTTCTCTCTCTCTCTCAGTCTCTTCCCCCCCCCTCCCTCTCTCCTTCTCTCTCTCTCTCAGTCTCTCTTCCCCCCCCTCCCTCTCTCCTTCTCTCTCTCTCTCAGTCTCTTCCCCCCCCCTCCCTCTCTCCTTCTCTCTCTCTCTCAGTCTCTCTTCCCCCCCCCCTCCCTCTCTCCTTCTCTCTTATACAACATCCAGGGTTCCCCCCTAACCCTAACCCTCCAGGAAACCTAGTATTTTATCTATAATCTCGGTTAGGCCCTAACCCTAACCCTAACCCTCCAGGAAACCTAGTATTTTATCTATAATCTCGGTTAGGCCCTAACCCTAACCCTAACCCTCCAGGAAACCTAGTATTTTATCTATAATCTCGGTTAGGCCCTAACCCTAACCCTAACCCTCCAGGAAACCTAGTATTTTATCTATAATCTCGGTTAGGCCCTAACCCTAACCCTAACCCTCCAGGAAACCTAGTATTTTATCTATAATCTCGGTTAGGCCCTAACCCTAACCCTAACCCTCCAGAAAGACTAGTATTTTACCTATAATCTAGGTTACGCCCTAACCTTCCAGCAAGACTATTAGCTGAGACTTAACTCTGAATTCCTGCAGGGATCAGCTAGGATGGTCAGTTAGTTAGATGGTCGGTTTAAGACTGTCGACGTTGACCTCACAGCCCTGCGAGGAGGGGGTTTAAGGGGGTTTAAGACTGCCATGTAATGCATGGAACGGAATCAGGAACGGAATCAGGAGCGTGTTGTTCGACATCATTCCTCATTCCATTCCATGCGTTGTTTTATCACAACAATGAGCAGGACAGGAAGCTAGGCGACGTCCACCCTAACAACCACCTGTCAGATGAAGTCACTCATGCCATAAAGAACAGCAAGGAGGGATTAGCAGACGAACCTCGTCTGGGCTTGACAGGGTTAGGGTTAGGGTTGGGGTTAGGGTTAGCTTGGCGCGGTTTTGGGCCGGTCCTCTCGCAATCTGACTCTGATATCTTGGTGAACCTTTTAAAAGCTGAACCATGATTACAAGCTGCTTGGTCTCCAGCTCCACCCCCCCCTCCAACCCTAACCCCCCCATCTGCTCTGTCCCTCCTAGGGCTTAGCCCAGGCTGCTTGGTCTCCAGCTCCACCCCCCCCTCCAACCCTAACCCCCCCATCTGCTCTGTCCCTCCTAGGGCTTAGCCCAGGCTGCTGGGGCTCTGGGGCCGAGGATTCCCCAGGGGTCTTTACACACAATTACATGGCTGTGCTGGGTGTCTGTCTGTCTTTACTCGGTGTCTGCAGGGCTCATTGTAATGCATGGAACGGAACAGGGAACGGTACCAAACACAGCGTGTTTAAATGCATTACAGTGAGCCTGGGTTTGATGCCATTCCTCATTCTGTTCCATGCAGTACAATGAGCCTGTCCTCCGATTTCTACCTCCACCAGCCTCCCCTGATTTCTAAGTTATGTCCTGGAACCTGCTGTGTGCAACTGTTAACGGTGGCCTTAAAAGAGAGGAGGTGACATGAATCTATGGCCCAGTTCCAATACTTTCAACATGCGTCCTTCCTTCCTTCATTGAGGAAATCACTGCTCTGACGTGGTTGGATTGGTCAAAGCACTGTCCCTGTATTGTCTCCACCAGTAAAGTCATGTGAGATCAGAGGCTGTGTTCCAAAATGCGTTCTTGCACCCGTATCTGTACCTGGGGTACGCTGTAGAGGAAGTATCTGTACCTGGGGTACGCTGTAGAGGAAGTATCTGTACCTGGGGTACACTGTAGAGGAAGTATCTGTACCTGGGGTACGCTGTAGAGGAAGTGCAAGAACGCATTTTGGAACATAGCCAGTGATTTCTTCAAAAGGGAGGGAGGAAGGAAAGGAGGAAGGAAGGGAGGGAGGAAGGAAAGAAGGGAGGATGGAAGGGAGGATGCATGTTGAGAGTATTCAATCACAGCCCTTTTTCCAGATCTTTCCAAAGACGAGGTGAACCTACTCTCCCGTTCTTGTCCGTCTCTTTGACCTGCTCCTCCGTGACGCCCTGGCGGATCAGGATCTTGACGATGACAGCGTTGTTGTTGCAGCAGGCCTTGAAGAAGGACAGCGGCTCGGGGCTGTCAGGAGTGGGCGCCCTGAAGGCGGCGTGGCAGTGGAGCGAGTCGTCCGGTGGGTAGAACGAATCGTCCGAGACGATGCTGCGGACATCGTCGGGCAGATCGGGCAGCGTGGAGAAGTCAAACTCCTCGAACTCCTGGTAGATGTCATCATCGTCGTCTTCGTCGTAGTAGTTACAGACGGCTTCCTTGCTGCTGGAGTCTCCGCCCACCGAGGAGTCTTCGTCGGGGGTTTTGTACAAGGCGACGCCATTTTGTTTGACGGTGAAGGAGACCCCTCCACCGCCCGGGTCCTCTGTTATCAGCATTATTTGACCCTCGAGGTCCGACTCCACACCAGCTTCAAACAGGGCCCCAGAACCACCACCACCTCATTGGACCAACTTCCCCCTCGTGTGAATGTTCTAGAATCGGAATTCTCATGTCCTGATGAAGAAGAAAGGCAGTAGAATTCCACACAGAATTCCAAACCGGAAGCAGATCAGCGTGTGTGGTCAAGCTCCTCATTGGGCGATGGACTCAAAGTGGTCCTCGTAATCCAGTCGCAACCTGTGTCGTTTTAAGCACAGCACAGATGGCGAAGATCCTGTTTACATCCATTTGAACTTCCTGAATGAAAGAAAACAAACCTTCATCTTCTTCCTCTTCTTCTTCTTCTTCTACTTCTTCCTCCTCCTCTCCCTCTTCCTCTTCTTCTTCTTCAGATCAGCGGTTACTTTGTCTTTCTCCCTGTTTCTGTATTTCCAAACGGCAGCCAATCACCACGCAGACTTGCAATCCAGCTCTTGAATAAATCGGAAGCCAAATGTTGTCCTAGGAAACGCTGTCCCCCAGAAGGCTCTGTTCCTCTCAGATAGCCACTGGTTCTTGTGTCGATATTCTAATCCTCTGTTTCCCTGCAGGCCAACAGGCTGTTTCCTTCTTTGACCAATCTGGAAATGAGGCATTTTCTAAACTGACACTATCTAATCCCTTTAGTCTCTCTCTCTCTCTCTCTCTCTCTCTCTGTCTCTCTCTCTCTCCCTTTGCCTCCTCCCTCTCCCCTTTAGTCTCTCTCTCCCTCTCTCTCTCTCTCCCTCCCTCCCTCTCTCTCTCCCTCTCTCTCTCCCTCTCCCCTTTACCTTAGAGGGAACTTCTGTAGCCCAATGATATTGGAGTAAGAGATGCAGCTGTTTCCAAAATGTGAAACAAACAATGTAACTAATGAATGACAGCAGATTATCATTTTCCCCACAATATCCAGTCAGCCCTGTACAGTCATTGAACCTTGACTGTCTTTCATTTAGCATTGAACCGTTTCAACAGCCTAACCTAAACCCTAAAGCCCAAGTCGTCAATTGTCAGTAAACAAGTGAGAAGTTTGACAAATGTACGCCACAATCAATTTCTCCTGTAGCAGTTCCTCCACTGACATCAGTGACATGGTGGTTAGGTGGGGATTTGTGTGTGTGTGTGTGTGTGTGTTGAGATGTGTGTGTGTGTGTGTTTGTGTGTGTTGGGGGGGTGGGGGGGGGTGTGTGTCCTGTATTGAGGTGTGTGTGTGTGTGTGTGTGTGTTGGGGGGGCGGGGGGTGTGGGGGGGTGTGTGTCCTGTATGAGGTGTGTGTGTGTGTGTGTGTGTTGGGGGGGTGGGGGGTGTGGGGGGGTGTGTGTCCTGTATGAGGTGTGTGTGTGTGTGTGTGTGTGTTGGGGGGGCGGGGGGTGTGGGGGGGTGTGTGTCCTGTATGAGGTGTGTGTGTGTGTGTGTTGGGGGGGCGGGGGGTGTGGGGGGGTGTGTGTCCTGTATGAGGTGTGTGTGTGTGTGTGTGTGTGTGTTGGGGGGGCGGGGGGTGTGGGGGGGTGTGTGTCCTGTATGAGGTGTGTGTGTGTGTGTTGGGGGGGCGGGGGGGGGGGGGGGGTGTGTGTCCTGTATGAGGTGTGTGTGTGTGTTGGGGGGGCGGGGGGTGTGGGGGGGTGTGTGTCCTGTATTGAGGTGTGTGTGTGTGTGTGTGTTGGGGGGGCGGGGGGTGTGGGGGGGTGTGTGTCCTGTATTGAGGTGTGTGTGTGTGTGTGTGTGTTGGGGGGGCGGGGGGTGTGGGGGGGGGTGTGTCCTGTATGAGGTGTGTGCATGTGTCAGTGGTTCTCAGACCCCTTCTCTTTCCCCCTCATTAGCATATGACCCTAATCTCCGATTGGCTCTGGTCGTAGTTTGCTCTGTATAAGCTGACAGCTAATTGGATACAGCCAAAATAACATGGCCTGTTTAAGTCCATTCCCTCATTTACACACACACACACACACACACACACACACACACACACACACACACACACACACACACACACACACTGGCTGTAACTCACATTCCTTCTTTTGATAGCCAGCTGATTAGCGGTATTCTAGGCAGGTCTTTATGTCCAGCCCCACAGTTGATGATGGTAATCTGATGGAAGGAGGCCTGGCGGGTTTCCCACACTCTTCAAAGCTCCACTGACAACCAGACACACACACACACACACACACACACACACACACACACAAACACACACACCATATACACACACACCCACACACACACACACCATACACCCACCCACCCACACACAGTCTCAGTGCTTTGTATTGTGGTGTATTGGAAGTCTGTCAGAACGTCAAAGCAGCACTGTGACCTCACACAGGTACGGCTGCTCCCATTGGTCCCTCATCTCTTGTGTTACCTCTACTCTAGTTTTTATAAAAGCTGCTCTTTCTCTCTCTCTCTCTCTCTCTCTCTCTCTTTCTTTCTTTCTTTCTCTCTCTCTCCCTCTCTTTCTCTCTAGTTTGGGAGGTAAACAAACTAACTACAGCAGCAGTCCCTCTGTCAACAACACAGTCAGGTTTGTGGTCGTGATCGTAAGCTTCGGTTCACTCCAGTCACGTTCGGGACGACAGAGGGCAGCTTTGTTTAACGATGGAGAGATGGATATAGCCTCGGTCGTAAGACGTACAGACCCGGTGGAGACGGATTTATACCAGGTGTGGCCCGGCGGACCAGGTGCATCTCCTGGCACAGAGTGACATCATCGTCAGGTGTCAGCTAGGCAGGCAGCTTATTGGTTCTGGCAGATGGCGGCCGAGGTCGCAGGTGCAAATCTCACTGGTGTGATGTGACCAGAATCATCCTACCCTGGGGGGGAGGGGCCTGGGGGGGGACCGTCACCTAGTAATCCGGGCCAGCCCATATTCTAGAACAGCCTGGTAAATTCTAGAATCTCATTCTAGAATTCTTGGTGGAATGTTCCGACAGTGCAGACAGCTCAGAGGAATGTCTGCTGTGTACTCTGGGCTGCAGGCTGACGCACCTGAGGGTCCAAAACCAGCATTTCTGTTGTTTTATCAGGGCAGGACTATCACACACACACACACACACACCCACACGCACACCATACACACACACACACACACACACACACACACACACACACACCATACACCATACACCATACACCATACACACACACACACACATACACACACACACATACACCCACCTACCCACAGACATTGGAAGTCTTGGAAGTCTGTCAGAATGTCAAAGCAGACTATCCTTAGTGATTCCTGGAGAGATGATGGAACCATCAGGGAGGCTGAATGGAAAATGACGTCCTGACCTGGGAGTTATTTTCAGCTCGACAGCGACTGCAGGCTTAAGGGCTTAGACAGGACACACACAGTAGGCTACCTCTCCAGGAGAAACACACACACAGTAGGCTACCTCTCCAGGAGAAACACACACACAGTAGGCTACCTCTCCAGGAGAAACACACACACAGTAGGCTACCTCTCCAGGAGAAACACACACACAGTAGGCTACCTCTCCAGGAGAAACACACACACAGTAGGCTACCTCTCCAGGAGAAACACACACACAGTAGGCTACCTCTCCAGGAGAAACACACACACAGTAGGCTACCTCTCCAGGAGAAACACACACACAGTAGGCTACCTCTCCAGGAGAAACACACACACAGTAGGCTACCTCTCCAGGAGAAACACACACACAGTAGGCTACCTCTCCAGGAGAAACACACACACAGTAGGCTACCTCTCCAGGAGAAACACACACACAGTAGGCTACCTCTCCAGGAGAAACACACACACAGTAGGCTACCTCTCCAGGAGAAACACACACACAGTAGGCTACCTCTCCAGGAGAAACACACACACAGTGGAGTGGTACAAGGCTGTGGAATCCGGGCTGTGATAAATTAGCTCAAATGTAAAGGAAGTAATACAACTTAAAAGCATAGAAAAGCCTTCCTAAAGACCTCTTCACCCCCACTACCCCCCTGTACTAACCCTAACCCTAACCCTAGAGACCTCTTCACCCCCACTACCCCCCTGTACTAACCCTAACCCTAAAGACCTCTTCACCCCCACTACCCCCCTGTACTAACCCTAACCCTAAATACCTCTTCACCCCAACTACCCCCCTGTACTAACCCTAGCCCTAACCCTAGAGACCTCTTCACCCCCACTACCCCCCCGTACTAACCCTAACCCTAACCCCCCTGTACTAACCCTAACCCTAAAGACCTCTTCACCCCCACTTCCCCCCTGTACTAACCCTAACCCTAACCCCCCTGTACTAACCCTAACCCTAACCCTAGAGACCTCTTCACCCCCACTACCCCCCCGTACTAACCCTAACCCTAACCCCCCTGTACTAACCCTAACCCTAACCCTAGAGACCTCTTCACCCCCACTACCCCCCCGTACTAACCCTAACCCTAACCCCCCTGTACTAACCCTAACCCTAACCCCCCTGTACTAACCCTAACCCCCCTGTACTAACCCTAACCCTAACCCTCCTGTACTAACCCTAACCCTTGAGACCTCTTCACCCCCACTACCCCCCTGTACAAGTTCTCTCCTGTTAATAAATTAAAAAAATAATCATCACACGGTCCGTGTGTCAACTTGAACTTTATTAAATATAAACATGAAACAGTTCTGGAAGTCTTCCACTATCATTATTGTCTATTGTGCAATAATACAATAATAACATTAATATTGATATTGTAACACTCAGGTCTAAGCTGCCAAAGCACAGACCCCAGGGGAGGCTGGCGGAGGTAGGAATCAGAGGACGGGCTCATTGTAATGAATGGAATGGAATCAAAGTCATTCCATGCATTACGAATCCGGAATCCGTCGGAATCCGTCCTCCGATTCCTACCTCCACCAGCCTCCCCTGGGACACACACACAGCCACACTCACCCAGCCATGGCACGCCACACGAGAGAGAGAGAGGGAGGGAGGGAGAGAGAGGAGGGAGAGAGAGAGAGGGGGGAGGGAGAGAGAGAGGGAGGGAGGGAGAGAGAGAGAGGGGGGAGGGAGAGAGAGGGGGGAGGGAGAGAGAGGAGGGAGAGAGAGAGAGGGGGGAGGGGGGAGGGAGAGAGAGAGGGGGGAGAGAGAGAGAGGGAGGGAGGGAGAGAGAGGAGGGAAAGAGAGAGAGGGGGGAGGGAGAGAGAGGGGGGAGGGAGAGGGAGAGGGGGGAAAGAGAGGGGGGAGGGAGAGAGAGGGGGGAGGGAGAGAGAGGAGGGAGAGAGAGAGAGGGGGGAGGGAGAGAGAGAGGGGGGAAAGAGAGGGGGGGGGATGAAAGAGAGAGTGAGAGTGAGATGAAAGATGTATGAATAGCAGTGTTGTCATAGCAAGGCACCTTCAATTTGTTCAAATATAAAAAATAAAATTCACAACATTTGAAATAAACACTAGAGGGCGCTGCTGCCTGGGTCACACAACACACAGAGGAAGAGTCTGCAACTCACCACTGATAGGTTCCCTTTGGGGAAAACGCTGAACTCAACTCTGATTGGATAAACCTGGAGTCAACTCACCACTGATAGGATGAACCTGGAGATAGAACACCAGGGGAGGCTGGCGGAGGTAGAACACCAGGGGAGGCTGGCGGGGGTAGAACACCAGGGGAGGCTGGCGGAGGTAGAACACCAGGGGAGGCTGGCGGAGGTAGAACACCAGGGGAGGCTGGCGGGGGTAGAACACCAGGGGAGGCTGGGGGAGGTAGTTAGTGTCAGTACGGTAATGGAGGTGGAGTCACCTCTTTTAGTGTCAGTACGGTAATGGAGGTGGAGTCACCTCTTTTAGTGTCAGTATGGTAATGGAGGTGGAGTCACCTCTTTTAGTGTCAGTACGGTAATGGAGGTGGAGTCACCTCTTTTAGTGTCAGTACGGTAATGGAGGTGGAGTCACCTCTTTTAGTGTCAGTATGGTAATGGAGGTGGAGTCACCTCTTTTAGTGTCAGTACGGTAATGGAGGTGGAGTCACCTCTTTTAGTGTCAGTACGGTAATGGAGGTGGAGTCACCTCTTTTAGTGTCAGTACGGTAATGGAGGTGGAGTCACCTCTTTTCCCTACGAGCTAGTGGAGGAACATGGTGGTCCCTGAGCAGACCCAACACTCAGACCCAACACTCAGACCCAACACTCAGACCCAACACTCAGCTCTCTGTCCTTCAGGGACGCGTCAAACATACACACACACACACACACACACACACACACACACACTTTGTTAATCAATAAGACAAAGACTTTCAGATGGTCAGTTATCATTTTTGCGGAACCAATCGTTGAAGCCGGTTTAGGTGACATACCAGGGAGCAAATGTCCAGCCGCCAGCCACAGACGAGCGGGAACACGCCTCCATCTGTCTGTCTGTCTGTCTGTCTGTCTGTCTGTGTCTGTGTCTGTCTGTGTGTGTGTCTGTCTGTCTGTCTGTGTATGTGTGTGTGTCTGTCTGTCTGTCTGTGTGTGTGTCTGTCTGTCTGTCTGTCTGTGTATGTGTGTGTGTCTGTCTGTCTGTGTCTGTCTGTCTGTGTATGTGTGTGTGTCTGTCTGTCTGTGTATGTGTGTGTGTCTGTCTGTCTGTCTGTCTGTCTGTGTATGTGTGTGTGTCTGTCTGTCTGTGTATCTGTGTGTGTGTGTGTGTGTGTCTGTGACGACGAGGAGTTAAAAAATGAGTAAACACTTCCGGCCATCAAATATGTTTGACATAAATTTATTGCAAAATAGAAACATTTCACATGGACATTTATGGCAGATGAGTGAATCACATTCATTCATATGACTTATTATGTTGTGGGAATAAATGTTTTACTTTGTCTTATTTGTAAAAGTTATAAACATGACTAACAGTAAAGAGGAAACTTGATCAACAGACTGAAGAAGAGTCTTATGATGAGAGAGCAAGAAATATACAATCCATGTACTTCCAGCTCTGCTGATCTGGGCAACGCCGCGCTTTTTATAAATATGTGCAACGAAAATCAATCAGAACCAACTGTGAGCAGCAGACAGGACCAGACAGGACCAGGCAGGACCAGACAGGACCAGGCAGGACCAGGCAGGACCAGGCAGGACCAGACAGGACCAGGCAGGACCAGACAGGACCAGGCAGGACCAGGCAGGACCAGGCAGGACCAGACAGGACCAGGCAGGACCAGGCAGGACCAGGCAGGACCAGGCAGGACCAGGCAGGACCAGGCAGGACCAGGCAGGACCAGGCAGGTGAGGGGTTCTGAGGGTGTTAGGTGAGGGGGTTCTGAGGGTGTTAGGTGAGGGGCTCTGAGGAGGTGAGGTGAGGTGAGGGGTTCTGAGGGTGTTAGGTGAGGGGGTTCTGAGGGTGTTAGGTGAGGGGGTTCTGAGGGTGTTAGGTGAGGTGAGGGGTTCTGAGGGTGTTAGGTGAGGGGTTCTGAGGGTGTTAGGTGAGGTGAGGGGTTCTGAGGGTGTTAGGTGAGGTGAGGGGGTTCTGAGGGTGTTAGGTGAGGGGGTTCTGAGGGTGTTAGGTGAGGTGAGGGGTTCTGAGGGTGTTAGGTGAGGTGAGGGGGTTCTGAGGGTGTTAGGTGAGGGGGTTCTGAGGGTGTTAGGTGAGGTGAGGGGTTCTGAGGGTTTTAGGTGAGGTGAGGGGTTCTGAGGGTGTTAGGTGAGGTGAGGGGTTCTGAGGGTGTTAGGTGAGGTGAGGGGTTCTGAGGGTGTTAGGTGAGGGGGTTCTGAGGGTGTTAGGTGAGGTGAGGGGTTCTGAGGGGGTTAGGTGAGGGGTTCTGAGGGTGTTAGGTGAGGTGAGGGGTTCTGAGGGTGTTAGGTGAGGTGAGGGGGTTCTGAGGGTGTTAGGTGAGGGGGTTCTGAGGGTGTTAGGTGAGGTGAGGGGTTCTGAGGGTGTTAGGTGAGGTGAGGGGTTCTGAGGGTGTTAGGTGAGGTGAGGGGTTCTGAGGGGGTTCTGAGGGTGTTAGGTGAGGTGAGGGGTTCTGAGGGTGTTAGGTGAGGTGAGGGGGTTCTGTGGGTGTTAGGTGAGGGGTTCTGAGGGTGTTAGGTGAGGGGTTCTGAGGGGGTTCTGAGGGTGTTAGGTGAGGTGAGGGGTTCTGAGGGTGTTAGGTGAGGGGTTCTGAGGGGGTTAGGTGAGGGGTTCTGAGGGGGTTAGGTGAGGGGTTCTGAGGGGGTTCGGTGAGGTGAGGGGTTCTGAGGGTGTTAGGTGAGGTGAGGGGTTCTGAGGGTGTTAGGTGAGGGGGTTCTGTGGTGTTGATGATGGTGTGGTATGGTCCCTGGTGCTTGGTAGTTCTGTTGGTGGTTGAATGGGCGTCTGTTGCGTTGGTCGTCTCGGTGCTTTAAAGGACGTGGCGTTGTAGACCCACACCGCGTCGATGCCCTCTCCAGCCGTGGCGTCCGGCCGCCACGTGGGGAAGGGGAACCGGCACGCCACCACTCTGGCCGAGCTCGCTAGTTCTCTGGAGAGTTTGTCCTCCAGCTGCTCCATCTGGGAGGTCACACACTCACACACTCAGTTACCGTGCCGACCATCCAGGACACGACCGGCACAGTGGTGGTCCTCCAGGGCGCTGGCGGAGGTAGAAACCGGAGGACGGCTTATTGTTATGAATGGAATGAGTGTTTGATACCGTTCCTCATGCATTACAACGAGCCCGTCCTCCGATTTCTACCTCCACCAGCCTCCCCCCCCCCGAGTCCTCTGCTGTGTGTCGATTTGATTCACATTGAAAGTGGCTCAGCTAAGATAGTCAGGAACAGGAAAGTGGAAGCTTACCATCTGGGGGACCCCGAATATGACCACATTTGAGTACTGGGCAAAACTGACCTGCAATGAGAACCACACATTATAAAACATAAACACGTGCCTGAATCAAAGGAGTGATATTTGGTATAACGGCTGAGAGGAAACCATGCTGCCCCACCCTACAAAGCCCAAAAATGTTCCATTGTCAAACTGAATAAATGGTTTAATAGCAGGTTATTGGAGATGTGGTAGAATACTGTCCAACTAAAAGGTTACAATCCTTATCAACCCTGAGCTGACAGTCTCTCTTTTTCTCACATGTTTGATACCGTTCCTCATTCTGTTCCATGCATTACAGCGAGCCTGTCCTCCAACCTCTACCTCTGCCAGCCTCCCCTGGTGTTCTACCTCCGCCAGCCTCCCCTGGTGTTCTACCTCCGCCAGCCTCCCCTGGTGTTCTACCTCCGCCAGCCTCCCCTGGTGTTCTACCTCCGCCAGCCTCCCCTGGTGTTCTACCTCCGCCAGCCTCCCCTGGTGTTCTACCTCCCCCAGCCTCCCCTGACAGGTCTGTAGACCCTCGGCCCTGGTCTGTCCCTGCTGGACCGTACCTTCCATAGGTCTGATATGTGGAAGGAGGTGGAGCGGTGGAGCCCCTCCCTCCGGGCCCTGTAACGGGAGTACCAGACCAGCCAGGGGTTCAGCTCAAACCCTGCCGCTCGGAACCCTCTCTTGGCTGCTGCGATCACCTGGAGGTCAGGGGGAAGTTATGGTTCAATCAATTTCCCCATGACAGAAGTTTTCTACTAGTAACATTTTTGATGGATTACTTATGCAATTAGGGATTTTGTTTTGAGGAAAAAAAACCAAGAGCTTGGTTTGACAGCTTTCGATGCACTATAAATGCATTCAGATTTACTGATTTACTTAATAGATTCTCCGCTTTTACCCAAATGAGTAACATCACAAAACCCACTTCCAACATCACAAACATAAAACCTCCCAGAGCACTTACGATTCTTCCATCCCCACTCCCAATGTCGACCAGGGACCCTGTCCTGCGCTGCAGCGCCGTCAGGACATTGTCCACCTGCGCGGCGGTGGCGGGGACGTACGGCAGACACACCTTCCGCAGCGCAGGAGCGACGAACGGCGCCGCCACCGCGTACAGAGCGACCAGGGACCCGCCGACTATCCCTGTCGCGATCAGTCCCAAGCGCTTTCTGATGCCGCTGTCTTTAGCGGTACTTTGCGCCGTATCTGTTTCAAACAGAGTGTGTTCTGACATAACGGGACAGAGGACAGTCCGCGTCGCTACTTTGAATGAGGAGTCAAGTCAAAGACAGAGAGCGGCGCTCCGAGCGGCAGGGCGACGAGTTCCACTAAAACATTTACAAATTGCGGGAACTGCACAACACATGCGCATTAAACAATGACGATATGGCAAAACTACAAAATGACTGCCGAAAATAGTGAAAAAGCGGACTGACAGCCAACAAGCTGCACGACAACAACCTCTGCAGCCCCTCTTACCCTCTCACGCTCAGAACGCATCGGTGCGCTGTAATTCTCCGTCCGACGTGTAACCGACATATCTCTTTCTGGTTCCATGCCTTTTCTTTACTGGGATTTTCACCCGTATTTTTACAGTGAATAATTTTCACAAGCCTCTTTGTCACAATTACCTGATGATTAATAATTAAAATGAGAGAGATGAAATCCATGTGCACCTTTAATAGACAACATAACAGTCCAGGTCTTTGGAACGATTGAAAGGACAGCGGTGTACCATAATTGACAGGATGAATAATGTGAATACACACAATAAATAATACATACAACAACACACAACAACATCGTGCAACATCTTGAATAATAACAAGTGCAAACAATTGTATGATACTTTGTCGATGTACTCAGTTAGAGGGGAAATAAATCAAACTCACGCATTTGACACAAAAAATTAACTACATACAAATCTATCTAAAAACAGAGAGAAAGGAACACTATAGTGCAAACCTCCAAGCATTGATGTCAAAATAAATTCATAAACATAAATATTTACATAATCATCACAAGACAAACATTCCATGATTCAATTGCCGTTTTCATGCTTCACACAATCCAACCAAAACAAAACAAAGTGTATGAAAACAAACAGAAATCAATGACAAATATGGTTGATGGGTTAGGGTTAGGGTTAGGGTTAGGTTTAGGGTTAGGGTTAGGGTTAGGGTTAGGGTTAGGGTTAGGTTTAGGGTTAGGGTTAGGGTTAGGGTTAGGTTTAGGTTTAGGTTTAGGGTTAGGGTTAGGGTTAGGGTTAGGTTTAGGGTTAGGGTTAGGGTTAGGGTTAGGTTTAGGGTTAGGGTTAGGTTTAGGGTTAGGTTTAGGGTTAGGGTTAGGGTTAGGTTTAGGGTTAGGGTTAGGGTTAGGTTTAGGGTTAGGTTTAGGGTTAGGTTTAGGGTTAGGGTTAGGTTTAGGGTTAGGGTTAGGGTTAGGGTTAGGGTTAGGGTTAGGGTTAGTATGGTTCCTCCCTCAACCCTCAGACATACTTGGACATGCAACATGTTCCCCATACAGTGCCTTAGAAATCACACAGGCTGTGTTCCAAACCATAGGGATACCATAATCATAATCCTGGTTCCCTACACACTGCACAGGGCCAATCTGCCCAGGGAACTATGGAGACTAGAACTATGGAGACTAGAACTATGGAGACTAGAACTATGGAGACTAGAACTATGGAGAGTAGAGTAGAACTATGGAGAGTAGATCTGAGTAGAACTATGGAGAGTAGATCTGAGTAGAACTATGGAGAGTAGATCTGAGTAGAACTATGGAGAGTAGATCTGAGTAGAACTATGCATTAGTTCGGAATGCCTTGTAGCTGTGACACAAGTGACATGTATTTCAGTCGCCCATGACAGGGACGTAAAGAAAAGATCTTAGCCAGACGTTTATGCTAAAGTAGCTACAGACAGCTAGCTAGTACGCTAGCTGCTACTGTACTGAGTTATGTTGGCTAGCCAGCTAATGTAAACCTTCCATTTTAGCCCTATTTATGTAAGTCATGTGTAATATCAGACTATTACAAGCGAAAAGGATTTGTTAAATAGCTATATTGTACAAACAATGCACACTGAAAATATTTCTTATTTATACCAGTCACTTCCAACTAAACATTTTAATTCTCTATGGATTGGAATCTCCCTGAACTCATTCAGTGCTGAGGGTGAATAAAGTCGGCCAAACTGTCAACATTCTAGAGCGCCTAAGGTGACTTTATTCACCAAAACTGCATAAATGACGACGCTTCATTTTGTAGCCAATCAGAGTGTTGTTGCTAGGTAAACACCACATAGAACACTTGGCTCTCTAGGTGGTGAGTGTTCCGGAACTCGTTGGCAGTTGGTGAGTTAAAATGGCTGACTACCCTGTGCAGCGCCCTGCGAGGGGATTAACCACCCGGTTGGAACACACCCATAGAGTACAGTCACACCAAGGTCACACCAAGGTCACACCAAGGTCACACCACAGTCACTCCACAGTCACTCCACGGTCATTCTGGTCACACCACGGTCACTCTGGTCACACCACGGTCACACCACAGTCACACCACAGTCACTCCACAGTCACTCCACGGTCATTCTGGTCACACCACGGTCACTCTGGTCACACCACGGTCACTCTGGTCACACCACGGTCACACCACAGTCACTCTGGTCACACCACGGTCACTCTGGTCACACCACGGTCACTCTGGTCACACCACAGTCACTCTGGTCACACCACAGTCATTCTGGTCACACCACGGTCATTCTGGTCACACCACGGTCACTCTGGTCACACCACGGTCACTCTGGTCACACCACGGTCATTCTGGTCACACCACGGTCATTCTGGTCACATGCTCGTCTCAGGTCAGTAATCACTGGAGTGGTAGACGGCGTGCTCGTCTCCAGCCATACCGTGATGACGATGATGATGAAGATGATGGCTGGTGGTCGGCCTGTCCTCCATCTCCTCCTCCTCGCACCCCTCACACCCCTCGCACCCCTCTCCCCCGTCTCCCCCGTCTCCCCCGTCTCCCCCGTCCTGGTAGCTGTGCTTCATCACCAGGATGCTCCTGCGGCTGGTGGGGGTGGCGTGGTGGGACTGGGGCTGCTGCTGCTGCTGGGCCTGGGCCTGGGCCTGGGCCTGGGCCTGGGCCTGGGCCTGGGCCTGGGCCGGGCCCTGTTGGACCTGCTGAGCCTGCTGCAAGTCCGACAAGATGGCGGCATCCCGGACGCTCAGGTCGCTGCGGCTCCCGCGGATGCTGGACGGGTGTGACCCGCAGTGGTGGTCGCGGATGCACTTGGAGGACGAGCGCCGGAGCTTGTGGAACTTCTCAAAGTCCTCCTCCGCCATGTCGGCCATGTCGGCCGAGGCGGTCCTCCGCAGGGCACACAGCTCGTAGTGCGGCGGCGCGAACTGCTCGTGGAACAGCGCGGGGTTGAAGTCGTCCCGCCGGATGATGTACTTCTTGCGTGGCTGCTTGATCTGGATGATGACGGAGATGATGAGCAGGACGAGGACCAGGCTGCAGGTCACGCCGATGATGGCCATGTTGGTGTGGTCCAGGTTGTCCAGGATGTTGTTTTTCCTCTTCTCTGAGGGGCAGAAACAGCGACACGTCAATACAGGAGATTTGACATCATACACATCCTCTTTCTACGTATCACACCAGGGGAGGCTGGGGGAGGTAGAACACCAGGGGAGGCTGGGGGAGGTAGAAACCGGAGGACTCGTCATGCTAGGCTAGGTGACTGACCTTTGCAGTGGTTCTCATCCCAGGGGTAGACACAGTTCTGGATGCCGTTACACACCAGAGTGCTGTTGATACACATGTTACTGTGGCAGAAGAACGTGTCTACATCACACGGAGCTGAAAACAACAACAACAACAACAACAACCTCAACAACAACAACAACAACAACAACCTCAACAATAACCTCAACAACAACCTCAACAACAACAACCTCAACAACAACCTCAACAACAACCTCAACAATAACCTCAACAATAACCTCAACAACAACCTCAACAACAACCTCAACAATAACCTCAACAATAACCTCAACAACCTCAACAACAACCTCAACAACAACCTCAACAACAACCTCAACAATAACCTCAACAATAACCTCAACAACCTCAACAACAACCTCAACAACAACCTCAACAGTAACCTCAACAATAACCTCAACAATAACCTCAACAACAACAACCTTAACAATAACAACACAATAACAACCGTATTCCCCAAATGTGACATATGGTTTTTAATGCTGCATTCAATTGGAAATTGCTCCTTGGAAATGTTTAGCTTCCAACTAAGACTGAGCATAGGACTTGCTATTGGGTCATCTTGAGATTAGCTCCACGTGGGAAACTCCGTTTCCTCGTTCCCAGGAGCAAAGGAATGCAGCACAGGACTGAAAAAGAGGCTGAAAATGAGTCTGAAATAAAGTCTGTATGAAGACTGTCTGAGCCGTGTGGTTGATACACAACAGCCAGTAATAATCAACAGAATTTAATAGAAATATAGGAACCTTTAAGTCACACAGTTGTCCCTATTCCTGTGTAAAAACGATATCACTAGTCTAAAGAGAAAAACACTGCACTAACATTGAATATATATATATATAGATCTGTTGAAAAGTGTCTTAAATGAGTTCACTGACGCCCTACTTCTCCAATTATTGTAAAGTTAATTCCTATTTCTTATGATCCCTTCTGCAGTTCTGTTCTGCACTATAATCAGGGGAGGCTGCTGGAGGTAGAAATGGGAGGACAGGCTCATTATAATGCATGGAATGGAATGAGGAACGGTATGAAACACACACATATCCAACACCGTTCCTCATTCCATTCCAAGCATCACCACGAACCCGTCCTCCCATTTCTACCTCCACCAGCCTCCCCTGATTAACCTGCTCTTGAATCAAAATGAACGAATGAGTGTAATTTATAATTATTTAAAATTATTCTAATTTATAGTGACATGCCCCATAACCACTCCACAGCCTCTAGCCTCATTGCCACTTAGTCTCACACAGCCTACAAGATGGATTGTTTTATTGTTTTTGTAAATTTGTTATTGCTGTTTTGTTAATATTTTGCTATTTTGTAAATTTCTTGTCAATATTTGCTATTTGTTTTTTATGTCCATGCACCAACCTCACCAAGTCAATGTCCTGTATGTGCAAATATACTTGGCCAAATAAAAGAATTCTGATTCTGATTCTGATTCTGATTCTGATTCTGATTCTGATTCTGATAAAGAGGTTTGACTGACGCTCCTGGAAGGTGGTGAAGAGGATCCTGAAGCGGCTCTTCCTGCTCCCCTCGTCGGCCCACATGCGGATGACGCCGACCCCGGTGGAGAGCATGACGTCGTTGGCCACCGTGCTGCAGTACTTGTTCTTCAGGTGAGCCACGGAGCTGCTGCCGTCGTACACCGCCACAAAGTTCCGCTTGCACTCGTTGGAGTGGTGCATCTCGTACTCCAGGAACCGCAGAAAGATCTGGAAGACGTACGTCGGCGCACAGTGAGGTGACACACACACGTAGTTACTGTCCTTTTTGCAGTTCTACTGTGTAGCTGGGAGACTGGGAGGAGGATGACTTTAGCAGAGAGAGGAGAGAGAGAGACATACGTAGAGAACATGTCTAAACACGAGGTGAGAGAGAGAGAGAGAGAGAGAGAGAGAGACAGAGAGAGAGAGACAGAGGGATACCTTTATTCAACACGATCTAAATTCATACAAACAGCAGAACACACAGTTTGTATGAAATCTTACAATCTGGTTTGTATGAAAAGCTACGAATGCAACTTGCATTATCAGGTTAGGGTTAGGGTTAGGGTTAGGGTTAGGGTTAGGCAGTATCAGGTTAGGGTTAGGGTTAGGGTTAGGGTTAGGGTTAGTTGTCAGGGAAAGGCATTACCAAAGCTTCAGCAACAGCAACACTAATTAGGTCATATGACCTGGGATGTAAGATTTCATACGAATTGTTGGTTGGTGTTCCGCTGTTTGTATGAATTCATACAAATTAAGTGTGAGTTCCCGCTGTTTTACTGGGAAGCAGATGACATCCACCATCCATCCGTCAAGCAGACCTGTACTGACCCTGGAGCGCGGGGGAGCTCGGATGATCCACCTGCAGTCCACCGCCTCCGTCAGAGCCTTGTCGATCTGAACCGACTCAGCATAGCCGTCCGGGCCCATCATATCAAACTCACAGACTGGGTACAGGAACACACGTTAAATACATCCCTCACAGACTGGGTACAGGAACACACGTTAAATACATCCCTCACAGACTGGGTACAGGAACACACGTTAAATACATCCCTCACAGACTGGGTACAGGAACACACGTTAAATACATCCCTCACAGACTGGGTACAGGAACACACGTTAACAGCTGGCTTGAAAAGGTTGTATAGTTGAGGCGTGTGTGTGTTTTGTGGACTATACGAGAATAGAATAGAATATAACAGAATAAAATAGAACACAATAGAATAGAATAGAATAGATAAGAATAGAACACAATAGAATAGAAAATAATAGATTAGAATAGAACACAATAGAACACAATAGAATAGAATAGATTAGAATAGAACACAATAGAATAGAATAGAACACAATAGAATAGAATAGAATAGAATAGAATAGAATAGAATATCAATGGTTCTTCAGGACAACTGTGTACCTACAAGGCAGAGGAGGTAGTTCGCCGAGGTCTTTGAATTCCGGATCTGAAAAGAGAGTTTCCATGTTAGAGAGCCCTTCAGTCACATGATGTACCTGGACTACAACACTGGGCTGTAGAATGAAGCCAGTTTCATCAGGTGGACCAAGATGTGTGCAGCAGTTTGTATCCCTAATTTGGGGAATGACTCTCCCTGTGTGTTTTGACTCCTCCCCCAGTGTGTTCTGACTCCTCCCCTGTGTGTTCTGACTCCTCCCCTGTGTGTTCTGACTCCTCCCATGTGTTCTGACTCCTCCCCTGTGTGCCTCCCATGCTCCCATCATCCCCTTGTCCCACGTTGAGTGAAAGAACAGAGCTTCCCCACGGTGATGATTTGTACAGTAGGTGGGATGATAATCCCTAAACCAGATTAAGACAGATTAGGCCGGGCTACAGATGAGATTCCTGTGGTAAAATGTGAATTGATTTGTTCATGAGACCCTCATGTTGATTGTGAGAGTGATCCAGCAGCCTCAGAGGTTGGTATTGTAGCACGGTGGGACGTGAGGACGTTCAACTCCTCAGAGGTTAAAACCTCAAATCAATCAGAGTCCTTATTAATCCTCTCATCTGTCTTTACCTCTGCTTCGGACCGCCACAGCACGGATTATACACATTGTGTGTGTCTGCATGAGTGTGTGTGTGTGTGTGTGTGTGTGTGAGTGTGTGTGTGTGTGTGTGTGTGTGTGTGTGTGTGTGTGTGTGTGTGTGTGTGCATGTGAGTGTGTGTGCATGTGAGTGTGTGTGTGTGTGTGCATGTGAGTGTGTGTGCATGTGAGTGTGTGTGTGTGTGTGTGTGTGTGTGTGCGT